>NC_036251.1:5631620-5654782 GCF_002742605.1 Olea europaea var. sylvestris
TGTACTTATAAAAAGTGTGGATGGAAATAGCGTTACTCTTATTTAATTCTCGTTGATTTACAATTTAATAAAATCCTTTGCAATTTTTCCAATAGCCTGCCTAAAAACGAGATGGACAATGTGATCCTTCTGGGTGCAAACTCGTTTTGCAGCTTCCCAGGCACCTGTCTGAGAGTGACATAATGCTTCCAACAGTTGGGCCTTGCTCTGATCATTCTCGTAATTAAACATCTCGATCTCGGGCATCCCTTTGTCGGTTGGACTGTCACTGTTTTCCAATTAAGTAAAAGTTTGTCAATAAATAACTTATCTATATGCTATTAACATGGAAATGTGTACAATTTCAGGACATCGATCAATAGACTAAACTTATATACAAATTCTAAAAGGGAAAAATGAAACATGTTGAAAATGAGTGTAAGAAAACAATTAAAACAATATAATACCTTGATCGGTTGTCTGAACTTAAAAGTAATTTAGTCGACGCCCCCCGGGGCATAGCCCAGTGGTGTAAAGGACATGAGTGAGGTTATCTCATATCTTACTGGCAGCCACAATATGAGGGTTCGATTCCTGAGACATGGAATTGGATTTCTTGTAGACGCAGTGTACAGGCAGCTCTTATTCCCTGGCTTGTTGGGGTACATCCCGCGATTTACCTTCCTCATAAAGTTCTAGGGGCGGTATCGTGGGGGCCTCAAGGTTGGGTTCAACCTTTAATTATCAAATTATAATTTTTTTTTCTTTTTTTTTTTTTTTTTTTTTAAGTAATTCAGCCGACAACCTATGTTTCTTGGAAGGAATTTCTGCTGAAAGGCTTCCTGTTATATGACTAGTTAAATTGAAGCAAGTTTCAGGTTCGGTCTGCTGATCGAATGACATGGTGTCAATTCCAACAGGACTAAGACAGCATAAATTAACATTTACGTCCTTGACATTAGTATGCTGAGGCTCAGGGAGATCACAATTTTCTATGAAGTCAAGAACCATCATAAACTAATAACAATATTGTCCAATTACAAAAAAAAATAAAAAAAATTACCTAGAATAACATATACTTAGTTGAATTCCCAAAAGTGAAACACCCTCAAAATAACTGTTGACACATAAAAATTCAGCCCAAATCGAACAGCCCAAGGAGTGAAGCCCAATTGGAGGATCCCCAAATCAGATAGCCCAAAGAACGAAGCCCAATCGAACAAATAAAGATGAAGGCCCAAATAAGGAGGCCCAAGAACGCGGTAACACCATCGCCCAAGTTTGCAAGTCGCCCAGAATCTGAGCGAATGAAGTGTCATACAGTCGCCCAGAGCTGTTACTTTATTCTCGCCCAAACTTTCAAGTCGCCCAAGGTCTTAACAAACATAAAGCGTCGTGGTTATCAAGAAGTGCAGTTATCAAAGCAGTTATTAAAGCAGCCCTATCACGTTCCACGATTCAAGGAACTCAATCGAAAGCGGTTGAACGACGAAGAGTAATGGCAGCAGTTAAAAAAGGTAGTTTTCATGACAAGTTGGCCATTACGAAGAAAGTGGGCAGTTATAGGACGATCAAGCAGTTTTTAGGGCGGTTGATCACAAAGAGATTGTCCATGAAGTATAAAAGGGAGAAATGACATAGAAGCAAAGGACCGAATCCAAAACTCTCGAACAGAGAACATGTAATTTTCATTTCCTTAGTTTTTAGACTTAAACATTTTTCTTTCAGTAACTCGTGTACTTGCGCCCCTTGGAGGCACGTTGTTTTTAATTTCCAATTGTAAAGTCATCGCCAATAAAAGAACACCCCTTTTGGAACTTTGTCTCAATAGGTTTGTCCCTTACACAATCGTCTGATCATTTTTAATTGTTAGCGAATAACCCGCGCGAAACAATTTGGCACGCCCAGTGGGACAGTTGTGTTAGGTGTTGAAAGTACAAAAGGGGAAACAATATGCCTCAGAGATCCGATAAGGAAGCAGCAAGTCAGGGAGGAATCCAGTCTGTGATCGAGCGATATGAGGAGCAGCATGCCTCTCCACGAACAGATGGACAGAATCAGAGCAGTAACAGTCGTTACGAATCAATAATGGAGTTGAGTCCTCGAACCATGCGGGCATTACTTGGAGAACTCACGCAAGACGTCGTTGAACAGATAAATCTTCGAAGTATTCATAATATGGAAAGATTTACACAAAATGGGAATGTACACTATGACAACATGGCCAAACAACTAAAGACGTTGAACGAAACAATGAATAAGTTAGTAGGTGAAATATGTCAATTGGCTATACCTCTTACAAATCACTTTCAAACTAGGACAATCGTGGGACATAATCCCTCGGTCCTAAATCCGAATCAAGGGGTAGAACCGCTTTCTGGTCCCTCTACTTCAAATCAAGGGGGCACTACAGTGCCAAATCAAAACAGTGGTAGTGGTATGCCTAACTTGGGGGGTAATCCAAACGTGAGAAATAATGTCCTAAACAATGGACAGAATATTCCACGTGGTAATGAGGGAATAGATGTTCAGGCTAATGGTAATGGCCCTAATCATGGTAATTTTGTTGCCAATCAAGGACCAAACATCATGCCTCATGCAAATCAACCGGTTAATCAACCTGTAGGAATTCCATATGACCCCAACGTCATGTTGAGGAACCAGATTATGGAAATCGTACAGGATCAGATGGCTTTTGGGGTGCGTCCCGTCATTAGGCCGACGTACACAAAGCCATATCCTGATTGGGTAGACCAAGCATATCCATGGCCTAGAGGATACAAAGTGCCAGAATTCTCACTGTTTACGGGTTTAGGAGAGGTGTCTACTCTAGAACATATAGGGCGATTCACATTGCAAAGTGGTGATGTAATCGATTACCATAAAATGAGGTTTTTCCCTAGTTCGTTAACCGGAGTAGCTTTCTTCTCGTTTATCAACTTGCCAGCGAACTCTGTTCAAACATGGCAACAATTGGAACAGTTGTTTCACGCTCAGTTTTATAAAACTGAGTCTGAAGTCACTTTGGCTGATTTGGCGAATCTACGTCAAATGCCAAACGAATGGGCAGAAAGTTTTCTCCAAAGGTTCAAGACAGCAAGAAGCAACTGTTTTGTACCTCTGCCCGAAAAAGAATTTGTCAAAATCGCTCAGGGCTGCTTGAGCTTTAATTTAAAGAAGAAATTTCAGGACAAGGAATTTCCTGACCTTTTCCAGTTAAGTGCGAATGTGATTAGGTATGAGCGACTGATAAGAGAGGAAAAACAAATGAAAAATTCTGGTAAAGGGACTTATTACAAAGACCCAAATTTTGACGTTCATACCATCGACAACGAGTCATACGATCAAGCCGAAATGTGTTTGGCCGAATTGGTCAAAGGGGATACATATACTTGTCCCATAATGGCCAAGTCTAGACCATCGGGTAAAGATGAGCCCATAAAATATGGAAACATAAAGGCTAGAACGTTCTCGTTCGACGTGAGCAAAGCTGACCTTATATTCGATAAATTATATAGAGATAAGCAGATAAAGTTGAGCGATAAGTACAAATTGCCAAACCCTGAACAAATTAAGGGTAAAAAATATTGTAAGTGGCATAATGCATGGTCACATTTGACTAACAATTGCTTAGTTTTTCATCATGTATTGCAGGATGTCATTGAATCAGGACGAATTACGTTCGATGATAAGAAAAAGATGACAGTGGACGAAAATTCTATCCCACAACCATTTGGAGTAAACATGGTGACATCTGGATTTAAAAACAAGTTGCCAAAATTCAAGTTGGTCGTACATGATGGAGAAGAAGATCTTAGACCACATCCCAGCGTCTTTGAACGAATCAAGGGGAAATAACCAAAAAAGGACGAAGACGTCTTGTGTGCAAGGTGTAAAAGAGAAGTGAATGGAAACACGGAGAAACCAGGGAAATGGCAGCATCCTCATCGCCCTACCTTCTTCCCAAACATTCAGCCTGGTAGAGGGCGAGGTACATCATTCTATAGAGGACTGCCTTTTGAGAGGCAGTTTAGGCCAGCAGATAATGGAAGAACATTTAGGCCGCAACCTCGCCGGCCAAATGTATGACATTCATTCCAGTACAATGCAGGAAGGGCAATACCCTTCGATGAGATGACTAGGACCCAACAAAGGCGTTTCCAACGAAACTACGGACAGATAATGAGGCAGCAACAGGGAATGCCACATCCTAAAGCGCCTAAACTACTCAGGGTAGCAAATCAAAATGTCCTCAAAAATAGTGAAGAGACCGGTACAGATGAATCAATGAAGGAACTACCAGAAACTTCTTCTGGGAGATCAAGGTTTGAGCGAGACAGAAGGGATGAAGAAGATCCAGATCAGCCCATTGCTATCCAATTCGGTACGTTGCCTCCTGTAGTGGCCAATAATTACCTACTGGCCAATGAATTCAAGAATAAAGAAAAAGAAGAAGAGAAGAAAGACAACGAAGGAGAAGCTTGCGTGTTGGTATGTGAAGAAGGCCAGACTTCTAAAGAGGCCTACAAAAATGAGGAGGACAATGGGATGACAGACATTGAAGAAGAAATCGACCTAGAAGCAAAAAGAAGAAAGAGAGGAGTATCGCGCAATACTCTGTTTAAGCAACTACATCAAGAGGGAGTTCATGAAGTAGACTTGTTGGGGGAACCATTTGGGCGTCCTTTCAATTTTTACGTACTGTACGAGACACCCAAAAGAAAGAAGAGAGTGCCTTGCTCTAAAAAGTATGGGTCACCTCCAAGAATAATGCCCCCTCCCACAGGTTGGATAACTGATGAGGAAGTATTAGAAAAAAGTAAGAAGGAAGTTCAGGAGATAGAGGATCAGCGTGATATACTGCACGTCGACTTATCATAGGGGGATAATTCGACAGAAAATAAGCAAGAAGTAGAAATAGAGGCTGCCGAAAAGGTTATTTTTAAACGGCCAGCCATGAAATTGACCAAACACTTGAGGCCATTATACGTTAAAGCTCTACTTAACGGCGTCCCAGTGGCAAAAGTGCTTGTCGACAATGGAGCAGCTATAAACATCATTCCATCTAGGATGATGAGAAAGTTCGCAAAGACAGAGGGTGACATGATTCCTACAGAAGTCATCCTCACTAGCTTCAATGGAGGAGCAACTTCAGCTAAGGGAGTTATGCCATTGGACATAACTATAGGGACGACTACTAGGACCACTGTCTTCTTTGTAATAGATGGTCCTACTAGTTACAACGTGCTACTAGGAAGAGATTGGATACACGGAAGTCGCTGTATACCCTCATCACTCCATCAATGCCTGATCTTTTGGAATGACAAAGGCGAAGCAGAGGTGGTACATGCCGATCATAGGCCTTTTGTCGCAGAAGCAAACTCAGTGGAAAAGTTCATGTACGAATAAAACTATGGACCTGTCAGGGTAGTACAAGACGGGGAAGAAACTCAGGTTGTTGCGCAAAGCGAAGAACCATTCTCAGTGGACGCACTCACTGAGATGTTCAAACAGATGAGGCCAAATATAGTGGCCCTGGAAAAGCCAGTAATTGGCAAAAGAATAATTAAGGAGTCTTGAATGGACTTTAAGTTACAAAAGCAAACGGCCGACATTCAGGCCTTCAAACCCAGACTGATGGCTTTCAATAAGGAATGCAATGACAACGCGAAAGAAGAGACAGCCCTAAAAGCGCTGAAGGATAAGTTGGCAGTATTCGAGTTAGAGCAAAGCATTGGCCGAGAAGTCAATAAGGTGGACTGTTTAGAAGAAGAAGTACTTACAAGGGAACTGGACGACGAAGTAATGCGGATTGCCAAACCTGGATACGTTCAAGCACAAGACCCTCTGATCAAAGTAAATTTGGCAAAGAAGCAGAAGATCGCCCAACGTTCATCAGCCAAATGCTCGACCAAGAGGTTAGTAACAAATTAATCGCTTTGTTAAAAGAGTACAAAGATTGTTTTGCTTGGGAATATGAACAAATGCCTGGTTTAGATAGAGACTTGATGGAACATAGGTTACCAACTAAGCCTAACTTTAAAACTCATAGGCAGCCTCCTAGACGTTTTCCTCCCAATGTATTCCCTGAAATCAAGAAAGAGATAGAGCGATTATTGAAAGCAGGTTTCATTAGAACAGCCAGATATGTCGAATGGTTGTCGAATGTCATGCCAGTACTAAAAAAGAATGGTAAACTAAGGGTGTGTATAGATTTTAGGAATTTAAACATAGCCACACCCAAAGATGAGTATCCAATGCCCACGGTGGATTCTTTAGTAGATTCAACTGCCGGACATGTCATGTATTCTTTCATGGATGGGTATTCAGGATACAATCAAATTTATATAGCTGAAGAAGACATACACAAAACTACCTTTAGATGCCCTGGGTCTCTAGGATGTTTTGAATGGGTGGTTATGCCTTTCGGCCTAAAAATGCAGGGGCAACTTATCAAAGGACAATGAATTTAATCTTTCATGATATGATAGGCAAGTTAGTTGAGGTGTATGTAGACGACATAGTAATCAAGTCCATTAAAGAAGAGGACAATTTCGAACAGTTAAGATATTCGTTTGAACGAATGAAGCAATATAAGCTAAAATTGAATCCCTTGAAGTGTGCATTTGGTGTTAATGCAAGAAACTTTCTTGATTTCTTAGTACACAAGAGAGGGATTGAACTTGATAAAAATAAAGCGAAAGCTATTTTAGAAGCCAAACCACCTAGCAACAAAAAGGAGTTACAAAGGTTTCTAGGCCAAGTAAATTTTTTAAGACGCTTTATTTCTAACTGTGCAGGGCGAACTAAAGTCTTTTCGCCGCTATTAAAGCTGAAAAGAAGACATATCTATCAAGTCCACCAGTATTGGTATCACCAATCCAAGGACGGCCAATGAAAGTGTATGTATCGGTTGAAAAAGAATCAATAGCTAGAATGGTCGCACAGGAAGACCAATTTGGTGAAGAAAGGGCAATTTACTACTTAAGTAGACGGTTAACGAAATGTGAATGTAATTACTCTGCTATCGAAAAATTATGTCTTGCATTGTATTTCACATGTACAAAATTAAGGGCTTATTTACGGTCCGTAACCGTTTATTTAATTTCTAAAGTAAATTTTGTTAAGTATGTGTTCTCGCGCCCTATTTTACACCAAAGGGTAGGCTTTTGGACACTAACTTTATCAGAATTTGAAATACAATATATACCTCAAAAGGCAGTCAAAAATCAGGCTTTGGCTAACTTTCTAGCCGATCATCCATGCCTTGACATGCCTGAAGAAATCGAACTAGAAATCAATTCGTTTGAGTTAAAACCTTGGGTGTTATATTTCGATGGGTCAAAAACCTCTAAAGGTGCAGGAGTAGGAGTAGCATTGATTAATCCTTTAGGGATTTGCTACAAGTTTGCATTCACCTTAGACAGAATGTGCACCAACAATCAGGCCGAATATGAAGCCTTAATTGTAGGTCTAGAACTAATGATAGATATGGGAGTAAGAAATGTGATCGTTAGGGGCGATTCTCAATTGGTGATACATCAATTGATCAGTTATTTTAAATGTCAAAGTGATTCCATTATAAGTCAATATGAGATCGCCCAAGAATTATTAGAGGAATTTGATCAAGTAGAACTTCAATGTGTTAATAGGATATATAACGACGTGGCAAATGAGCTAGCCCAAATGGCCTCAGGGTACTCAAAGGTCTTGAATTGGAAGTTTACTTGTGAGTATGGAATCATATTGCCCGTGACTCAAAGAAGGGTGAGAAAAATTGAACTTTACTGCATAGAAAATGGAGATGCAGTGGATTGGAGAACAGAGATTAAAGGGTTCCTTAAAGAACCTAATGGAGAGATTAATAGGAAAATGAAGCTATGTTTGCTGAATTACACACTAATAGATGAAGAGTTGTTTAAGAAACGCTCTGATGGTCTATTACTAAAGTGTGTAAGTTTGCAAGAAATCAAGACGATCATGGCTGAAGTGCACGAAGGGAAATGTGGAGCTCATCAAGCTGGCCGAAGGATGAGATGATTAATTATTAGTAGTGGATATTTTTTGCCAAAGATGGGAGAACTATGCGTTCAGTATGCAAAGAGTTGTTTAGCATGCCAAAAACATGGTCTAATACAAAGGGCGCCAGTACGAGAGATGGCACCTATTATTAAACCTTGGCCGTTCACGGGTTGGGCGATAGTTCTGATAGGGAAGATTTATCCCCCATCGTCCAAGCAATATACTTTTGTTATAGTTGTAACCGACTATTTTACCAAATGGGTAGAGGCGGTACCTTTGAAAGAGATCACCCAGAAGAATGTTATAGAGTTTATCCGTGATCACATTATTTATAGGTTTGGAATTCCACAAACGTTAATGGTAGATCACGGAACATCTTTGAATGGGGATCAAGTGAACAAATTTTTGAGCTAGTTTGGAGTTAAATTAGTAAACTCCACACCATACTACGCTCAATCCAACGGACAAGCGGAATCTTCTAATAAGATTCTAAAAAATATCATCAGAAAGATGATAGATGAAAACGCCAGAAATTGGCACGAATGTCCGAACAAGGCTTTATGGGCTTATAGGACATTACCTCGATCAAGTACCAAAGTTACTCCTTTCCAACTTGTTTATGGACAGGAGGCCGTTTTACCTATGGAACTCAACGTGCAATCGATTAGAGTGTGCTTGCAACATAAGTTGAATGATGATGAGTATGCCGAATCACTAGTTCAAAATTTATTGAGTTTAGACGAATTAAAGTTGGACGTCTTAGATAGATTGCAAGTTCAAAAGCAAAGAATGGCTATGTTTTATAATAAAAAAGTCATAGCCAAGTCGTTCAGCCTGGGTGAACTAGTTTGGAAGACGATACTCCCTTTGGATAGCAAGGATCCAAAGTACGGGAAATGGTTGCCCAATTGGGAAGGACCATACAAAATAAACAGTGTGTTGCCCAATGGAGCGTATCACTTGGAAGATTTAGACGGCACCAAGCACGTGAGATTCATTAACGACAAATATTTGAAAAAATATGTTCTTTCTTTATGGAAATGTGAACAGATAAAAACATAATCAAACATTTTGAACGATTAAAAGATAATAAGGTCAGAGCGAAATACGTTCAAATGAAGTCATTTATTATCAAACGTTCATTACAAGAATACAAAAAATACAAATAATGGATGTTCTACAAAATACAACTAAAGTAAGATAATCTCCCGGTTGATTGCTGAGTAAGCTTCATACCGCCTTCCTAAATGCATCGCTGCAATGGTGGGATCGCCGAGTAAGAGGGTGTACTGGCCTCACCACCTTCCTAAATGCATCGCTGCAATGGCGAGCAAAGAGACTGAGAAGCACTCTCAGCAAGTAGAGTGGCCCACAAGCAGCCCAAAAACTGCCTTCTATCATCGACTCCTTGTGAAGAACAAAGAGACGATGGGAAGAATTTTGAAGGTAAAAACTTCGCTGCTGGCCAGAAAATATTTCCTATACCTCCCATACCAAAGGTGACATCAAGGCAAATAGTAAAATGGGCAGACTAAACAGTCCATTTTGGGTCGGATTGAATGTCAGAATGCCAAGCAATGGCAACAAATTAGTTTCAAAGAAAAAAATGAAGATGAAGACGAAAGATGGAAAACGCAAAGCATTTATAGGGGATGGAGACGAAGAGACAAACTATGAACAGCCACATTTCTGTCTAATAAATGGAATTAAATAGCCCAAAGTTTTGGAAAAAGTGGTGGAAATATAAAAAGAAAATGGACAAAATTTTTAGCACAAAGCAGTTAAAGAATTGACGACTAAAAAACAAACGTCAAATAAATGCACAAGAAGTTAATGTTCATTAATGATGAACAAAGTTACAAGAGGAAAAAATCAAATTACAAAAGAAAAAAAGACATTATATGTCTTAATTACAGTCCACCCCATACTGAACGAATTTGTTCCCTAAGTTTTTCCCAATCCTCGTTCTGCCGAGAGGAAGTGATGTTCAATTCAACCGCGACCTCATCATCAACTTCCAACTTCTTGTACTACTCGACCAAGGACTTAGTTCGTTCAATTCCCTGGGAGGCGTTGCGCTTTTTAGCAGCCATTCTCGCCCTGCAGTCGTCCATTTTGGCTTGAAGTTCCTTCATCTGAGCAGCCAAATTAACCATCAAAAAGTCTTCAACCATGACTTCGGAAGAGATTTCTTTCAACTCGTCCTCAGCCTTGTTAATCTCCATGCGCAAAGACTCTTTCTCAGCTACAGTTCGAAGATATTGAGTACGTTTGGCCTTTAGTTCAACATTCTTGGCCAGCAAAGAAAGGACCTCAGAGTTGATAACCTTCAATGTCGCTTTAAAATTGGTAGAAAGATTGAGCGACGGAAGCGTCAATGCTTGCTCCAACTTCGTACTCAAGTGCTCAAGTTTATCCTTGTGTCTGGCGGCACTAGCCCTTCCAATATCCATATTCATGAAGGATACGTACTCAGGTATCGACTCCTTGAGGAACTTCAAATCTTCCTTTGAAGAAGCAGCAGAATGATCAGATGGAGCAAGGCGAGACGTCTGGACTTGCCCCCAGGAAGCGAATAAGTCTTGGATAGAACGCACAATTTTGTCAGCATCCTGCAAAGAAAATTGTCAATATTAAAGATCCTCACTACAACGAATAAGATGGAAATAGGAGTGAAGCAAAGACTACCTCATCAACAATCGTAGAAGATGGCATGCCCTCAGCCAAGCTTGCCACCAATGACTCCTCCATTCATGAGGACTTCCCCTTATCTAAGCAAGAAGATGTTACCACAACGGGCGGACTCACAGGAGTATCTGCAAAACTCAAGAGCAACAAATCAGGAACCAACAGCACAAGCAAAGGTGAGACATCAAAAGACTGAATTACCTTCTGCTTCAATGTTTGGGGGGTTGACGCCCTGGTAAGAAGGTGGCTCATCCATGGGTTGTGATGAGGACTCTGGGACTGAAGATGTCTCTTTAAGTGGAGCCCCCTCATCAATCAGTTTGGATGAAGTAGCCTCAGCAGAGGATGATGGAGCAGGAGCTGTCGACGTTAAAGCCTTTGAAGGAGAGGCTGAGCTTTTCTGAGAAGTCCAAAAGATCATCAGCACACAGAAAAGTTTCAAATGTGAAAAAGTATACTTGTGAGTAAACTAATTTAATTACCTTCCTCCTGACGATAAGAGGGGCATCATCATCATCATCAACATCATCCTCCAGAATGGGAGATGCTGAGGCTGGCCATAGTAGGCTTGGCAGGGAGAGAAGAAGATGGACGAGCAGACTGTTTAGTACGACGAGAAGGAGAAGGACTCCGAACGGACAAAGGAGTGACCAAAACAGGAGGAGGAGAAGAAATGCTCGGTTGGTCTAATGAATGAAAGGCACGATTGGCGTCAGTCGCAAATAATCTGCGCTTCACCGACGGCTAGAGTTGTTCAAAAAAAGGGTGAATGACGTGGCTAGAATTGAAAGGGGCTAATGAAAAATGGCTGGTTAAAAGAAGATTACGAGCATCTATAGCCTCTGCCTCCGCCTTATTAATGGTATAAAAACGTTCAACTAAGTTCCTTGAATAGCAAGGGAGAACAGGCTAAGTTTGGCCGAAACCAAGCTGACGAGCAAAAAATTGGGGAGCATAAATTTCTACCCCCGCCTTGGCATTGGTCCCAGTTAGAATATCATGAAATAGCTCTCTCCCGGTTAAAAATTGGATCCAAATGAGCAGGGAGGTGCTCGCGCTATCTATAGTGGAAGGGGGATGTACATAGTTTGGAGTCAATAAAGGAGGAAAAGGAAAAAAGGAAGGGATTGAATCTAAAAAGTAAAAGAATGAAAAAATGTCCCTTCTGGACATATTTATAGGAGCTAAGGGCTCCATGGCTAGCCCATAACAGCTAGCAGAAGAGCGAGAGATTGATGGAGCACCAAGCAATGGAAAATAGGATCTCAGCCACAGTTGAGTGAACCAAAGAGGTCCACTACCAGTGGGAGATGCATCATTCTTCAATTGAGCTTGAAGAGATGTCATGCCTCTATAAAGGACAGCCAAAAATAAAGAACATAAATTCAAAGGCCTACCACGCGCCAATTCGTGCGCTATAGGTAAATAACTCAGGGAGGGCTTTATGCTTGGCACACACAAAATATATTTACAAAGCCAAACTAGAAGGAAGACCACTCGCTCAGTATGGGAAGGTTCAGCGCTCTAATGATTGTGAAGAGTTTGCAGGCTTGAATAAGAATCGGTGTAGTTTTTACCAAACTTTGGGGTGCCACCAGAAACCAAGATACCTGGAAAAATGGTATCGCCCAAAGGTGGTAGATTCACCAGGGCCCCAACATCCCTTAAGGTAATAGACATGGGGCCAAGAGGGAAAATAAAGGTGTTATACTCAGGAGACCAAAAACTCAAAGCAATCGAAAAGAGCGCTGAATCAAAAGCAGGGGGGCGAATAGAGATTTCTAACAAATCAGAAATCCTAGCGCTATCAAAAAGTCCCTTAGTAGGACCATGACCCACAAGGCGAGCATGCCACCTACAGAAAGCTACATCAGATTTAGGTCAAGTGTGAATACCTCTTCCGCGAAATGACCTCAGCGGTAGAGAGTTCAGAAATGGAAGGCCTTGAGTGCAAGGAAACAGCTGACCCACCGCCACCTGTTCAACTGCCTCTGCATTGTTGAAGAAAGGACCCAAGTAGAACTCATTACGTTCAACGTCGGCGGGTGCGAGGAAACTCGGAGTTATGTATGGACGATTCAGGAGTTTCTGAAAGTCATCGAAACTAAAGGAGTCGCCAGCTTGAGATTGTGAAGTAGCCATTTGAGATGGAACGAAGTTTTTCAGGGTTACGTAGTAGGGAAGCAAATGATGAACAGTAAATGTTGAGAGAGACGCGAAAAATTTGAGGCTAGAGCTGTTACTTTATTCTCGCCCAAACCTTCAAGTTGCCCAAGGTCTTAACAAACATAAAGCGTCGTGGTTATCAAGAAGTGCAGTTATCAAAACAGTTATTAAAGCAGCCCTATCACGTTCCACGATTCAAGGAACTCAATCGAAAGCGGTTGAACAACGAAGAGTAATGGCAACAGTTAAAAAAGGCAGTTTTCATGACAAGTTGGCCATTACGAAGAAAGTTGGCAGTTATAGGACGATCAAGCAGTTTATAGGGCGGTTGATCACAAAGAGATTGTCCATGAAGTATAAAAGGGAGAAAGGACATAGAAGCAAAGGACTGAATCCAAAACTCTCGAACAGAGAATATGTAATTTTCATTTCCTTAGTTTTTAGATTTAAACACTTTTCTTTCAGTAACTCGTGTGCTTGCGCCCCTTGGAGGCACGTTGTTTTTCATTTCCAATTGTAAAGTCATCGCCAATAAAAGAACACCCATTTTTGGAACTTTGTCTCAAGTGGTTTGTCCCTTACACAATCGTCTGATCATTTTTACTTGTTAGCGACTAACCCACGCAAAACAATAATACTCATCCCACGAAACCCAAAAACAGAAGAACCAGTTACACACTACAATGAAGATGCTTCCATGCAACCAATAATCACAATAGAAAAAATACTGTATCGTCAAGAAAAGAAGTCAAAAACAGGACACTTTCATATATAAACCAGCAAAGGACCCAAAAAAAAAAACACGAAAAAACGCAAATTCTCCTGTTTTATACTTGGCACGCACAAAACATATTTACAAAGCCAAATTAAAAGGAAGGCCACTCGCTCCGTATGGGTAGGCTCAGCGCTCGAATGATTTAGAGGGTCTGCAAGCTTGAATAAGAATCGGTGTAGTTTTTACTAAACTTTGGGGTGCCACCAGAAACTAAGATACCAGGAAAAATGGTACCGCCCAAAGGTGGCAGATTCACCAGGGCCCCAACATCCCTTAAGGTAATAGACATGGGGCCAAGAGGGAAAATAAAGGTGTTATACTCAGGAGACCAAAAACTCAAAGCAATCGAAAAGAGCGCTGAATCAAAAGCAGGGGGGCGAATAGAGATTTCTAACAAATCAGAAATCCTAGCGCTATCAAAAAGTCCCTTAGTAGGACCATGACCCACAAGGCGAGCATGCCACCTACAGAAAGCTACATCAGATTTAGGTCAAGTGTGAATACCTCTTCCGCGAAATGACCTCAGCGGTAGAGAGTTCAGAAATGGAAGGCCTTGAGTGCAAGGAAACAGCTGACCCACCGCCACCTGTTCAACTGCCTCTGCATTGTTGAAGAAAGGACCCAAGTAGAACTCATTACGTTCAACGTCGGCGGGTGCGAGGAAACTCGGAGTTATGTATGGACGATTCAGGAGTTTCTGAAAGTCATCGAAACTAAAGGAGTCGCCAGCTTGAGATTGTGAAGTAGCCATTCCAAAGAACGAAACCCAATCAAACAAATCAAGATGAAGGCCCAAATAGGGAGACCCAAGAACGCGGTAACGTCATCGTCCAAGTTTGCAAGTCGCCCAGAATCTGAGCGAATAGAGTGCCATACAGTCACCCAGAGCTGTTATTCTATTCTCGCCCAAACCTTCAAGTTGCCCAAGGTCTTAACAAACATAAAGCGTCGTGGTTATCAAGAAGTGCAGTTATCAAAACAGTTATTAAAGCAGCCCTATCACGTTCCACGATTCAAGGAACTCAATCGAAAGCGGTTGAACAACGAAGAGTAATGGCAACAGTTAAAAAAGGCAGTTTTCATGACAAGTTGGCCATTACGAAGAAAGTTGGCAGTTATAGGACGATCAAGCAGTTTATAGGGCGGTTGATCACAAAGAGATTGTCCATGAAGTATAAAAGGGAGAAAGGACATAGAAGCAAAGGACTGAATCCAAAACTCTCGAACAGAGAATATGTAATTTTCATTTCCTTAGTTTTTAGATTTAAACACTTTTCTTTCAGTAACTCGTGTGCTTGCGCCCCTTGGAGGCACGTTGTTTTTCATTTCCAATTGTAAAGTCATCGCCAATAAAAGAACACCCATTTTTGGAACTTTGTCTCAAGTGGTTTGTCCCTTACACAATCGTCTGATCATTTTTACTTGTTAGCGACTAACCCACGCAAAACAATAATACTCATCCCACGAAACCCAAAAACAGAAGAACCAGTTACACACTACAATGAAGATGCTTCCATGCAACCAATAATCACAATAGAAAAAATACTGTATCGTCAAGAAAAGAAGTCAAAAACAGGACACTTTCATATATAAACCAGCAAAGGACCCAAAAAAAAAAAAACACGAAAAAACGCAAATTCTCCTGTTTTCACATAGTATTACAAGCGATAAGAGGTACATTCTCCTAAAATACTGTTCAAAACTTTTTAATTTTTCAAATAATGAGTGTCAGATAGGGCCTTAATCGTATATCCATCATTAGTTAATCACTCATGTTAACAAACATCTGTTTTTCAATGTTTCCTAAGGTAAAAATAATTAAATACTACAAGTGCAAACAAAATTAACCATTTTCGCATACTTTAAAACCTTCTACTTTGATCTAAAATGGAGTTAGCATTTGTCAAGAACATATACTTTTGCACGTTTAAATCGTGTTAGCAGTCGACAGTTTTTGTCTAAGGTAGTGGACGAGCCAAAGGTAGAAGATGGGCATCCTGTAATATTTTTCCTTTAATTTAGACGCGTCCTTTAAAATTAGGTGCATATCACTTTATGCAAAATAAGACCCGACTACAAATTTCCCTCAACGAAGCTTTCAAATAATGAGTGTCAGATAGGGCCTTAATCGTATATCCATCATTAGTTAATCACTCATGTTAACAAACATCTGTTTTTCAGCATTTCCTAAGGTAAAAATAATTAAATACTACAAGTGCAAACAAAATTAACCATTTTCGCATGCTTTAAAACCTTCTACTTTGATCTAAAATGGAGTTAGCATTTGTCAAAAACATATACTTTTGTGCGTTTAAATCGTGTTAGCAGTCGACAGTTTTTGTCTAAGGTAGTGGGCGAGCCAAAGGTAGAAGATGGGCATCTGTAATATTTTTCCTTTAATTTAGACGCGTCCTTTAAAATTAGGTGCATATCACTTTATGCAAAATTAGACCCGACTACAAATTTCCCTCAACGAAGTTAATAGTATGTTTGGCAAAGTTTTAATTACTCATAAGTTTTAAACCTATGTTGCTACATTAATAAATGTGTTGTACTCATGACTTCTATACAAAATGTATGAATAAAAAGCATATTTGACAAGCTTAGCCAAACACGCACTTACTATGATAGCCTCAAAATCTTGGAAGGAAGACAACAAATGATGCCACATTGTATCAACTATCAGCAAAAAGAAGAAACCATTTACTTAACTGTCGTGGAAATTTCAACATAACGAGCATTAATAAATATCAGTGTACACGTTTCCGAACCAACAAATGCTTTCCCGTGTTGTTACACGTGACATAGGTACAATGAAAATTCGGTTAACTAACTTCAACTAATTATGTAAAAATATTTTCCAATCATATATTTCGACATCAAAATCAGAATTTTCTGTAAGTAAATGTCTCAGTTCCTTTGCAGATTCAGCAGATCTAGCCAGCAATAATGCAAATCCCCCACCACCAGCGCCTACAAGCTTGTATCCGCAGCAATAGGGTTCAGAAAATGCAAAAAGCTTGTCGACAAATTCATTGCTGCAGAAGGGATCAAGTTCTTGATGCAATCTCCAAGCTTCAATCATTATGGCCCCCATCTTGTCTAAATCACAATTCATCAAAGCATCCCTCCCGATCTTTGCCAGTTCAACAAGGCGTCTGATGCTGGAAACAAGTATATTATCTCTTTGAAGATATCGAGTCACCACCTTTTGTAGGACTTGGTGTGCAAGTCGGACCTGCACAATTATTTAAGCTTGTCAAATACACTTCGAATATCCACACATTTCATATGACCTACAAATTACTACCCATTTACTATCTACAAATTCTACAAGACCCAGGACTTATAAGAACTTACTTGACCAGTAAATACAACAAGAAGTCGTTGCTGCAACACTTTAATAAGTTGGGGTGAAGCTAACAGAGGAATGACTTGAAGTCGCAATGGGGTTCCAGGAAAACTTGCAGTAAACTTAATCCCGGGATAGAGACCACCAATTTGATCCTGCCAACCACCACCTGTCCCCATAAGCTGTTCCAATACAAGTACAAGTATGGCGACATTCTCATTACTATCATCTCCACCTGTTATTTGGAGAAGACCTTTCACAACAGCTGCTGATAAGATGCTGGACGTGCCCAGGCCACTTCCACGCGGAACATTGGCCCAGGTCTTTATCTTCAAGCCTGTCGATTCAAGGATCTTCTCATTGAGAACACCAGTGACAAGTAATGCAGATTTAACTAGTCGAAATGGATCACTGCTATCAAATGGAGGTGCAACGGAGGAAAAATCTTCAACGTACAACTCATTTCCTGTATCATCGTGAAATAATAGTCCAGTCTTTTTTGTCGTCTCTATGGTTGTCCCAATGGGAAGTAAACCTTTCAATGTTATTGCCATGTTCAGCACACAACCAGAACGCTCTAAGCTCCATGGTGGAGTATCACTCCAGCCCCCAACAAAATCTACCCGAACTGGTAGTTCAACAGTCACCTTCCTAGTCTCAAAAGATTGAGCCAATACACCATTGAAACTGTTAACTTGGTGCACAGATGGAGAGGACCAACTGGGGGATTCCAAAAGATTTTCTGAAAGAACACAAATTGTCAACATTTGTATGAGAAAAAGAATAGGTGTTGAATTCTGCTAATGGCGAAGTTAAGAAATGAACACTGAAAAGAAATAATCGCTGAGAAAATGCAAACTATCCACGCTAACAATAATTTCAGAAAAATGGCTGTGATCTTGAGCACATTTGGAGAAAATATTCATGATTTTTCTTTTAGGCACAAATTAAAGTTTACATCATTAAAGTGCAAAATATATTCTTTACCTTTAAAACCATATCTTACTGCAGAAGCAGTTTCATCAGCAACTGCAGCCCACACTTTATGCTCCATTTCAGATGCCATCCTTTCATCATTGCATGCTCGCAAAAGATCAAGATGCACTTGGTGTGCCCTGCTCTTAGGAAGAATCTGAGAATTTTGAGCTTGAAAGTTGGGACATAGAGAGAGAAATTCTTTACATATTTGAACTCCAGTGAATTCTTTCTGCAAAATTTCTTCACACAATTGAGATAAATTGCGCCCAAGCAAGCCAAAATTAAGACATGCATTAACAATCGCAGCTGCAAGATCTGCTTGATGATTAGTGGTGCCTAACCACATCTGCGAGAAGTCAATTGATTTATGCAACTCCTCTAGACTGATGCGGTGTGAACCTCTCCATAATAACTGGAGTGTTTTGTCTTCTTGTTTGCTCAGGCCCATTAGCCATGATGCCAATTCGAGCATCTCAGGGTACCGACAAACTGGAAATAATTTGGCATTCCACAAGCATTTGTCTTTTGCTTCCTTCGAGCCCCAAAGATCAATATCCTGAATTCCTAAATCACCTAAAACCTTTTTCCAGGGTTTCCCACAAAAGGTCCCATCTTCCGAAAGTGAATTCTTTGGATTATCATGGAGACCACAGAACACTATAATCCTTTCTGTGCGTCCTACCAAGGGAACCTCCCAGAGGCAGTGGCGATCTGGTAGCATGAATCTGAATGAATTCATAGCCATCGTGTTTTGGTCTCCGGGCACATTAACACCAACAACTATCGACTGAGAACCAATCTGAATTCTACTAGAGATGGAGGAATCATATATAAGAGAATCTTCACCAATAGAGACACCAGGGGATATTTTGCTAGAAACAATTATAGCTGAGGCAGCTATGTCAGATACAGTGGTTGCTGGAATTGAACACAGATGTCTTCTTCCGACCAGTTCAGAACCAGTACCACTAAGGTGATCCAGAACTTCACTAGAGGTCCCAAAATGCAGGAACAAGAGATCATCTGAACGAAAAATGAATCACAAGAATAAACAGATTAGGCAGAGAAAATGAACAAATAAAATGCATTTGAATGTACGGTCAAAGACATTATGAAGACAGGCAAAAATATCATAAACTAGAGCATCTATTAGTATTTTAGTAACTTCGCCACTGAACCTACAAGCACAATAGCTGAACATCTTTTGTTTTCCCAGTTTTGCCACAAGTTCTTGACCCAAAGGTCGTGGTCGTAACCATTCATGCTTTGCAGGCACCCAAGCTGCAACTAGATCTTCGTATAAACTCATCTGCACAAGGTAAAAGATATTCACCTCAAGATTCAAAGAAGCTGAAGGGCTGCAATTCCTAAAACATCAAAGACATGAAAACTTGTAGAAGCAGTATTACAGGCATGCAGAAGCTAGAGAGCACAAAAAATACTAATGACCAATAACTTGCCTCTTTTTTGCTTTCCAGAAGTCCAGATATCATTGGCTGGCTGGAACAGGACAGGATGACAAGATTCACCCATGCTTTACCCTTGACTGCTATGATTCCTGTATCAAGTAATGTTCTGCCATCGTCTAGTAATGCCTGGTGCTCAACAAGCTCGTCTACACTAGGTTTCTGAAGCAGATTAGCGACTAGACTGGCCGAATAATTTTCATCAGTAAACCCAGATTTAGATGCCACCACTACGCCATGGTTGGAAGCAATGTCAAGGGTTATTGGAACAGTGACAATACATGCTGAATCCTCTGGAAGTACCATTCTGGAAGCATCAAAACAAGGAAGAACATCCCCAGTCATGATAAACAACCCACCTGAAAAATTAGAAGTTCCATTTAATAAGCATGACACGTAGTCATTAAATAGTTCGACGTGTACGACAGACGCTGTACAAGGATATTATGCGCATTTTAATAATATGAGATCACATCGTGTACAAGGTTGCATTACAAAACTTTATTACTATACATCGCAGATCGTAACTATAAGGGATGATATCACATACAGGGTTGTGTTACAAAATTTATTTCAGCTATTAGATATAACGAGTAACCTTCATTTCTGAAAGCTTGTCTTGCACAAGAACCTATTGCAAGTATATGATCAAAGAGCAAAGGAACTGCGCCATCAGGGTCATCTGCTGCCAGATATGGCAGTGGCAGGAAAACTTTCCCCATTGGATTAGCCCAAGGAACCCTTTTAGAGTCTCCCCCTGCATGAAGCAGTAATATATGTTTTTTGGCCATCAAGTCAACAAGTGGCTGGAGTGGAATTTCGTTGTTAGAGCTTTCATAGGATGTAGAAGTAGAATTGCAGTTGCTTGAATCTGCTACCTGCAGATGAAAGATAATTCATCAAACCCAGAAAGCAATTATTTTGAAATTTAGCTCTAACTACAGAAATTTCAGTAAACAATGGTGGGTCATTGAAACCTTGACCCAGTGGAGAAAAGATTATGAAAACCAGAAGATTGAAGTCACACGACAGCATGGTTGGTTCAGTTTTGGGAATCTTAATGTTCACCTGCTAATGTGCAGGTTTACTTTTAATAGTTATATTCCCATGGATACTCAGGAATTATCATAATGTTATAGATGGAAACTTAGCAAAGTGCAAACACACAGATAGTAAGAGGATTTGTGATTTACAAAACAATCGAACTTTGAACATTATCAAAGACAGTCAATTCTCAATTTGTTGAACAATTTTGTTAAATTACATAAACGTTCTCCCAATTTTGAATTTTTCTACTCAACCAACTTCTGCATTGTCCTAATTCAACAAACAGGCAATTCGATACCCAAAAATACAATAAACATAAACATTATCAACAACTATAAATAATACAACAGCATATCATCAAAGATAACTGCAAGTCAGCAATACATTGATGAAGAAGAATTTCGCCAAAAACAATGTTATAATTTTAATACGTACTGGTGAATCAAGGTGGTGGAGGTGTTCGGCAAGGGCAAGAATGGCATTCAGAGTGGCAGCACCGGAGCCTATTCGCTGGCCATGGGGGTCAGGGACAGCTAGGGTAATAGTGGAAGGAGCAATGCGACCTATGCGCTTTGCGCGGCTGAGCTGCCAGTTGTAGAGCTCCGCTTGTTCAGGACTCGCTGCAGTCAAAACGATGGCGTCCCACGTTGGAACCCGCAGTGGGTCACGCACCGATAGTCTCAAATGATACCAAGCCTTACGTAGTGTCACCGCCAGGTCTGCCTTAGATCGGGCGGATCTCCGCCGTGATTGGCTTTCCATTCTCACCCTCCCGGGTCCTTGATTTAATCCCGAAAAGCCCTTCTTGGGTTGGCGCCGACAATTCGAATACAGGTGTACAAACAAATTTTCTATTTATATATATGGTGTGGAATTGAGGATTTACTGCGAATTTTAACTGAAATTGGTGGAGGATTGAGATGATGATGATGATTGAAACGATGTCGTTTGAATGCTGTATGCAATGAGAGCAGCAATGTAACAAAAGGAAAATAAATGGCGTCGCCCGGACTCGAACCGGAGACTTTCAGTGTGTTAGACTGACGTGATAACCAACTACACCACGACACCTTGCCCTTGCTGAGTTGAACCCTAATTGTTGGAACGCAGTTGGACAGTCAGAAAAGCAAAATCGCCCGGACTACGGATAAATCTACATGTGTTGTATTTTATTAAGGATAAATTCCATTTTCTCTGACATTTTTCAGGCGCAAGAGACGAAGACCAAATTAGTTTATAATGGAAGGAATGCTTCAGGATAATCCAAATCAGTGTAGCCCGGCTTAAAATTTTTTTAGTCCAATCCTAATTTCACCTGTAGCCCCTAACAGTTCTAATGCATCCAACGACAAAAGGACGTTCAGCTTATCTTGCAGGATACTGGGATTATCTCAATGAAAAACATCAAATTCATCTTCATGATTGTAAATTTAGGTTATTCCCCTTGTACAAAGGGTTTAGAGATGCTGCCAGCTTGGATTTTTTTTTTTCCAATACCCAATGGAATAATACCAAGTGTCCCTCTGTAAACCAATCTGACATAGTTGCCTATATACATAGCATGGTTCTACAAATTTTACATTATCAGCTATGGTACTTGAATCTAGAAATTTAGATAAAATGGAAGAAGATTATGTGCTGAAAGAATAATCCAATTCACCGAGTTGGATCTGCCGTTCCAAACTTATGGTCCTTTATCTTCTTTTTTTTATATTAGTCTTCGTCTCGTGTATTGCACTAGTATTATATTTATTATGTTATTATTAATGTGAAATGTATAGAATTTATATTATCCAAAAATTGTCAATACTGGTGCATGATATTGGAACTCTGAAGTCAGAACAATAATTTGATTTTAGCACCAGCACCACTATGAATGTTCATGTTAATTTATAAATATTTTTGCGGTATATCTATATGATAATATTGTTCCTCACGAACTTCTAAAGGTTTACCATATTACCAATAGTATCAATGCTGTGGAATAATTTTCTACTCATCTTGAATGAAATGTGCAATAAAATTCTTATACGAAAACTATTTGGAGAAGTTAATTCATGATAATGCAAGGACAATCACAATTTTTCCCCTATTGAGCATAGTTTGGATCCTTAATTCTTTGTCCCAATTGCGCATGATTTGGATCCTTAATTCTTATTCGAAAAAAAAACATTTATAATATGAAGAAAAAAGAAATTTTTAAAAAAATTTCAAAAAAATATAATAAAAACAAAATTAAATAAAGTTACGAAAATTAAATAAAGAATATATAAATATTATTTAGTTAAAATTGAAAAATTAAGTTTTATTATGAATAGAAAAGAATTTTAAATTGAATTTTTTTTTCCATAAAGTAATATATATATACGGAGACAATAGTCTCCATGCATGGAGACTATGAGACTCCTGCATATGTAAGTAACTACAATGATAAGTGTTTTTTTTTTTTTTTAATAACTTGAAGCAAATTTTTTTACTTATAAGTAACTCTTTACATTTTAGAAATATACCTCAAAGATTTAAGTTAATATTTTTTTTACTTATAATATAAGTAACTTTTACTGTTATAATTTTTTTTTTTTTTACTTTTAAATAACTTAAAGCAATTTTTTTCTATAATTTATATAAGAGTGGTTGAGCACGGAGTGAAGAGATGAGACTTAATGGGAGGTATGAAAAGTTGCGTGTT
>NC_036251.1:5660655-5661504 GCF_002742605.1 Olea europaea var. sylvestris
AAAAAAAAAAATTTCCCCATAATTTGCAGATGCCTTTAGAGTATGCACTATCTCCAAATCAGTGGTTTTCTGCTACAATCAGTCAATACTCAAATCATCAATACCTTAAAGATTTTGTGGAATTTATACATGCTGATGAACGGGCAAACTTGTTATGCAGTAACTATAGTGGATTTATTTATGGATTTGTTTACAGAGGAGAAGAGGAACAATTTAGCAGCAAATTAATTCACGAATTTATAACGAGAATTATGAACCGTGGTAAGAGAAATGAAATTTGGGTGAGTTTAGATAACAATTTGGCTAGATTCAGCATGCAAGAATTCTGTCTTATTACTGGTCCACCTTGTCACGAACCACCCATGAATATTGATTTTAATAGTGATCAACTTAAAAATGAATATTTTAATGGTAGTAGCAGGATCAGCATGAAAATGCTTTCTGAAGCATTTCACATGTGCGATAATGAAGAAGATAAATTTGAGCTTGAATTGGTTATGTTGGTAAAGTGTGTCCTAAAACCAACTGGAAGGTATATTGATTATAAAAGTTCGAGCATGGTAGATGACCTCGAAGAGTTTCTCGCTTATCCATGGGGTCGTAAGTCATATTTTGTTTTGTTAAACTCCTTGCAACAGTCACAACTTGAAAGAGCACAAAGGACACAACAAAATCCACAAATAGATTGTAAACATGTATTGCATGGATATCCTCTTGCATTCCAGGTAATTTTATTCTCTTCTATTACTTATTCTATATAATTTTTTTATTTATACAAAAAATAAAATAAAAATTGTATACATCTAATAGGAATTTTCAATTATGCTATAGTATTGGATTTATGAAGCA
>NC_036251.1:5661591-5665055 GCF_002742605.1 Olea europaea var. sylvestris
AAGAGAAAGGAAAAATAAGGGAAAAGAGGTACAATCTTCCCTTATAAAATTTCCATTAGAAGATTATCTGATGAAGAGATATAAACAATTAGAGATTGGATCTTGAAACATCCAACTGGGTAAGAAATTTAATTTTACTTTGTCAGCTTAAGTATTATAATTTTATTACAATTTAACTAATGCTAATTTAAGTTAGTTACACAACACATATTAGGAAGATGGATCTGGCAATATGTATAGAAGAGATGTATTGAAGGATTTATTGGATGTAACAAATGATTTAACCATTGCAGTAAGTATGTTTAGTAATTACAATAAGTTTTATTTGATTGTTATATATTTAATTTATGCCCATTTATTTTATTAGAACATTGAAGTGGAGTTAAAACTATTGAGACAGCGGATTAATGAAGGTTGTACACTTGTTTCTCAAGAATATGCGATCATAGACTTTGTATTTGAAATTGAATGTGTTCACCAAATGTTTTCGATCATAAACTCAGAAAAAGGAGTTAGCAGCAGAGATCAGAAACTAGAAACAATTGATTTACATAGATATGTAAATGGTGAATTACCTACAGGTGGTCGTCCATGCTCAGCATGCAACTATCTATTAATCCCATGTTCATACCCAGATAATACATGGTACCTTTTTGCTATTAACATTCGTGAGTGGAAATTTCAAATATACAATTGCAACAATGATGTTCACACATAAGAAGAAGTTAAAAAGCATACAATGTCAACAATTGGTATGGTCCAAACATTATTATTGTTTTTAGCTCCTTTGAGAAGAGATGTGAGAAAATATAGAAATAGAGATATGGAGTTTGAGATCATACCTTACTTATCTTGTGCAGACAATGGGTAAACTCTTAAACTGTTTATTATGTACTACAATATTCTAATTAGATCTTAGTATTAAACTAATATGACATAAACTATTTGTTTACTCCACTGGCCAAATCGTCCAATTTTTGTGGTTAAATTCATAGAATGTTTCATCCTAAAACATTCAATAGAAACTGTTTCACCAGACATGATGAGCATATATAGAAGGAAAATCGCAACAGATATCCATTTCAACGAATATTTCTTACATCCTGATGAGCCTTGATGCCTGTATTGTAATGAGTAATTCAAGTAAGCTAACTTCTAGTCTCCAAGGAAAGCTATGTAAGAAATTTAATGTAATTAGGCTACGCACTATTTTTAAGGGTTATGCAGCTTTATTTTCTTCTCTCCTTTGAATATGTTATTACCTTATTTTAATGAGATGTTGTTTCTTCATCTTTTTCTAATGTAATGTGAAAGGAAAAATAAAATTTAGAATAAAAAGCACCTTCAACTAATAATCATCATTGTCACCACTTTATAAACTAACTGTTATCATTTCCTCTAATTGCTATTTTAGTAGATATTCAAAGATTAAAGTCATAAGCTCACAAACAAAATATTGAAATTCACACTTACACTTATTAATATAATAACCACAGCACGGGAAAAAAAANATTAAAGTCATAAGCTCACAAACAAAATATTGAAATTCACACTTACACTTATTAATATAATAACCACAGCACGGGAAAAAAAAGGATTTTGTAGACAAGTGAAAAAAGCTAAAATTAAATATGAAATCAAAGTAGAAAGGCACTTAGAAGCTAGAAAGAAGAGGAAACTTGCCTTCAATATGAAATTTATAGTTGCAATTGAATCATTTGTGTTGAATTCAGCAACTTTATATACTCCTATGCATTCTTGAATCTGCATTATAGGAATTTTGCTTCCTGCTCAACATGAAAAACAAAAATAAAATGTTGTTGTAATTGTATACTTGCCTATCTCTCAAGCAAATGTTGCTGTAATTGTATACTTGCCTATCTCTCAAGCAAAAACTGAGAAAATAAATAATAAATTAGAGTTGTACATGTAAGAAGAGAAAAGCTATAGGAATGCAATAGAATTTATAGATTTGGAGTTTACAATAAATGTAATAATATTTAAAAAGTAAAACATTGCTTGGGAAAGAACCACTTAAACATAAACGAATAATAAAGAAAACTAAACTAAAGATAAAACTTCATTGTAAACAACATTCTTAATACATTTAGCATGAATTTCATCATCAAGTATTGGTTTGGCAAGAATTTTAATACATGCACTTGTTTTTACTCTTGATAATGCAACATATAACTGTCCGTGAGAAAATACCGGTTGTGAAAGATATGTTCCAACATAGTCTAAAGTTTGTCCTCGAGATTTGTTTATAGTCATTGCAAAACATGGGCGTATTGAAAATTGTGTTCTTTTAAATGGGAATATGATAAGTGTGTTTTTACACACTTATTTAGCTCACAAACATGATTTAAACATGGATAAAATGGTTGAATTGTAACTTAATCCAGTTAAATTCATGCATTGTAGGTAATTCAATGGAAATTGTGGAATTCAGGAGAAAAGAGCCGAAGAAGGACCAAAATGCAACAATTTGATAGTTCGAGGACCAAAGGTGCAAATATTGAGAAGTTGAGCTAAATGCAAAACGAGAGTAAACACATGCCAAGTATGAGCTCAATGACAAAGCAAAACGAGTGGAGGAAGAAAGAATGGAAGATGGACCAAAATGAAGATAATTGAAAGTTGGAGGACTAAAATGCAAATACTCAAAAGATGTGACGAATGAGTGGCATAATATTTGAAAGTGTCGATCATCAATTGGAAGATAAGAATTGTTGAAAAGATGAAGAAATCGAAGAAAGAAGTCAAGAGAAGCAACAAAGAAGTTCAGGGACCAAATTGCACAAACCACATAGATGGCTACTTCTATGCGACCGCATAGTGTAACCTTCTATGCGATCGCATAGAAGGTTTCAGGGAATTCAATGAGAGAAAAAAAAATGATCTATGCGATCGCATAGATCCCAACTATGCGGTCGCATAGTTAAGTTTTGAAACTTCGGGCGTAGTTTTTCGTTTTGGTTGAAACTCATTCCCTACTAAATTTGGACGCGATATAAATACCCAAATTCATCATATTAAGAGAAATCATATGAAGGGCAAGAACGACCAGGGGAGAAGAGAGAGACCAAAATTGGAGGCAAGAAACTTGATTTTGGATTCAATTTCACACGGGCTCGAGACGGGATTGAAGATTATACACACGGATTGAAGAAATTCCATACGGGTGTATTCTTATTATCTTTTAATTTCGTTTTTCAATTTCTTGATTTTGTAATGATGATTATAGGCTAGGGTTTTTGTTCATTAGGAATTTGCTGAACCTTTTGATGATTTAAATTTCCATTATTTCATTAATTCAACAATAGTTTCGATTGGACAAATGTTTGATTTATATGATTTGAATGCTTCCATAATTATTTGGCCAATTGTTATGTGATTGTAGATGATTTGTTCTTTGCATTCGAAAGAAGGGAAATAAATTCGATAGAATATAAATTGACATA
>NC_036251.1:5665348-5675618 GCF_002742605.1 Olea europaea var. sylvestris
GGTTTTTCACATTTAAACCAAATTTTCATTCAATTAGATTCGGTTAAGGCCACATTAGTCTAATTAGAGTTAATTCAATCCTCGTGGGAACGATACTTGGACTTATAGTCTATTTTACTACTTGTTAACGAACCGTACACTTGCGGAGGGTTTTAAAATCGAAAAGAAATATTTCGTCAACAGAATACAACTTTATCACATTCTAATGGCATAAAGGAAATTCTAGATAAAAATACATTATTACCACTATACTCTCCAATAGCAATCTCTGCATGAATAACATTTTCGTTCTAAGTCTCTACATATTAATCTTGTTCCATTACACAGCCCTCTGTAGGATTAATATTTCGGAGCAATATTACAGGACTGTTAATCTTCAATATTAATTCATGCGATGGTATACCATTTGGGGTTAAAGAATTGAAAAAATATTCTTGTATGCTCTCTCCTATCTTATTTAATATTTTATCGAAGCTATAATAAACAATAGCATCACATGGAAAACGTTCCATAAGAATATTATCGATGTCATCAAAATATTCATTTTTTGGTGCTAAAATAACTCGATTCATCATACTTGGAAGATTTTTTGAATAGTTAACTATTTCAGGAAATAGAATATCAATTAGTTTATGTAAAGAAATATTGTCTCCTTCATAATCCAAAGTCATAGAAGACCAAAGCCTAATCATACTCCAGGAATGCTCATTTTCTGTTCCATTTCCAATTCTAAGTACATATTTTGAGAAAGGAGGATCTAAGAGTGCTTGTATATTCTAACATAACTTTATTTTTGTAAAAAGGGGCCATAAATAAGAGTTAACAAGGCTCGTTGCAATTATGTCTTCTCTACTCCCTCATTGAACAACAGGTAAAATCTGGCGAATATCTCCACCTAAAACAATCACCTTCCCACCAAATGGTAAGTCAATGTTAGTTATATCTCTTAACATTTTGTCTAAGGCTTCAACAGCTTGAGAATTCATCATTGGAGCTTCATCCCAAATTATTAAGCGTGTCATTCTAAGCAGATCAGCCGGAACAGATTGTTTACTCATTGAAGAAATACTATCACTATGAATATAAAGTGGAATTTTAAACCTTGAATGTGCCGTTTGGCCTCCTGGTAATAAACTGCAACAACCCCTGAAGATGTAGTTGCTAGAGCAACCAAACTCCTCAATCTAACAGTTGTAAGCAATCCGCGATACAAAAAAGTTTTCTGTGTTCTACTTGGACTATCAATAAAAAATATATCACCAATATCATGGAAAACTTTATCAAGTATTGCATCATAAGCAGCTCTTTGCTCTTGGTTTAACTGATTTGGACAAAGATCATCTTTAGATATTGACACTCCTAATTCTTCATTAACCATTCTTTCAAACAGTTCCTTCTGTTGGAGATTAACATCATAAAGACCTAATCCATAATCATTTAAAGATTTCCAAAAGACCCCAAGAATGAATTTATAGGCTGCAAGTTTTTACTTCTGCATCATAAAAACTAACATTTTTGTTCAAATAATCTTCAAACATAGATTTTTTAAATTGGTGCCACAATCCTTTCGAATCATCGGGACTACAAAGTGCTAAAACAGTAGCAAATAACTGACGTAGTGAGTTTGGCATTTGATAAGCACAAGCTTCCTGTAAACACGAACTACAACTATCATCTGCTCTAATCAAACCTTGTAAGACTGCAGCTTCACGAAAAGTTTTTACAGAAATGTTATTAACGAATATTGAATCTTCAAAAGATAGGGGTCCTCTAATGTGGTTCAACAATATTCGCAAGTAATATCTTTTACCTTCACTTGGACATCCTGACACAATTCTTCCCACCACATCACCTTTTTTTTCCTAATATTCCAATATTTACTTTGTCCATGTGGACAAATTGTTCAGGAAATTCTTCGTACAAGAACTTTCTTACTGCTTCATTTGTAGCATTCATTGTTAAAAATTGAGTCAACATGATTTTCTGAAAAAAAAAGGTTGTTTAACAACCTAACAAGATCATCAGTATTTTTATATGTAATAGATTGTTGATCTTCGAGATGCAATTGTAATGAAATAACAACTGGATACATTTCATACATGGTAAATCCATAGATTTTCCACATTACTTCAGGGGGAAAGATCCATCTACCTAACTAGAATTTTTGTACTTCATCTGTACAATGAAATTTGTTGTCATTGTTCACAGATAAACTCACTTTGTCATGTCCTTTGTAAACATATTTGTACAAATATTTTACAATTTTTATTGTTGAACATATTTCTACATTAATATGATAGTCCTATTTAGCTAATGGATAAGAATTATAAGGAACAACCCACTTATTATCAAGGAAATGCTTTCTAACTTTAACTTTGTTACCATTGTCACGTCTTCTATATTTAGGATAAGAATTCTCATCCAAAGAAGTGTGTGTATTGTATTTCTGTAGATAATGACTTCTATATGCCCTACCATTTTGCATACACACATTATTTGGATTTAAAGAACCACAAGGACCGTGCATCATGTGTTTGATAACAACGGAATACAAATAAGGATATTTTGCACTATCAGGGATTTCAGCACACACTATACTGTCTACATTTTCAGGAGAAATAATCTTCGAACCTGATTTAAGTATAATTAGAAAATGAGCATGCGGTAAACCTCTTTTTTGAAACTCTATGACATATATATATGCAGCAATGGTTCCAAATAATTGTTTCTTGAATAAATCTTTTTTTAACTCTTCTAACTTTCCTCTAAAAACCCGTGAAACTAAATTAGGCCTGTTTTGAACTTCATCATAATACTTTAATTCTCGCTTTATCTCATGTCATTTTGAATTGCATGTAATAGTTAAAAAAAAATACCATGCTTTCCAAGTTTTTGAACTAATACTATTGCATCCATCCTCTTACCTACATTTGATCCTCTAGTTTCACCATTTTGCACACTATCAACAATTCCTTGATAAAGTTCACTACGTATTCTTGCCTGATTATTATGGAAGTGATATAATTTAAAAGATTCAACTTTAACATACATATCAACTACATACTGTTGGAAAAGTCTACCAGCATATAATAGAATAGAGTTATCTAATGACCTTACCTACATTTTATAACAATAATACTCACGACAAGAGACCTGACATTGTTTGTGCTTCTTTTGCAAAACTGAAAATACATTGAACACCAAAAAATAATAATAATAATAATAATAATAATAATAATAATAATAATAATGTCATTATAGTTAAAAAATAAAGTAATCCACAATATAAATCTAAATCTAAAATCTTAAAACAAACCAATAATTCATATTCAAACATGTCATTTCATCATTCAACAATTCTTGTGGAGAGTGAACACAGTGTGCATCAACCAACGACTGTATGCAAGAAATATCATCATGCCTGTGCAATTTATCTACCCTTTCAATGCCTTGATACCAACCATGTTCACCATTAGGAAATAACAAAAGATACTGGAGAGGATCATAACATCCAAAATAATAGTGCACTTTATGTTTGCTACCAGAATGAGCATAAATAGATATCTCACGATTTCCAAAATTTTCTGATATTCCATCATCTACCAAAATAGCAACAACTTGTGATGTTGTTGGAGCGTTGTAGACTCTCTGATCCATATCTAAAGTAGATATAATTTTTATATGATGACTTTTAAACTAGGAGTATTAATTAAACTTCTAAAAATTTTCGCATTAGGATTAATGTGTAAGATGTGATGATATGATCCAGGAGTCGAGCCCGACGAAGGCAAGCCCGAGACAAGACCCATTGAAACTCGATGACGGACCAATGACGCGATCAAGGGCAAAGCAAGTGAAACAAGCGATAGGATTGCTCGTTCAAGAAACCATTGATGAAACCATGTTCGGGACTCAAAATGGAGCAACTTTCATGTTCGGGTCGAAGGCCGAATCAACTTGGATCAATTTGTTATCAAGCGACGAAACCGGAGGCTGAGAACAAGCCTGTGCGGTCGCACAGGCAAAACACCATGCGGCCGCACGGTGACATACCGAAAATAAATATGGAATTTCTTGTTGAACCATGCGACCGCATGGAAATACACCTTGTGGCCGCACAAGCCAAAAAATTGGCCAATTTTCTAATTCTGGCCGAATTTCCTAGTTTCGATAGAATTCTTATGAAATCAAATTATTACCATAATTTGATGGATTTTGGACATTTTTACTCATTAGTATAAATAGCAGAATACTTTTCATTGTAAAGACTTTTCGACTTTTGCTTAATATTATAGAGAGAGAATTGTTCTTTCAAATTCTTATTCTTCTTGACCAATCTTGGAACTTCTCAAGATTCAATTTCTTGTGACATTCTAAACAAACGGATTGTGGGTTTTTTAAATTGTAATCAAGGGGTTTTAGGTTCTTCGCTAATCTAGGGTTTCTTGGTTCAATTCTTGAGGTTCAAGATCCAAAATCGGGTTATTATTGGCGTTCTTGGGTTTCGCATCAATCTCGTTGTGGGTTTCGTAGTTTCCATTACTACGGGATTCGCATCAGTTGGTATTAGAGTTTTGACTCCAATTTAATCAGGTTATATCCTTTGTTTTCTAATTTTTTTTCAATTCCTTGTGTTCTTGTGTCCAGAAGGTTTTCTTGATCTTTTGATCCAAAAGTTTCATAAAAAATCTTCAAATTTCGTTTCTGGGCTCAATTTTCGCCCAAATCAGTTTTCATTTTCTTTGTTGATTTTGTTATTGATTTTCGGATCTGAAAAAAAATTACTGTTCATCCGTACGGTACTGTTCATCCGTACAGTAAAAAAAATAAAATTGTTAAATATTATTGATCCGTCAAATACCAACTTTTATTATTCAATATCATTTCTAAATTACTTGGACACATTGAATCATTCCATCCCTTCAATTCAAGTCAAATTTTAAAAGTTTTCTTTGAGTCCTTTGTTACAATTATTGAGTCACATCTGGTTTGGGGAATTCTACACGATTTGATTGATTGATTGACTTCATTGATTGTTCCTAGAAGCAATTGTTGAAAGAACTGAGTGGTAAAAGGCAGAGATGTGAGCTTAATAGAGGGTAAAAGCCCTTGTGTGTTTCCGAGTGACTTTTGGTAAGGCAGTAAAATAAAATTTTTAGTGTTAGGATGTCAGAAAGGGCAGAATCAAACTCAAGCCGACAAGACAATAATAGCAATGCATCGGAGGATTAAGTGCAGAGGTTTGAGAGGGCGTTTGGAGATGTGAGAGATATGTTGGAGAAGCAGGAGGCTTGGATGAATAGATTAGATACATCGATAGCTAATCTTAGTCAGGGGTATCGAGTGGATGTATCCAATACCAGAGGACAGGATAGATGGGAGCCTAGGAGGGAAAGGCGAGAGGAGTATGGATATGGGAGTGACATGGGCGAAGATAAATTTCATGGTGTTGAGATGGGAAGGATGAGGAATAGAGGCGATAGGTTCGACAAACGAGGTTGGAATGATCGCGGGGAAGAGTTGGACGGAAACTTGGAAAATATAAAAATGACAGTTCCTTCATTCAAACTTGGGAAATATAAAAATGAAAATTCTTTCATTCAAAGGAAGGAGTGATCCCGAGGCATACTTGGAGTGGGAAAAGAAGGTTGAAATGATCTTCGAGTGTTATAACTACTCGGAGGAGAAAAAGGTGAAGTTAGCAGTTTTGGAGTTCAGTGACTATGCAATTTCATGGTGGGATCAAGTGATTACTTCACAACGTAGGAGTGGGGGAAGACCAATCAGCACTTGGGAGGAATTGAAGTCATTGATGAGAAAGAGGTTTGTTCCTAGCCACTATTACCGAGAGATCCATCAAAAACTGCAAGGTCTATATCAAGGGTCGAAAAATGTAGAAGACTATCATAAGGAGATGAAAATACTCTGATTAGGGCCAATGTGGTGGAGGATCGGGAGGCTACCATGACACGATTCTTGAATTGGTTGAATAGGAAAATTGCCAATGTAGTGGAGTTGCAACATTATGTGGAGTTGGAAGACATGTTGCATGTGGCTATAAAGGTAGAGAGACAACTAAAGAGGAAAAGGGCAGCTAGGCAGCCGTTAGGAACTTTGAGTGTTAATCCATCTTGGAAGCCAGGGTAGAACAACAACAACAAAGGTGATAAAACTATACCTAAAGATAGGAATGAGTGGCAGAAAGGGAAAGAAGAAAGTGCTAGCAAAACAGCACCCAAAACAGATTCACAACCATCAAGGAATCGAGACATCAAGTGTTTCAGATGCTTGGGGTTAGGGCACATTGCTTCTCAATGCCCAAATAAATGGGTAATGGTGTTGTTGGATAGTGGAGAGTTGGTGAGTGAAAGTGAATGAGAGTTTGAGGACATGCTTGCATTGGAGGACGTTGAAGAAGAAGAAAATTTGGAGTTTGCTGTTGGAGAATCGTTGGTGTCAATGAGAGCTCTTAACACTCAAGTCAAAATGGATGATTCGGAGCAGCAACGAGAAAATATATTCCACACACGCTGTTACATCAACGATAAGGTACGTAGTATGATTATTGATGGTGGGAGTTGCACGAATGTAGCTAGCACAACTTTAGTTGAGAAATTAGGACTAACATTGTTAAGACACCCTAGGCCTTATAAGTTGCAATGGTTGAATGAAAGTGGGGAAGTTAGGGTGAATAGAAGAGTTTTAATTAATTTCTCAATTGGGAGTTATAGTGACAAAGTAGTATGTGATGTGGTGCCCATGCATGTGGGTCATATCTTGTTACGAAGACCATGGCAATATGATAGAAGGGTCATACATGATGGATATAGGAATTGTTATAGCTTTGTCAAGGATGGAAAGACTATTACTCTTACGCCATTAACACCGACACAAGTGTATGGAGATCAAATCAAGCTGAAAAGTGAGGAAGACGAGAGAATAAGAGAGTCGGGAAAAAGGAGAGGCAATAGTGAAACCATCAATAAGAGAGAAAATAGTGAGGTGGCTGAGAGTAGGGAAAAGAGAGAGAAGCCACATGAGCGGAGAGAAAATGAGTCAGTTGAGAGAAGAGAAAAAGAGTCAGTTGAGCAGAGAGAAAAGCCAAAGGTCAACTTTTATGCAAAAGAAAGTAAGTTGAAGGCTACGAGTGATAATAGGCAAATGATATTGTTAGTGTACAAGGAGTCCCACCTCAATTTTGAGGATTCTAACACATCCTTCCCTAGTTTGGTTAAGTCTTTATTGCAGAAGTTCGACGATGTGTTTCCTGAGGAGATGCCAAGTGGATTGCCACCAATAAGAGGCATCGAGCACCAGATTGACTTTGTACCCGGAGCTTTCATACCGAATTGACCAGCTTATCGAAGCAATCCCGAGGAGACGAGGGAGCTTCAAAAGCAAGTGGAGGAGTTGATTAGTAAAGTTTATGTCAGGGAGAGCATGAGTCCATGTGCTGTACCTGTTTTGCTGGTGCCTAAGAAGGATGGTAAAGTATTGTCACCCAATACCTAGGCTAGATGATATGCTTGATGAGCATGGTGCTTGTATTTTTAATGAGATTGATCTTAAGAGTGGGTATCACCAAATTCGCATGCTGGAGGGTGATGAATGGAAAACGGCGTTTAAGACTAAGTATGGATTGTATGAATGGTTAGTTATGCCGTTTGGACTCACTAATGCACCCAGCACTTTTATGCGTTTAATGGACCACGTTTTGCATGTTTTTATTGGGAAATTTGTTGTAGTTTATTTTGATGACATCTTAATCTATAGCAAAAATCTAGATGAGCATTTAGAACATTTAAATTGTGTGCTTGTTGTGTTGCAAAAGGAACAACTGTATGCTAATTTCAAAAAGTGCACATTTTGCATGGATAGAGTTGTTTTCCTAGGATTTGTGGTTAGTGCTAACGGGGTGGAAGTCGATGAAGAAAAGATAAAAGTTATAAAAGAATAGCCACACCTAAGACTATAACTGAAGTTAGGAGTTTTCATGGATTGGCTAGTTTTTATAGGCAATTTGTAAGAGAATTTAGCACCATCACCACACCGTTGGCTGAAATAGTAAAGAAGTGTGTAGGTTTCCATTGGAGAGAATCTCAAGAAATTGCATTTAACACAATTAAGGGTAAGCTATGTAAAGCACCTGTTTTGGCATTACCAAATTTTGATAAAACATTCGAAATTGAGTGTGATGCATCAAGAATAGGTATAGGAGCAGTGTTAATGTAGGAAAGGAGACCTATTGCTTACTTTAGCGAAAAGTTGAGTGGGGCAGCATTGAATTATCCGACATATGACAAGGAGCTGTGTTCACTTGTTTGAGTATTGGAGACTTGACAGCACTACTTATGGCCAAAAGAATTCATGATACACACCGATCATGAATCTTTAAAGCATTTGCGAGGTCAAGGTAAGTTGAACAAAAGACATGTGAGATGGATGGAGTTTATCGAGACATTTTCCTACGTCATCAAGTACAAACAATGTAACGAAAATATAGTGGCTGATGTGTTGTCTCGAAGGTACGTGCTTTTAAATTCATTAAGTACTAAATTAATTGGTTTTGAGCATATTAAGGGCATGTATGAATCTGATTGTGATTTTTCTAGTATTTATGCTTCATGTGATAAAGGTGCAGTTGATAAATTCTATAGGCATGAAGGATATTTGTTTAGGGAAGATAAGTTGTGCATTCGTAATTGTTCTTTGCGTGAATTATTGATAAGGGAAGCACATGGGGGTGGTTTAATGGGACACTTCGGGGTTCAAAAGACTTTAGACATGTTAGGGGAACATTTTTATTGGCCTAAAATGTGACATGACATAGAACAAATTTGTAAAAAGTGCATAACTTGTAAAAAGGCTAAGTCTAAGGTTCTACCCCATGGTTTGTATACTTCTTTGCCTGTACTTAGTGAACCTTGGGTAGATATATCTATGGACTTTGTGTTAGGTTTTCCTAGGACAAAAAGGGCTCGGGATTCAATATTTGTAGTGGTCGATAGGTTTAGTAAGATGGCGCACTTCTTACCATGTCATAAAACTGACGATGCTACTAATATTGCAGACTTATTCTTTAGGGAAATAGTACGTTTAAATGGAGTACCTAAAAGTATAGTGTCTGATAGGGACGTGAAGTTTTTGAGTCATTTTTGGCTTGTTCTGTGGAGTAAGTTAGGAATTAAGTTATTATTTTCTACAACTTGTTACCCACAAACAGATGGACAAACTGAGGTAGTTAGTCGAACTATGACTCAACTACTTAGGACAGTGATCAATAAAAATCTGAAATCATGGGAAGAGTGTTTACCGTTTATAGAGTTTGCATATAATCGAGCTACACATTCTACTACTTCGTTTTCTCCTTTTGAAATTGTTTATGATTTTAATCCACTAACACCTATGGATTTAATGCTTTTGCCTGTGCATGAACGAGGTAGCTTGGATGGGAAACGAAAATTCGAGATGGTGAAAATACTCCATGAAAAGGTCAGGATGCAGATCAAAGAGAAAGGAAAGCTGATTGCATCAAAAGCAAATAAAGGAAGAAGACGCGTTACATTTGAGCTTGGAGATTGGGTCTGGGTGCATTTTAGAAAAGAGCATTTTCCAGAATAGAAGAAGTCAAAATTGCAACCACGAGGCGATGGACCATTTCAAATCATCGAGATGATCAATGACAATGCATACAAAGTGATTTACCTGGTGAGTATAATGTTTCAACTACTTTTAATGTATCTGATCTCTCTCTGTTTGATGCAGATTCAGATTCGAGGATGAATCCTTTTNGACATGACATAGAACAAATTTGTAAAAAGTGCATAACTTGTAAAAAGGCTAAGTCTAAGGTTCTACCCCATGGTTTGTATACTTCTTTGCCTGTACTTAGTGAACCTTGGGTAGATATATCTATGGACTTTGTGTTAGGTTTTCCTAGGACAAAAAGGGCTCGGGATTCAATATTTGTAGTGGTGTTAGGTTTGCCTAGGACAAAAAGGGGTCGGGATTCAATATTTGTAGTGGTCGATAGGTTTAGTAAGATGGCGCACTTCTTACCATGTCATAAAACTGACGATGCTACTAATATTGCAGACTTATTCTTTAGGGAAATAGTACGTTTAAATGGAGTACCTAAAAGTATAGTGTCTGATAGGGACGTGAAGTTTTTGAGTCATTTTTGGCTTGTTCTGTGGAGTAAGTTAGGAATTAAGTTATTATTTTCTACAACTTGTTACCCACAAACAGATGGACAAACTGAGGTAGTTAG
>NC_036251.1:5676147-5733697 GCF_002742605.1 Olea europaea var. sylvestris
ATGCAGGTTCAGATTCGAGGACGAATCCTTTTGAAGAAGGAGGGGATGATATGATCCAGGAGTCGAGCCCGACGAAGGCAAGTGCGAGACGAGACCCATTGAAAGTCGATGGCGGACCAATGACGCGATCAAGGGCAAAGCAAGGGAAACAAGCGATGGGATTACTCGTTCAAGAAACCATTGATGGAAACATGTTCGGGACTCAAAATGGAGCAACTTTCATGTTCGGGTCGGAGGCGAATCAACTTGGATCAATTTGTTATCAAGCGACGAAATTGGAGGCTGAGAACAAGCCTGTGCGGTCGCACAGGCAAAACACCATGCGGCCGCACGGTGGCATACCGAAAATAAATATGGGATTTCTTGTTGAACCATGCGAATTTTCTAATTTTGGCTGAATTTCCTAATTTCGATAGAATTCTTATGAAATCAAATTATTACCATAATTTGATGGATTTTGGACCTTTTTACTCATTAGTATAAATAGGAGAATACTTTTCATTGTAAAGACTTTTGACTTTTGCTTAATATTATAGAGAGAGAATTGTTCTTTCAATTTCTTGTTCTTCTTGAACAATCTTGGAACTTATCAAGATTCAATTTCTTGTGGCGTTCTAAACAATCGGATTGTGGGTTCTTTTAATTGTAATCAAGGGGTTTTAGGTTCTTTGCTAATCTAGGGTTTCTTGGTTCAATTCTTGGGGTTCAAGATCCAAAACTGGGTTAGTATTGGCGTTCTTGGGTTCCGCATCAATCTCGTTATGGGTTTCGTAGTTTCCATTGTTACGGGGTTCACATCATGTGAAGTAATTTCTCAACAATTGATTGAGACAATCCATATGATATTTTCAGCCGATTTTGTATCTCATTCTCGGTGTCGTAAAAATAAAGCTGTAAACAAGAAAGCTTAGAATCTATAGGAAGAAGGCTATTCAAGTAATGATATATCTATCCCTGAATCCTAAAAATATATATTCCTTTGTTCTTTCTACATAAGTCTTTATCATATTTTACTTCAAATGAAGTAAATGTGAAACTACAATTGTAACTTCTGATATAAGCCCTAAATTCAACCTATTCATCAGAGGATGATGTAAATAAATCATAAAATTCTGGAGGCACATCATTTATCTTTAATCGAATGATTCTATCAGAACAACGAAAACCTTTACTTTCTCCTTTAAATTTCTTTGATCCACAGAAATTACAAACTATTGGAAGAGGTAACAAATAACTTTGGATTGGAATTTGTTGTAAAATGTGTATATTTGAACTACCTTCTTTCGGTGAAGGAGTAATACCTAACAAACACACATTTAGCAATTAATTCCAATATATAAACTTAAACTCGAAAAAATCAAACAAAAGAATAACTTGCATTTGTCACATTCTTCTCTGTTCGTTTCTTGACCAATACTTCTTCTGAATACAGAATTCTCTTCAATACAAATAAAGCAAAAGGAAAATACATTTAATATATATATATAATTAAACCAAAAACAGAATTTATAGAACTACCTATTCTTTGTGCTTTTCTATCACGAGAGGTCCTCATTTTCAATAACCGTTTTTGTTGCAATTCTCGTGCTTGGGATTCTCGTGAATTTGTTTCTTTTGCCACGGAATCCATCAGAGAAACAACTAAACACAAATAACAATTTTAAGCAGTGGAATTAGAATTAAATGATGGCAGTAAAAAGAAGAAAAAGAAAATTAAGAAAAAGAAGAAATATTGCCAACATCAACTAAAGAAAAAATAATTAGAGCCTAAATTCACAGCAAAAACAAAAAAAAAAACAAAACAAAAGAAAGTAATGATAATGTAAGAATAGTTATTTACACTAAATTCAAAAATTTAGAAACACATGCCGAATTAATGATTATTAATATAAAAAATTACAATTTAAATGCTGGATCCAGGTAAAATTGTCGACATACACATTCATACACTTGCATATTCATACTTCCAGAGCATTAGAATCCAAGAAAAAAAAAAACAGAAACCCACCTCGTAAATTCACAGCAAAAAAAAAAAAAAAAAAAAAAAAAAAGAAATGATAAATTCACAACAAAAACAAAAAAAAAAAAAAAGCAAAAGAAAGTAATGATAATGTAAGAATAGTTATTTACACTAAATTCAAAAATTTAGAAACACATGCCGAATTAATGATTATTAATATAAAAAAATTTAAGCTTAAATCTGGACCCATTTTATATTGTCGACATACACATTCATACTTCCAGAACATTAGAATCCAAGAATTTAGCAAAAAAAAAAAAAAACCCTCCTTGTATATTCAAAGCACGTTAAAAGAAAAAACGAAAAAAATCGAAAAATACATACATGAGATCAAAATGATTTTCCAACAAAATTATAGCAACGATAGACAGGAAGAGAAATACAAAAAGAAGAAAAACAAAAAAAGAGGTTTATGCTGTGGGAAATGAAGTAGTTGGCTGGTTGAGTACAAGGATGGAGAAAGAAGAAGAATGGCCTGGTATAGTGCAAGAATGGAAAAACAGAGGAATGGTCTGGGTATTGGTCGAGAAAAAAACGAGACTAAAAAACGAGATTTAAAAAAAATTTGGTGAACGGGCTCATTTGTTCGACACGTGTCCTGAAGTGTTTCACTCTTTTATATATGTATGATTATCATTATCTGGCACTGTCAATTCAAGCGTCAATAAAATCACACCATCTTCTTTTTTTTTTCTTTTTCCTTTTTTTCACTTTATCTGCTGTCCCAATAGATTTATTGGTCAATTCAAGAGATAAATTTTTATATTGCAATGAGTGCAATTTACATACTGTTCAATAGAAGATTAAATTTTTACAATTTCCAAAGGAAGTTCATTTGAGATTTAACCCAATTTTAATATAGCTTAAAAAGTTGATAAAAATTTAACTTAAATTAACAATTATTTGTAACCACATTTCGTAAAATCCATAACTTTTCAACCACTCATGTCATTAACTTTTATTAAAATTTAGTAAATATTTAATTTTTCCTACACCAAACAGGACTAGTGACAAATGTCCAAGATATCACATTTGGGCACAGAAGTGTTTCTATATGGCGATACAAAATGGGCACGCATGGTGTAGCACTGTCCCAAAGCGGCATATTTTTTCTTTCGTCCCATGACAGGAAGGTTCTAAATATCTATTTCTTCTCGATTTTTTCATCGATCTTGAAGTTGTTGGTTACCTTCGTATTCATCAAGACTTGAGCAATTGCCTATTGACTCATTGTGGAGTTAATTGATTATTGACGAGTGTGTTTCACTCACGAGTTTAAGCTAATTTTAACTTGATTGTAAGCTAGATTTTACGAGTATGGAATGTTTTTAATGTTTTTTTAAATGTTGTTTTATAGGTTTTCGAGATGGTGACGGATACGAAGATAGATCATTAATTGAAGTTAGTGACAATGATGGAAAAGAAGTTGTAGATACAGAAGAAAAATAGGCAAAGCAAAGATACAGAATGAGTGGCACCAAAACGCCAAAAGCAAAGAAGAAAACAGGGTGTGGGCGCCCCACTAAAACTGAACCTCGACGTCGGACGTCGCGGCACTGAGAGCATCAGAGAGGTGGCATCGTGGCGTCACCCCGTATTTTGACGCGGCACTACGGAGCCGCATTACAGGCGCCTCCAATCCGTAACCTAAGCGGAATTTCGGCCTATGTTGGAGTTTAGATGAAAACCCTACCTTCTACCCATGACAAGGCACATATGAAAATCAATTTTTCTCAGACTTTAGGGGTATTCTACACATTGGGAGGCAAGAAACACCATTGGAGAATTAAAAAAAGATTTCAAGAGAGAAAAACATCGAAAAATTCACTGTGTGGAGCATCAATTGCAAGAGGAAGAGATTCTTGGTGCAAGATCTACTTTTTCTTCTATATTTTTAATACAAAATCCGGCGATATATTCTATGACGATTAATGAATTTCCCTTTTTATTATGAATAGTTAAATTTATTGTTAGGGCGAATAATGTAACCAATTGAGATCCTTTATATTTTCTCATTAAAATTCTAGATTTTTATAGTTCCATGTGTTGATTTTACTATGAATTGAATGCATTAAATTACCTGATTAATGATTTGATGATTTCGTGAATTTTTTACGAATAGAGATATGCGTTTAGGATTAAGACCACATAGTAAAATCTGGTAAATTGGTATAACAAGTAGAGATGCAAATACTAATTGTTGCGGTCATAATTGAATTCTTAGGACAAAAAACTCGTTTAACTAAGTTGAATTTGCATAGAGATATGTAATTTAATTAGTTAAATAGGCTCAATGAGAATTCGAGAGAGGCAAATTGAATACAATAGAAAAATTCGACCGAACACTACATTAGATGTGAATCTTAATTTGAGATGCAAAGATAATCAAGAGGTGAAGTTGTTCCGCCCTAACGTCATTTTATTATTTGGTTTTCAAATCAATCATGTGCGCATCCATTTATTTTCTAGCATTTAGATTAAAACTCAAATCCTACAAAATTTTATTTGTTTTCATCAAATAATGGTTAGAAAAAAATTGAATTAAGTGCTAGAGTATAGTCCTCGTAGGATCAACAATCTGAACTCTTAGGACCACTTATTACTTGTTCCGATCCGTATGCTTACCGAAATAAAATTGACAACAATTATGATACAAAATCTGCAAGATTTTAAAAGTTGTTGTCCAATTGAAATTAAAGTTCACTATTTGAAGCAAAATATCTAAACTAGAATATTAAATCGCATAAAGTATGTGCAATTTGTTGTGTAACAAAATGAAAGTGGCCATAAAGGCAAAATAAGTGGAAAAATAAAATTAGTGATAATGATGATAAAAAAGAAACTATAAATTTTTACGTTATTTAAGAATAAATAAAAAACTTCCACTAGCAATATAGTACAATCTCTCGACCATTCAGTACTTTCACAAATAACATGTTTGGTTAAACTTAAAAATTGAATAATTCGTATTTTCTCGAATTCAAATATTGTTGCTTTCAACTATAAAATTATAATAGACATCTCAGGTCTTTAACAGTAAGAAAGGAAAAAATATAGACTATCATCATAAATTGAAATAGTTTAAACTTTTGAATAATGAAGAGAAGACAACATCTCGATGTTTCAAAGTAGAATAATGCTGAACAAACAAGGGGAAAAAATAGACTGATGCCAAGTCTATGATTAAGTGTTTTTATGTTGTTTTTTCCCCTAATTTTCAATGAGAATCTAACAAGTGTTGTCTAGAAATGAAATTATGTCACTGACTCTGGTTATGTAGCATGATTGTTCAAAGTAATGCCCGAAAAGAACTAATTCGTGTCAAGCATGCATGACATGCAAATGTCTGCAAGTTAGGCCAACAAAGAAAAACCTTGTACGAGAAGATAAAAATGTGTGTGCTAGTGTATTTCTACGTGTAATATGCTACACTTCATGCACTGCCATTAATTTATACTGTAATCCACCCACCTATAAAGTAAATTTGCCACTATACATTTTTTCAATATTATGATCTTATTACGCATATTGTACGCAGTATTTTATAATACTCACTGAATAGTATGATGAACAATATATTAATTAATTTATTTTTCTTTGATAGTGTTTATTACTATAATTCAATCTTGTTCACCAAACATGTAGTTAGTATGTTTGATACATATTATCAAATTGTACTGAATTGTATGGTTTTCTTCTTTAATACTTGGGGAGATATTGAACAATGTCTCATTCTTTGTTAGACATGGGATAAATTATGCACTCATAGGGCATTGCATAAAAAAATTCCCACCTCCCACCTTGTTTATGTATTTATTATTTATTTATTACTATATTTCAAATTTAGAAACATAAAAAATTAAACAAAACGAAATAATAGTTAGGACAGGTTTGCTATGAGGACCGTATTTTCCGTATATGCCTCAAACATTATGTCATCCCTACTTTTAAGGTGATAGTGTCCTTGTGAGAATTTGGACCATGACGTAGTAAAAGTTTTAGGCCTTGTTAGAGTATGTAATACTTTCAAGGAAAAAATTCATAAGAGATTCAGTATCATCTATTTCAAAGATCAGATTTTTATTAAAATTTAGTTATGATTTAATTAATTTAATTTATTAAGGTCATATATCTATATAATTTGGTCACAAATCAACGATTTAGTTAATTATATATTATTTTTCGATCACGAATCAAAAATTTTATAAGTCACAAATTATTTAATGATCACGGATTAAAAATTCCATAGGTCACAATTTGTTCATCGATGACAAATAAAAAAAAATTAGGTCACAATTTATTTTAAAGTTAAAAACTATCAAATTATTGGTCACAAATTAACAAAATTTTAGATCACATATTATTTTTTGGTCACAACTTTTTTATTGGTCACATATTATTTATTAACCAATTTAATGGTCACAGTCAATCAAATCATTTGTGACCATCATCGACACTTGTGACCACCATCTCAACACCATATCAATCATATAACGCCACCAAACACCGCCACACCCACAGCATTATAGTAACACCATTGCTACTGCCACGCCCATAGCATCACACAACTCATTGCACCACAACCACGACATCATAGAATCACCGCCGCCACACCTATAGTATCACATAACTCACCCAACCACCGTACCATCTCCACTGTCACCGCCACCGCGTTGCCCCGCCATCCCCAACCCCATCTTACCATTGTGGCGCCACCAGATCCGGCCAAGCACCCATCATTCACAGTCGGATCGCAACTACTACAGTCTACAGATCCCGTCATGCACAGTCAGATCGCCACCAGATTCGGCCACACCCACACCATTTGTTATGAATAACTTAGCGGTACTATAGATAATATAAAAATTGAAATTTTATTATTAATTGTTTCGTACTATTCAATATGAAAATATTTAAGAACAAGGGACAATTTTCTAATAAATCTTTTTCAATTTAACATATAGACATTGTTAGAAATGGAAGCATTATAAGCACACTACGTTTTTATGTGATAGTTGAGGCAGCTTTTCAAATATTATAGCTACGTTCATTTTTAACTTTTTTCAAGTGATGCGCGCATTTGAATTTTTTTCTTTTTTTATAATTAATGTCGGTACAATTTGTTGTTAAATTTAATTTTGGTCAAACCAATTGGGAAAAGTATGCAAAAAGATTGGTGGATTTTCATTCACGACCTAATTTTCACAAATTAATTATAATGTAAATGCTTTATTTTATTGTGATTGATCTAGTAGAATTGTGGGATTGTGGGTTGTTATAATAGAATGTGACAACCCCCCCCCCCGCCCCACCCAACCACATACACACAAAGAATTAGGTCGATTTGTTTTTAATTTGGAGAATAACCTAAATTTAGGTCATTTTGCTCTAAGCAAGTTTGAATCTAAAGTAATTAAGGCTCTTCTGACGGTTAATCATTGACACCATGAACATATTCAGAAAAAGAGGAACTTGAGATGACAAAATTTTCCGTTCCCCATCGACCCTATTCGAGGACGGGGACATGGTCCTCTTCATGCATTCTTCGAACTCACCCCGGATCTTTTTATTTTTTAATTCAAATGATATTTAAAAAAATAATAATAATTAAACGTGAGGATAAATGAGGATATTTTGTTTCTGGTTTCACCTCTTCAAAAACTCCGAGAGACTGACTGGATTGTGAAATTAGTCTTGACAATTTATTACTTGATTCTTGTGATGGTTTTCGGCCAACAATCATCTAAGAGGGCTATCACCAATGTAGATCGAGACCAACCCCTTGTATAGGGTTCCGAACCCGTTCATGATTCATTGAGCAAAACCTAGCTAGCATATATGATTAAACATTGAAATGTGTAGTGATGTTATATGCTCGAGAATAAATTTATTTAATACTTGACTTTGGGATTTGACTAAGTGAATGTAATTTAATTCAAGCGGATGATCATGAAATCATAAATACTTGGGTAGGTACTATTTTAGGAGGTGCAACAGTCCAATGAAGAATCATCATCTCATTGGATGGGCCAGCCTCGCCCAATGGGATGAGAACACATCGGGACTTGAGTTTCTCTCTCTTTCCAACTCAAGTTCCAAGGTGACCTCACCTAGTTAGATAAACTTGGCCATTCGATGAGATGACAGCTCCTCATTGAACGATCGCACCATGTAGGACAGTAACTATCAAGTATTTCCATTCTTTGGTCCCACCATTAACTTATTAACCAATTAATCGATATGTCATGTGGCTGTTGTTTAGCATAAGCTAAGCAACGATACGTAGTAGATCATTTTTGGACCTAGGACATGCAACCAGACGTCTAGCCAATGAACGTAAAAAGGAGCATGAAGAGGGCACATGATATATATTTCAATTTTTCTTATCCTCTCATGACGTTGCAGATGGAAAAGATTATTTATCTTGAATACTATATGAAATCTGGTGAAAGAGGATATGTATAATAAATCTAAACCCACGAACTAATGATGTTATGGTTTTAGTTTGTGGAGATGTCAATGTTGGATTTCAGGTCATGTGCATATGACCTTTTCACCACCTTTGTTAAAGCCATTAGTGACATATATAAAATGCAAAATCTTCATGTCAAGTGAGACCTAAGTTTACCTACCAAAAATACTTTCTTTTCTGTACGATACTTAGATCCTCCAAACCGTACAATTATTTTGTGAAATCCAAGCAACCTTAGACAGCCATATATATATGTGGGCTTGACTAAAAACCAATCATATACAACAACCTAGCCAAAGACACAAACTTTGATTGTGAAAGCTGAATTCTGCAGTAGACAACACATCAACTAAATTCAGCTGTTCCTTCATAACCTACCTAATATATATAATCCTAGTACTTACCATTTCACCTAGACAAGGTTGTTCTCGAGTTCTTTGATATAATAAAGATGGTTAAGGAAAGTAAACAGTCTGGAGGATTGGAATGGAGGATTAATGTCCCGAATGAAACTGCTGCTAAAGTTTTAGTGTCTGAGTCAAAGTCTCAAATACGAGTTTGCAATGGATTACGAGGTTTAATAGTGGGGTTCATGTCAAGAATTTGGAAGTTTTTACAAAAGGCTTGGAGTTTAGCAGTTAGAGAGCCTAAGAAAGCTATTCATGGAGTTAAAGTAGGGGTGGCTCTTTCTATTGTCTCACTCTTCTATTACATGCGGCCTTTGTATGATGGAGTCGGAGGGAATGCTATGTGGGCTGTTATGACTGTTGTCGTGGTATTCGAATACACTGTGGGTAAGTATTCAAAATGTTTTGGTCCTTGTGCAAGATTATAATACTTTTAGGACATTTTTGGTGCACAATATTAGACGGTATCGAATACGACGATAGACAAGATTTTAACTCACTCTTACTTAATAATGCAGGTGCTACACTCTGCAAATGTGTGAATAGGGCTATTGGAACTTTCTTGGCCGGAGCACTAGGACTCGGAGTTCACTGGATTGCAAATCAGTCGGGAGAAAAATTCAAACCCATTATTATTGAAGTCTCGGTTTTCCTCTTAGGTAGGTCGAATTTCTACTTTTTAGGTCCTTTTCAGAAATTTTTTCCCAATCAATCTATTGTCAGATTTAATTCCCACAGGCATATTATAGTGTTCGCCGTTGCTGAGAATTCATTTTTCTTTCTTGCAGCTGCTGCAGCAACCTTCTCTCGATTCATTCCAACGATAAAAGCGCGATTTGACTATGGTGCCATGATCTTCATCCTCACATTTAGCCTTGTGTCAGTATCAGGCTATCGTGTGGATGAATTGTTCGAATTGGCTCATGATAGATTATCCACAATTGCCATAGGGACCTCCCTTTGCATCCTTACAACCATGATTTTCTGTCCTGTATGGGCAGGAAATGAACTTCACTATCTTATCACAAACAACATGGAAAAAATTGCTGATTCCTTAAATGGTAAGCCCAAATAAATCACATATAAACAACGATTATAACATGTCCATTTACTAAAAACGGAAGTTAATAAGACCTTTTGTTCGTAAAAACTCAGGATGTGTCGTAGAATACTTCGGAATCAATGAAAATGTAAATAGCAAGGATGAAGCTTCAGACAAAGTATCACAGGGTTACAAATGTGTGCTTAATTCAAAGGCTACAGAAGAAGCCATGGTATATATATTCCTCATTAATATGAAAATTTCCTGTCACAACTTCAAAAAATTTTCTCTGCTTTTCGAGTATTTTACTTATGTATAAACTCTGCATCTCCACAGGCTAATTTTGCTAGGTGGGAGCCTGCACATGGACGCTTTAACTTTCGACATCCATGGAATGAGTACCTAAAAGTCGGGGCGTTACTGCGTAAATGTGCTTACTGCATTGAGACTCTTAATGTCAGCACAAACTCAGACACAGAGGTAATTAATAATAATACTGTCCTGTCCATTTTTGTACAAAACGCCTTACTAAACATGCCAACACTGCATTAGTTTTTTGGTCCATAATATTCATGTTTTCGGTGTTTTTGCAGGCACCTGTTATCTTAAAGAAGCATTTCAGCAAGTATTGCATAGGACTAAGCTCTAGTTCCTCGGACGTGTTAAAAGAAATGGCGGTTATTATGAATACAATGACAAAATCGACAAAGATTGATCTCATGGTAAACGAGATGAACGATGCAGTACAAGAACTGCAAGGCGTGCTTAAGTCCTTATCGAAACAACCAATTATTAGAGACTCTAAAAATGGCACAGGAGGGGGAAATAAAAGTAGTACTACCATGGTACGTGTCATGGAGATAGTTCCAATAGTTTCCATTTCTACATTGCTGATAGAAATTGCTGCAAGAATAGAAAAGGGCGTAGAAGCCATAAATGAACTTGCCAACAAAGCGGAATTTGAAGAAGGTACGAAGAAGTCGAAACAAAGCGAAAACCAACAGAATTCAAGTTAGTTGTCTGTGATCGTTTTTTAGCTTTGTAACTTCAGATACAGTACAGTACAGAAGATAATCTAATTCTGAAGATACTAGGAGAAATTTGAGCTAATTATATGTGGATCGTACTAATTAGCATCAAGATAACCGCAGGGATGGGAGAACATTGTTCATTAGAAGTCAGAATTGTTCCAACTTTTGATGTGGGATACACACCACTCAGCAATTTTATTAGAAATTTTCTTCTATGCATTCTGCATTTCTGCTCTTCAATTTCAGTGTTAAAATAAAAAAAAAATAAAAAATAAAAACACCCACAATAATTAATAATTTTGGATGTTGAAGACTATTAGTAGATTTACTTAAAATGAATGGCGTTTTGTTGATAATGCGCTTCTCCATGTTTGGCCTTTACTTCTTTTCCCTTCTGACTCGTGGAAAATTGGAGGTGTTTCGTTGAGCGCATGCTCGGCTAAGCTTAAAAGTTTAGTTACAAGAACTTATATAAATTTCAAATACATTATAATCTGAAGTTAAAAATAATTAAATCACTCGTATTAACGCTAGTTGAGTGACTCGTATTCAGATGTTAGACATTATCTAGACGGCTACCATATACATTGCAAGAAAATATCCTTAATAAATCGAGCAAAAGTTGATATTTTGTTCGAGAATTTACATCATTTGAAGTTTGTGATCAGTTTTATGTTCATAGTAACCTTGCTTGCTCATTTTAGTTTACTTTTAATAGATATTTAAATACTTTTAAAATAAATATTCTTTTTTTGAAACATATAATATTCATTGTGTTGAGTGTTATTCACTTTTTATTGGTCACTATAACGAATATTATATTCAGGGGCGAAGCCAGAATTTTTTTCAGTGCGGGCAAAATTTCAATGTATGCATAAATTTTTTATTAAGACAAACATTTTTTCCAATTTTCCTCCCAAAGTGCAGGTTTTCCAATTTTTATGGCCAATGTGCATGGATATCCAACATAGAGTATATCCAACTTGCATGGCCAACTTTTCTTCTTCCAAAGTTGAGTGCAGGCCAACCATACATGGCTCCGCCCCTGATTATATTCACTAGAACACTATATGAGCCAACACCATAAAAGAATGTAAATGGTTAGTGTGCTCCTGTAGTATTTTATTCATAATTCAAGAAACAAATCGTTCTCTCTCTAATAGTATTCGGACAACTGATGAATTTAAACGAACTGGTCTATACCAGATTACATAGCAAAAGGTTTATTCGAACAAATTTTCATAGAACCAAACCAAATAAATCAAATTGAACCAAGAACCTATATGCAAGCAAAGGAAAATATCTAATCCTCACGCCAATGATTTCGGCAAGTCTCCCTCTTGCATATGTAAAATGTTGTCATTGGTTCATCTGCCGACCGAATCTGCACTTGGTAGAAAGCAGCTTTCCCATAGTTGCATGCAGGACATGTTGCTGCACACAAAATGAACTCAGTAACCTCAAAATGGACCAAATCTACCCGAAGCAGGATCAAGAATAATAATATATTATTTGCTAAATTCCAACGTCAGTAATTTAATGCATCAGCGCGGGAAAGCAGTACACACCATGTCCAGTGCCAAATACCAAGTAAACTAAAAAGACCAGTAGATTTTTCTAAATTAGACACTTGATGAAATTGCTCGCCAGTACATCTGTTTTATTATCTTAGCTGTACATTCACAACTAGGTTCGACCTTCTACTGTGGAATTGCGACTGTGAATGTAGACATGAAACCTTAAATATTTTGGATAATTAAATCTTCATTGTCTGCACAAGTCCATCACATTTAGGTATAGAGAAATGATCGCAAATTTGATTACATTGTAGGTTCAGTATGGAGAGAGTAACGAGCTAGAGGAAAATTCCCAAAATAGCTCAAAAATGTGAACTGAGCAACGCATGGGATGAAAACTATAGACAGTTTAGACTTTCTTGTCATCTTAGATGTCAAAAACAACATCTTGATTGGCAGAAATGGCCCCCTATGTTTATGGAAAAAGGAAGAAATTCTTGTTTATTATGTTTTCTCGTGGGTTAAATCAATCAATGACCACTAAACTTTTACCAGGTCTCTACTTACTCAACCAACTTTTAATGACTACTCGATACTAGCCCATTTCTCAATTAATTACCTGTACAGTATCCGTTAAGAAAACGGTTCCAATTGTTAACAGAAATTCCACATGACAAATAGAAATCCATTGTGGCAAGTTGACAGCATGAAATCTATCAAAATCAGCCAATTAGTACCCAGCAAAATGTGACTTCCCCTTCATTTTACAACAGGTCTTTATAAAACGAAAGGAAAGTCATGTTCTTTTGTGTGTGACTTTATCAAGTTGGACTCATTTCACGCCATCAAATTGCTACATGGGATTCTCCGTCAACGATTGGAATCATTTTCCTAATGGATGGGGGACGGGAAATCAATTGAAAGATAGGGTGACTATTGAGTAAATTTTGAACTTGGGTAAGTAACTATTGTGAACATTGATTGATTTAACCCTTGTATAATCTTATCTAGTACTAAGTACCAATGATACCCTAAATATTTATGATGCACCGACACGAACACGTGTGTCCGACACGATACGTGTCAGATACGTCGAATTGTGATTTTAAAAAAAGTACCGACACGATATGTCGTCGACACGTTCATTAAATTTTTTAAAATTCTTCATTTATATAATTTAAAATTAGTTTTATACTTATTATTGATTTTTTTTTGTTGAAATCTTTTAAATATGAGTATTTATTTATTATTTACTAATAACTTTGAGTTAAAAATATATAATAGCTATAGTAAGAAAGAAAGTGATTATTGTAAAGTGTCTGAAGAGTGTCGGTATCGACACGCGTCGGACACAGACACACTACCCTAGTTAGAGTGTCCGTGCTACATAGCTAAACATTGTGTCAATTTGATTTGTCAAACCTTTTTGCTATTGATTTTTACTCATAACTCAACACCACAGAAGGTAATTTCAGTCTATGTTGAACTAGGCCCAATCCCCTGCGGTCTTCAAAGAAAAAAGGTACTTCCATCATTAACGAACTAATTTCAAGAGACTACACAAAGCAATATTACTTTGAAAAAAAACAGTCGCTAAAAGTGCAGATCACGTCATTACCATCAGCAGATCCATTCCCCGAAACTCTTCACTTCCAAGATTGGGAAAAAAAAAGGGTTAGAAACTTACTATCAGTTGTGGGTAAATTCTGCTGATCATTTTCAGAAAAGATGGGATCTACTGCTTTCTTAACCAAGCGCATATGTCTCTTTATCTTTACCTGTTGAAATAGAACACAATATATGAGTAATTGCAAAAGGAGTGAACCACAGACAATTTAGCATAAGATTATTAGAATTACCCTCTTTTCTATCTGACACACATATGGACATGTTGGACAGAAAAATCTGGCAGAGTGCCCGGTATTAGGTAGCTCATACAGTAGCATATTCCCACAAGTCGGGCAAAATTCCATTTCCGCTCTAGCTCACGAGCTAATCAATAATTCCTAGTTAGGAAGAATCCATCAAATGAAAGAAAAAAAAAAATTGCAACTTAAATTATTTATTGAGCAATTGTAATAGCAACATGGTGGAGTAATAAGAATTAAAGCCCATAAAAATCTAATTAACCATAAAACAAGCACTTCACAAGGAATATAATTTAACCCACACTTCATATTTCAATCAGATCAGGACAGTTTGCGAACGTTTGAGACTTATTAGCCAAACCGGAATTTTAACAAACATCTTGCAGACATAAATTTGAAAGCAGGAAAATAAGGACATGAACCCCATAAAAGACCTTTAGAAAGGGAATGACAAATTTCTTACATCATTATTTAAATAAATTTTAAAAAAAGGAAGATAAATTAACTTCAATTTAGCGAAACGACCATAAAGGTGCTTGCCTGTACAGCAATCTGAGATGGACTTAATGAAATAGGGTTTATGGGAGACGTTTACACCTAAAGCCCCAAATTAATCTGTTTACGTTAAATACGCAGGAATTATTAGCCCCCGTTTGTCGCCATTCCCTTTCTTATTTATTTTCTCTCTTTTATTTTTAATCACACAATCTTTCATAAAATAATATTACACATAAATCGAAAATTTTCCATTCTTTTTCAACCATACAATTTTCAAAAAAATCACTATTCCAACCATTAAAATTTGGAATGAATGGGGGCCAAACGATGGTGGATTCAAAAGACTTAAAGGGACTATTACACTATATGTCCCTAACCTTTTCACTCTATCTCAATTTCATCCCCGTTAAAATTAAATAGACAAATCATCTCCAAACTTTCATTTAATTCAGGATGATGGTCCTGATGAATTTGTAAAATTACAAATACTTTATTTTATTGATTGTCATATATATATATATATATATGTTAGTTAGCACAGAATTTGTAAATTACAAATACTTTATTTTATTAATTGTCATTTTCCATATGTAGCTGTTAGGAGTTAGGACGGTATTAAGTTAGTTTAAATGTTTCATAGTTTAAATGTTTCATTTACTTATCATCATAAGTTAGATATGGAATTGAATAATAAGTGAAGCGCCTTCACACCACACAATAGAGGTTGCATTGCAATAGTACTTGAGAGGTTATTCCCATTCATAATGGAAGCATTACCTGTCACACACTAAAGGTAGGGTATTTAAATTAAATAATTTCTTAAAGAATAATATAATTTAGCATCAGTTGCGTTATATCTTTACTCTTTTTAGATCATATTAGGAGCTTGTTTGGTACAGTTAAAAAGTCAATTAAAATCAATTTTTTTATTGTTATTTCAATATTACAGCCGTCATTTTTGAATTCTTCTCTCACAGGTAGGACCCACTTTATCTATAACGGTCAAAAAATCAATTATCAAAATCCCTACCAAACAAGCACTAGGTAACATCGAATGATAGAGCTAATTTATTATGTTTCATATTCCTTGAGATTATTGGGTCTATCAACTAGCGCACATAATCAACTACTGTTGGAGCACCATTAGTATTAAATAGCTTTATTCTTCCTTAAAATAACTGATTTTCTAATATAAGTATTAATGACCTAATTAGTAAAAAAAAATAGGGGTGGAATAAGGCCTAATTACCTAATTTTAACGAGCAAGAATATTTATAATACAATAGCATTCCATTCAATATTCTCCATCAGAAAAGCTTGAAGTAGATTAGATTATTTTGAGAGCAAAAATAATCAATATCATCAAAAGACTGCATATAATGCTGTAACTAATTAACAAATTATATTTCACAGTGCAGTCTTCTGGAAGACCTTCAGGGAATTTCGAATTAAGGGAGCCCACGTCCATGTAAGAGAAGACTACGCAGAATTAAGGGAATTTATTGAAGTCATTACCAATGTAACCTCCTCTGTACACTGCAATACCTTGCACTATCTTTGACCCTACATCAAAATTTGTGTCATTTTGCACCAAACAGAATATCATCTTCAATCCATTAAATCAAAAGTTGCATCAAATGAGTAGTGTTTAATAATTTTCTTCATTTTTTTTTATTTCTTAATAATTTTTTTATCTCATAAATTATTTATTTATTTTATTACTACATAAATTATTATATAAATAATTACGTTTCGTTAACAAAAATATTAAATTCATTCATTTATTAAAAAAATGTAGTACGACTAATATAAATAATACAACAACTGAGAAAATATTAAATCATAATAATTTTTGTAATAAGTTTCGAATTGCAATATTATGATATTACAAAATCGAAATAATATTCACGACTAATTATTATTGATTAAATGATTAATAATAATAATAATAATAATAATTTAGAATTAAAATTTATTTTATAACAAATGGACAAATATACCCTAAACAAAAATTGGTACAAAGTGGAAGAGAATGGTAAAAAGGTATTTAACTATTATGGTATAAAATGGTACAAATGAATAGTGTTGCAATGAGGATGGGTTGGAGAAGCCCTTAGACCATCTCTAATCTTTCACCAAACTAAAATTCATCTTCAATCCATTACACCAAAAGTTGCATCAAATGAACAGTGTCTAATCATTTTCTTCATTTCCTTTATTCTTAACAATTTCTGTAGTTGAAAAATTATTTATTTATTCGATTTGCTACTACATAAATTGCTACATACATAATTACGTTTTGTTTATGAAGATATTAAATTATTTAATATATTTTAAAAATAGTACAATTAATAAAAATACCACAACTAAAAAAATATTAAATCATGTTATTGAAAACAATATTGTACATTGTGAATCTCAAAATTATGGCACAGCAAAGTCGACTTATCGTAATTTAATTATCGAAATTCATATAGTAATCTCACAAATGTTCAAGTATTGGTTACCCGATTAAAACTTAATAATAACAATTAAAAAAAACTACTTAATTATGAATAAAAATTTATGTATAATGTAAAATAACATAAGATATCCTTGATATCACTTGGTCACACATAAAAAGGACAAAAAAATTGACGTTTATCACACTTGGTGTAAAATTGTGCAAGATTTGGTGTTGAGTTGGAGTAGTATATTTGGTAAAAATGATGAAATTTGGTGAAAATTTGTGATTTGATGTTAAGGTTAGAATTGCCCTTAGTCAAGTCACAGACATGAGCCAACTCAATATCTAGGCCATCCAAGGACTTGCCATTTATACAACCAGCACGGCTGCTTCACCCAAGCAAGTTTGCCGTGCTATCATAGCCAAAAACATAATCCACTCGTGCGTGGTGAAATTAGACATGAAATGAATGGTGTTCATAGGAAAATTAGACGTCAAGCATAAAAAATTAAAAGGCCCCCATATAAAGCATGACCGGAAAATTGTAAACGTAACTCGTTTCAAAGGATGAAGCAAGAAATGGAAAGATTGCTCCTATCAAGGCTATATATAGAAGAAAAGAATGTGTTAGCATTTTGTAGTAACAAAACTAATATATTAGAATTATGCACTAGCTTTCAAAGAATCATGACCACAGACTCCTAAAGTATGAGTCATTGTCCAAGTTTCTCAAAGAAAGCTCCTTACTTGAAAAAGACCGCTAATTATTTACTTTCTAATGAAACTGGGATGCTATCATCTGTAAAATAACTTCACTAATATAAAACAGAAAATGAATGCAAACAATTTAATAGAACTTAATGTTCGCGTTACTTAATGAATGATATTTGTCTCTATTGACCAGTTTCCTTTTTTAATTGTCCCGTCTTCTTTCATAGGCAATGCTCACTCGAGCAATCAAAATGAAAGGTTTGGAGAAGAAAATGCATTTTTCTTTTTCTTTTTTGTTACTTGTTAGTTTAAAATTGTAACGAGATTTAAGTGCAATCAAGATGAAATGTTAGCAATGTAACTATTCACTTTTGAAGACTAGGGAGTAAAGTGCAACATGAATCAAAGATTTGAAAACTTCCACTACAAAATTTTCGTTAAAGTTAACCACGAATATTTAAAAGCAAGACACAATGGTGAAGTTTTCTTCATGATTATGATCATTCATTTGTTAGGAATTAGAAGCTGCTAATTCGTCAAGATCAGTGAGACGCAAAATAATTTAAGGCCCCGTTTGATTGCACGAAATTTTTCATAGAACTTGGAACTCGAATTCCAACTTCACTTTTGGCTTGTCTGATTGACAAAATTTTTCAGGGAATTGATTTTCCATGAATTTCTAGGTACAACACCTTAAAGCGTGATTTTTCACCTTTTATTTTCCTAAGGGGATAGGTGGTTTTTGGTTTTCCACCTTTTTTTTTAATTGTTGGCAATGGGAACAAATTTTAGAAACAATTGTAAAAGAGAATATCCCTGAAATTGATAATTTTCATGTAAAATAAAGCCAAACGAACACCAAAATATAGATGATTTTTTTTTATCTTTTTTTCCTTTTTTTTTGTTGGCAATGAAAACAAATTCTAGGAACAATGGTAGAAGTAGATATCCCTTAAATTGACAATTTTCATGTAAAACAAAGCTAAACGAACACCAAAAAATACTTTTACTTCAACATTTTTCACGTGGAAAATTATACCAATCAAACACAATAATTTACAATTCCCTGAAAAACAATTTCTAACTAATTCAATTCCCTGAAATTCATTTTCTTTCCATCCAAATTCCATCTACGCAATCAAACAGGCCCTAAGGTAAAAAAAATGGCAAAAATAAGTACAAGTACGACACAAGAATTTATATGATTCAACAATCCTGCCTACACCCACAAACCCGCACCAATTTTTCACTATATCAACAAGAGAAGAAGAGGAATACAAAATTATGCTGTGTATTTTATTTGCCTTCGCAAAGGCACTCTCTCAATTTTCTATCTTTAACTCTCTGCACAAATTGAAGTCTAACTGTTTTTCACTCATTGTGATTTTCTCTTTGTCTCCAAATCGATGGTGCAATGAGGTAGGTATGATATTTAATTTTAGTGATCCGATTCGGGGTGGGATGGGTATGGTATTTGCGCCGTCGCCCCTCCCCAAACCAATTACCCGTTAAAAAAAAAAGGCAATTGAGCTTTCCATTATTCTTTTTATTATAATTTGACTAACCCAAAATTTATGGCTCATTACAGACCCATTAAGTAACCCAACTGAGTTACCATTTACCCACTAAGTGTTAACCCTACTGCAAAAAAAATTAGAATCAAATTCAACAAGACATTAGTTGATAGCGGTCTTCACTCGAGTCTCTGCAATGCATCCCCAAAAATTTTTTTCTTCTCTACACCATCTTCTTTTTTGCTCCCCATCGTCATCACCAAATAGAAGGTATTTTTCTTCCTCTTCTCGTTTGCTAATTGCCGTTGTAATCCATATCTATTTTTGTTTTTGTTGAGTTTGAGTATTTGATGAAATGTAATTTTTTCTTCTCCACATAAAAGATAAATTTAATGAACTTAGTCTGCCTAGAAATGTGAAGTTTTATTGCTGGAGGAACACGATAATATTAAGAATGAATATTGAATATGAATTGAGGTTGGAGCTTTTGAGTTATTAAGTAGGAATCAAGTTCAATACACAAGGATCAAGGGACAATGATATTGTTTAGTATTATTATGTTGATAATATTGTTTGTTAAATTTAGATTTTACATTTGAGAAGTAGGATATTGTTTGTATTTTCATTTGGGATGTTGTTTGCTACTTTGGTTTAATATTATGTTTTTGTTTTCAATGACTTTTTTCATAAATTGTTTTTTCTTATTTTAACGGCTGGACCTGTAAAAAATAATTTATTTTTGTGATTATTAATGATCTGAATCGAGCCAAATCGAGATAGAACCGAATTGAACCGACTTACGTGGTTATGATGCGATTATGGTATTACCAAAATTGGTGGTTCGGTGATGGTTTTAGCCGAACCGACCCCGAAATGAACCATTGCTAACCTTACCTATTTGGTGGGACTTAAAATTAGATTTTGATAGAAATTTTTGAAATATATAATTGAAAAGTTGTGGAGCCTATAAAATATGTGGTCAATATTGATTATTTGACTTTGATATAGATTAAAATTTAATTTAAATGAATACTTGGTATTGGGCATAATCTTTATCATTTTCTTCAATTGTGGGCATATCTACTCTGTTCATTTAATTACCATTCCAAAATTTCGTTTGAAATCTAAGAAAATCCATGCATGATATTCTTTGCATTAAATGCAAAGAAAACTTTCGTATCAGCCTTCTGAAAATATGTAAGAGTTTTGCCATTCAAACAGAGCCAATGAAAGGCCCTATTGACAGGTGGAGGTATTGCCTTGATTGTTATGCTGCGAGCCCTATGAAATTCAAGATCAAGGGTCGAGGTGTTGCCACATCGATCCTGGATTTAAACCCGAATTTAATCCCGAATTTTGTAGCATAGCCCAATATGTAAACCAACTTTGCCAACTTTAAAAAAAAAAAAAAAATGTCCAGCTGGAGTTGAAAATGTGAGGCTTAGGCTTTGTCTGAATTTCATTTTTTCCAAAATATATTTTTCCTCTTTTCTCTTTAACAATACATTCTTCATTAAAAATAATATTATACATAAATCAAATTTTTTTCTTCTTTTTCAACCACACATTTTTCATCAATCTACTATTCTAAAATACATTTTTTTCCCCATAAAAATGGGGCTCAAATGCCCTCTATATACATTAGGCTCCACTATTTATGAATAGAGTGGCCTCACTATTCAACAATCTTACAATTGGAGATTAATGTAGCTTTACCTTGAGACATTGTGAGGGCAATTTCATTTTTAATGAAAAATGGTGTGGATCATCTTTTCGATCTTCATTTTAGAAGGCCTATTGAAGTTGAGCACAACTCCAATTTTTTCATAGTTATTGTCTTGGTTCACATGTTGGCTGGGTTTCTGCTATCCTTGATCTTTTTCAGTGTTAATACTCCATCCTTGAAGCGATTAGCCAATCGAGTACTAACTGACTTTGTATTATTCATTTTGAACATCTGCAAAACTTAACTAATGTACTTGGACCTAGAATTGCTGTAAAATACCATTTTGCTTGTCCCTACTTAATTGCATCTTCTCCCTAACATGCCTCATCATAGCATTTAGGTACATTGGCATCAGTAAGTAACAAATAATTTATGTACTTTCTGTTTGGAACATGTGGTTGGGAAGATCTCCTTAGGGTAGGCATAAGAGTTAGAGATTTTGGTATATCAGTCTCCACGATAGCTTCCTCTGGTTGAGGACCCTTATCTGTCTATTGTCACATACTACTACTTGAAGTATCGTCCAACTCAACATATATTGGATTATCATGTATGTCATTGGACTGCACCATGTCTCTGTCCTTGTACATCACTCTTTCATTGAATATGACATCCTGACTTTTGATGACCTTTTTGTTCTTATTATCCCGAAGACGATACCTCGAGCTCATCTCCATCATATCCAATGAAGATATATTTTGATGGTCTGTAATCAAGCTTACCTCTAGCTTGATCACTAATTTGTACATATGCGACACAGCCAAAAACTTTCAAATGAAAAAGTTTTATTTCTTTTTCGCTCCATACTTCCACCGTTGTCCTATACTTCAAAGGTGCTAATGGCCCACGACTAATTAAATATGCTGCCGTTAGATAGTTTCAGTCCAAAATTGTTTAGGCAAACCTGCATGTAACTGTATGCTTCTAGCTCTTTGTGTCAACGTCCAATTCATTCGTTTTGCCACTCCACTCCATTTTTTGCGATGTTCCTGGCAATGTCCTCTCCAATTCAATACCATTCTGGTAACAAAACTTTTTGAAATCAGCATGCTTGTACTCTCCGCCATTACTTGATCTCGATTTCTTTATTTGAAATCCTGTTTCATTCTCTACCATGGATTTCCATTTCTTAAACATCTCGAACACTTCGGGAACGATTCAATTCATTGATAAGCTTTGAACAACAAACTTTTGGAATTCCAATTTTTTTTGAAAAATGTGTCATCTAAATATCATCTTGGTGTTCTTGTTGTGGTATCGACATGCCCTCCTAAATTATAATTAGAAAACTCTACTAAAAGGAATCAGGATTTTAGTTTGATTCCTTTTACATCAAAACTAAAGATTTCAAGGCATTGACAAGCTTTGCATGGTATTCAAATTTCTTGAAAATGTGTAATCTGTATTTTTCTCGACGGTGTTGGCCTTGTATTTCTCGACTTGTTTTCCTTGTGAGCAGATTAATAAATGTGAATCCATATTAGACACTCGACACTCATTATGGAAATCTCTCTTTCCAAAATCTTTCAAGTGATTATGGTAATTAGAAAGAACTTGGATATAATAATCTCATCTTTCCAAAATCTATCTCCAACGACATCCGAATTAGGAAAAGGAACTTTGGTTGTTTCTGTTTGTGTAGTGTATCAGTTTAGTACTTAAACCTTACCTTAAATCCATATTTGTAAGTAGCTCTCAACTCAATTTATATTGGTTGGTAAACAAGGAATCTTTGATCTTTTACAGTGCTATCTCCACTAAATGAAAGGTGAAATTTCATTTTATTTTAGGATTTATATTCTTTCTCCAGATTATGTTTTAAAATATATGCATTGATTTTTCTAATATTGTTGGTTCGTGAGGATTATTAACAATGACCATGCCAAAAAAAATAAAATAAATAAAATAAAATAAAAAATTAATAATAATAATAATAATAATAATAATAATAATAATAATAATAATAATAATAATAATGGCTAGAAAGAGAAAAAAATGAATAGATAAAAAGGCAAAATCCTCTTAGCCTCCCTGCAATCACCCTACTCCTCGTATGGCCATTATTGCTGATTTAGTAAACAAAGACATAACCTATTTAAAATGAAATGAAATAAAATAAGTTTATGTTCGACCCCATTTTTTTAAATATTTTTTTTTTCAAACTCATTTTTATCAGAAGTAAATAGTGGCAAAAATTCTGAAGTCTGGTTATCTCAAGTTAACAATGCTGACAAAAGTCCATACAACTTACAAATCAATAATACATGAACTTAGAACAAACTTTAATTATTAACAAATCATTTTAAATTAACATGTTCAACTTTTTTCTAATTACTCCTTAGACTTAAAAATATGTGATATTTTAATGTAAAATGATGTGTTAATAATTAATTGAATGAACAGTAAACATTAGAGAGCGGATATCGACTTATCAACTAGACACAATCATGGAACTGGAGAGGATGATGAACCTTTGTGGTCCTTGTGATCAAATATTCTCAAATCAATCCCACCAGTTAAATTCCAAATACAGTAGACAAAGCAAACTTAACAAAACACAATTATGTCATCTAAAGCATCGCCAATGATGAGAGACACAATGTGGGCTGCTTTCCTTTTTTTTAAAAAAAAGAAGAAGATAAAATCAATGTAATATTAAGGCAATTATAGAGAAAAATAGATTGAAATTATGGGTCGATAGAATATCCACAAAATCTAATCTAATCGATCAGTTCAATTTGATTCAGTTTAAGTTCTAAATGATCCCAAGTACGAAAATAAAGAACCGACTAGTTTAGTTCGACATTAATTCTAGTACTTGAAAATAAAATCCAAAATCAATTAAACTTTTTTAAGGTCTTTGATCCAATCATTTATGAAACTTAAATCTCATTTGATTTCCATTTTTATCAAAATATATTTTTCTCTCTTCTTTCTAATCACACATTCTCCATTAAAATAATATTACACGTAAATTAAAAACTTTTCTTTATTTTTCTTCCACACATTCTCCATCAATCTATTATTCTAAAATTTTCTTTTCCAACAAAATGATTGTCAAACACTCTCTTAGTTTATGATTATAATTATCATTATGGAACAATACGGGATTTGAATGTTTCAATAATTACAAAAATCACATTGGTTCACGGTTTAGTACTGCTTTTTTACGAACTCTAGTTGAACCAAAATGAGTGCATCCCTAGTTACGTTTGTATTATATTTTTTCGAAATATATGGAAAAAGAAAATCACTAAAAATGAAATCTGATAATATTACAGATTATTATAGACTTGAAATAATATAAAGAAATATAAGAAAAAAATGAATAGATAAAAAGGCAAAATCCTCTTAGCCTCCCTGCAAAAAAAAAAAAACTCCTCGTATGGCCATTATTGCTGATTTAGTAAACAAAGACATAACCTATTTAAAATGAAATGAAATAAAATAAGTTTATGTTCGACCCCATTTTTTTAAATATTTTTTTTTTTCAAACTCATTTTTATCAGAAGTAAATAGTGGCAAAAATTCTGAAGTCTGGTTATCTCAAGTTAACAATGCTGACAAAAGTCCATACAACGTACAAATCAATAATACATGAACTTAGAACAAACTTTAATTATTAACAAATCATTTTAAATTAACATGTTCAACTTTTTTCTAATTACTCCTTAGACTTAAAAATATGTGATATTTTAATGTAAAATGATGTATTAATAATTAATTGAACGGACAATAAACATTAAAGAGCGGATATCGAATCACCAACTAGAAACAATCATGGACTTTGTGGTCCTTGTGATCAAATATTCTCAAATCAATCCCATCAGTTAAATTCCAAATACAATGGACAAAGCAAACTCAACGAAACACAATTATGTCATCTAAAGCATCGCCAATGATGAGAGACACAATGTGGGCTGCCTTTTTTCTTTTTTTTTTTTCTTTTTTTTTTTTTCAATTTTAAAAATAAAATCAATGTAATATTAAGGACAATTATATAAAATAGATTGCTTATCGCAGGAGAAAAATATATTGAAATTATGGGTCGATAGAATATCCACAAAATCTAATCGAACCAATGAGTTCAATTTGATTCATTTTAAGTTCTAAATGATCCTCAAGTACAAAAATAAATAATCGACTAGTTTAGTTCGACATTAATTCTAGTACTTGAAAATAAAATCCAAAATGAATTAAACTTTTTTAAGGTCCTTGATCCAATCATTTATGAAACTTAAATCTCATTTGATTTCCATTTTTATCAAAATATATTTTTCTCTCTTCTTTCTAACCACACATTCTCCATTAAAATAATATTACACGTAAATTAAAAAATTTTCTTTATTTTTCTTACACACAATCTCCATCAATCTACTATTTTAAAATTTACTTTTTCAACAAATGAATGTCAAACACTCTCTTAATTTATGATTATAATTATCATTATGGAACAATACGGGATTTGAATGTTTCAATAATTACAAAAATCACATTGGTTCCCGGTTTAGTACTGTTTTTTTACGAACTCTAGTTGAACCAAAATGTGTGCATCCCTAGTTACGTTTGCAATATATTTTTTCGAAATATATGGAAAAAGAAAATCACTAGAAATGAAATCTGATAATATTACAGATTATTATAGGCTCGAAATAATATAAAGAAATATGAAAAACCATGTGATATCATCACCGTTCAATCATGTCGGAATCATGATCTAACGACTCTGGTCTATTGCAGCTCTTCAACCGCAGCAGTCCATATAGCTTCCGAAACTCCTTAGGCACGGTGCCCTTCCAGGGGGCGCCGCCACCATCCTCTGTCGCGGACGAAGGCGCTGGAGATGACTCTGCACTATCCCTCAACCGCATTGCCACCTTTCCCCCGCCACCATTAGCTTGCAACGCCGTGATTACTGACTTCAAAGCCCGGGTGGGAGAGCTCCGATTCACCAGCATTAACTCCCCGATCTCCGCCGGGCTCATGGTGGCGCCGCCCTGGAAAATCTCCTCCACTTGTTGAAACAATTTATGCTCCTTAACCCCTAAATAATTGCTGGCCAATCCCTTGAATGAATTGAAATCACAAAGAGGAAAATAAATATGGACATCAATCCTCCCAGGCCTCAACAAATCAAAATCAATCCCTTCTTTACTGTTCATCGTAAAAATCACAATCTTCTCATCACAACAACTCGAACACAAAATCCCATCCATGAAATTCAACAGCCCAGATGAAGAAATCCCAGTTTTCGATTTCTCCGAAATGTAACAATCCAAATCTTCGACAACAATCAAAGATTTACCCTTCGTTTGCAATAGTAGCAAATTAAGATTATCACCATCTTCAATTTGTGAGAAATCGAAGTTATAAACATCATACGAGAGAAAATTCGCTATGGCTGCAATGAAACTGGATTTTCCGGTGCCGGAGGGGCCGTAGAGGAGATAGCTCCGCCGCCAGACACGGCCAAGCTTGTGATAATACTGCTTCGACTTCACAAAATTTTCCAAATCGGATTTAATCTTGTTTTTCAAATCCAGGTGAACAACAACCGTGTCGAAATTTGAAGGATGATTGAATTGAACAGATCTCCATTTTCCTTTATTGTTTATATACAGCTTCAATTTCTTCCCTCTCTGTTCAATATCGTTAGAAATTGTATGAATATGTTGAAGATAAGGCTTCAAAATTCTCCTCCTATCCTTTTTCTTAATCTTCAACACAAAACTTCGATCAATTTTTACCCACATAACTCGTGCTCCGAGAAAAGTGTCCCGGATTATCTGATCATCCCCAAGTGCCAAAACGATGTCGTTCGACTCCTCGCCGGAGAATAAGTTCGTATAATCAGAATCTTCAACCGAAGCCAATGAATTTACATATAGCTGAACTTTCCGGTATAGCTGATTTTCTTGGCCGTTTTCATTCAACTCAGGGACCCTAAATTGCTGATGAACATGAATTTGATCATCAATCCGTTCAACCCACATTCTCAAAACATAAATTAAAGCAGTTCGATGCAATAATAATCGAACAACAAATAATAGGCATATAATCAACAAAATTATCAAGAACAAATTAACAACAAACATGGGCATAAACAAAATAAATTTCACTGAATTTTTTTTGGGTTTTGAATGGAGAAGGAAAATATGAAGGGGTCCTTTGAGGAAATTATAATCAGATTTTTCTTTTTAAAATTCTTGTTGTGGAGATTGGCCTACCATGAATTAATTCCCTGTCACTCTTATTCCACTCATTTCTAAAACTTTCCAGCCAGAAACTTAAATACACACACTGACACATACAACGCATATATGTATATATATATATATTTATAAAAGGTTGAACCTCAACCTTAAGAATAGTACCCACCGCCTTGTCCTTGGAGCATCGTGAGAGAGGTTAATCGCAGAATGTGCCCCAATAGGTCAGGAAATAAGAGTTGCTTGTACACTGGTGCCCATAAAGAGTCTCAATCCATATTTCAGAAATCGAACTCTCACACTGTCGCTGTCAGTAAGGTTGAGCATATATATATTTATATGTAATAGCATTATAGTTATGGGTATAGATATGAGTTGGTAAACTATGGCATGGACGGGGTAGGTTTCTTGTTGAAGACAAATTATCTGCAATTTCAAAATGTTAGTTATTTTCTGATCTTTTTTAATCACAGTTTTAATTTTAATTTTGTATGAGTTAGCACGCATCGGTTTATGATGATGGTTTCTTACTTTCTTTCCAAATATTCTGAGTAAATATGTTGTCGTATCTTTGCATTTGTTGTTTATTTAAGCATATGAAGGACAAATAAATCTTTTTATACCATTATAATGAACTTTTTGGATGAAAATCATCGTTGAAAATAGTGTATACTATCAGTGAAATGTTGATAATAAGAATGCAATGAAAAATAGTTGAAGACATGAATGTGTCGACGGGTGAATGTTAGGAACTTCTAGTACAATTAAAGAGTGTTAAGAGGAAAATGTTGTGGACAACATGAATTTTTCGGCTACATCCTTAACTTTGTTTCCTTGCATTTTTATCCTAACTTTTTATTAACTATTAGCGCATCGTTTCATAGCCTCTTGAGATCACATCGGGTCATAGCCTTTTGAGATCGTGGCTAGATTTTAGTCAGGCTTGGCCCAGGAGTTTACTTGACTTGCGTTGGATCTAATAACGGCTGTAGTCCAAAATTTATTAAAAGAACATAAAAGGCTTACGTATCTTTCATATTTTCAAATAAGAAAAAAACAAATACAAAAGTGCGATATCATATTCGTCCCTTATTTTGAAGAATGCAAACAAAATATTTGACAAAAAAATAATCATCATAGATCAAATGTACTAAATAATAAAATAAAAGATAGATGATAAAAATGCCAAAAAAAAAGGAGGAGGAAAACGAAAAAGAAAAGGCCAGGACATAAGTACAACTATAACAAAGATTGGGACCTTAAATTGTAGTCAATAAAAATGTAACTATCTTTTAGAAAATCGTAAAAATTTTTATAATGTAATTGTGCATGTTTGGCATTTGTTTGTAAATTGTTAATAGTCGATCAAAATACTTTTTGTAGGTCAATATTACACATTTATCAAATACTCAATTCCATCCATTTATAATTTAAATCGATTATAAACAACTCACAAGCGTGATATGTTCTCATTTGTCATCATCTGCATTTTTCATTGAGAATTTTCGAAAGGAAATGATCTGATAAGGTACTTTACACTCTTACCTAGACTTCCAAGCTTGTATAATATTTGATTTATTGGGCAAATTTTTACTTAATTTGTGTACATATAATGTTTGGAGGTGAAACCCGAGAAGCTAATTAATGCCAATAATAATAAACACAATTTTTAAGAAGAGCAAATAACTTCCATGAGAAGCCACAAAAATGTTGCTATTACCTAGGTGAGTCCACTTGCTTACATTTTTAATTATATTTTAATCAATTATTCTAGAACAAATGAAGAAAAAGCAAAAATTCCATTAACATATGCGAAGAAGTATATGATTCCAACTTCAAAGAAATCATTTTAAGAAATTTACTGTGGTAGAAATTTGAAGCTGATTAGGCTTTCATCATTTGTCGGTAGAAAGTATATTTCTTTGAACTCTATTTCTTCGAACTCTCGTTTTTTTGATAAGTTTTATTTAGTAGTTGTTGTTATATATGTTCAAATCTCAATTTTTTGATAAGGTATTTTTTCCCTTCAATGGACGAAATTATCCTAAGTATATATTTTTTGTATCATTCATCTTAAATAACTTAGTTAGATAATATACTTCTGTATTTAGAATATCATTTATCGTGGAATAAATTCTTGCAAAAATGTTGGTTGAAGTTGAAGAAGATGATAAATGCATGAAATCCCGTCATTTCATTCTCAACATTTTATAAATGTCGATAATGATAGTATAAACATCGTTCACGACATTTATAAACGTCGAGAATGATATTTATACTATCATTCTCGTCACTGTCAAATGTTGACAATAACATTAAAAACTTGAGTAAGTTAGGAAAATTTCGTGTATAGCGATTCACATATTGCATGTAGGTAGCATTTTCGTTTTCGATTTTCGTTAGTGGTTGATAGTATTGTTGTTTATGACATGCAGCTATAGGAGATGTTAAGAGATTTGTTGTCTCGTATGGTGGTAGATTCGTCAACATAGATGACGGGTAGAAGTGGTTAGGGAACCGAACAACATCAATCGTTGTTCAACATGATATTACATATGAAGAGCTTGTACATAAATTATTCGAGAAGCTGAATGTTGATAGAATGAAGTTCCGAATTCAATTGAAATTTACAGTTTCGAACATGAATATACCCCCTGCTGATGTAGCTGACGATGAAGATTTGCAATGGTTTATGTCTGCTCACACAGAAGTGACGTTGTGTGTAATTGCAGATGAATATAATGCTGGAGAGCACGAACTGCATGTCGGAGTTGAGCCTTTGTCACCAATAGAAGATGCATTGTGTGGACGCGATGAAGTCAGTATGTGCGAACTACAAGAGCCACAAACGATTGATAATATGTATGAAAGTTTAGGTGAAGGCAATTTGTTTATTCGAAATGCAATTGAGTCAATTGATAAAGAAGACATTGTGGAGAATCAGTTATTCTTTAGCAAACAACAGTTACACACAAGGCTTCAACTTAAGGCTTTGAAAGAGAAGTTTCATTTCAAGGTTAAAAAGTCGAATCCTAGATCTCTTACTGTGTGTTGTGTCGATACTATATGTCATTGGCTAGTACGAGCTTCTAAGATAAAAACTTCAGAAATATTTACGATTCGAGAGTACATACATGAGCACACATGTTCTCTAGACGTTCGACGAAATGCACAAATTTACGCAACGAGTGCAATAATTGGGCATCACATAATGCGAAGGTTGAACGATGCAAACCAATTATACGTTCCTACGAGTATTATTGGGGATATGGAACGTGAGTTTGGTGTACAAATTACCTACAACAAAGCGTGGAGGGCTAAAGAGAAGGGACTTCGATTTCTTCGTGGTACACCCGAAGAAAGTTTCCAAAAATTGCCATCATATTGTCACATGTTAACCGAGAAAAATCCAAGAACTATTGCACACATTGAACTCGACTCAAATAATAGGTTCTTGTACTTCTTCTTAGCGTTCGGGCCTAGTGTACGTGGTTTTCGAGAATACATGAGGCCAGTAATTTGTGTTGATGGAAGTCATTTGAAGGGCCAATATAAGGGAACACTACTAGTAGCTGCAGTGCAAGATGCTAACCTACAAATATATCCTCTTGCTTGGAGTGTTGTCGATGGGGAAACAAATGCATCGTGGTATTGGTTCTTTGCAAAGTTAAAAGATGTCGTTGATGATTCAAGCCAGCTAGTGTTTGTGTCGGACAGGAAGAAGAGTAGTAAGCGGGCAATTACGAGGTTGTTTCCACTTTCTCACCACGGTGCCTGCATCTGGCATATCGAGAAAAATCTTATTGCTAGGTATAGCAATAGCAATGTCATCTTCTTATTCAAGCGGGCAGCGCTAGCATACCGCGTATCGAAATTTGATCAGTTCATGACACGGATAAGAACCATTCGACCGTCAATGGCATCTTACTTGGAACATGCCGATATATCCTCCTGGTCACGGGCACATTTTGTTGGTAATCGGTACAACGTTATGACGAATAACATTGCGGAGTCATTGAATTCAGTCCTAAGACGACAAAGAGGTTTCCCTATAACCTCGTTGATCGAAACTATTACGTCATTGATACAACGATGGTTCTACGAGAGAAAAAAGTGCATCCACGAAATGTAGTACGACTGTGACACCAAAAATTGATGATGAATTGAGAAAATCATTCGACGCTGGTGCAACTTTACCAGTACGAAATTTGGACGAACTCGTTTTTGAGGTAAGTATAGCTACCGAACTTTGTACCGTCGACCTTATAGGTAACACATGTTCATGTCGAGAGTTTCAGATGCGACAAATCTCATGTTCACGTGCATCCCGAGCTGCTTGCGCAAAAGAAAAATCATTATATGATTTGTGCTTCCCTTACTACACCACAGAATATTGGTGAGCTGCGTACAACGAAGTTCTTCACCATTTGGCCGAGAGTCAGATTGGGTTGTTTCTCAGTCTATTCATTCCGTCGAAGTTTTGCCCCCGAATATATGTAGAGCACCAGGTCGACCTCCTATCCAACGTCAACGGTCAAGAACTGAAAAGTCGACGTTGAGATGAAAATGCGGCCGATGTGGGGGTTCTGGACATAACAGGCAAACATGTCAGAATTCGACATCTTTAAGTGACACGTATACTTAAATGACATTGTGTATTCCGATCGTCAAATGCCCTGATAACATGAATTATCAATGTTTTGAATTTTTTTCTTTTGTATTACTTGCTTTCTACCTCTTGTTTTAAATATTGTTGAATATATTTTTGACTTCTACTTCTTTCTGTTTCTTTCTTCGTTCTCTCTTGATATCACTTATTTGCAATTGCTTGTTGTAAAATTAAGTTTGTAATACATTTTGAATCATTTATATGGATTCATCCCATTTTTTGTGATTTTTCTCTTATATTATTTTAGTAGTTCAAAATTTTATAGCGCACAAACAGAAAAATTTGTATGGGCATTCACTAAATACAAACAACACTTCATTTTAGAATGTCATAATGAATACAAACAAGAGAGGCCAGGTTTGGGGTATAACTACCAACAAGGGAAATTGTGCTTACATATATTCTTATGAGCATTTCACTACGATATCATTTTGTTCATCATATAAGTGAACAAGCACATATCTATTCATCACTGGAATTTTCTTAATCATTGTAGACACAATGTGGTAATGGATATAAAAACAACCCATGAATGACTCGTTCTCCTCAGTCATTGGAGGAGACAAAATGGTAATCACAACAAAAGGAAGTCATAACTCCAATACATATCGTAGACAACTATTATACAAAATGGTGATCACCCCAAAAAATATCCATCACCTATATGGATTTTATAGCACTACTATATGTACGTAAACATTTCACTTACGATGACTGCATTTTCTACATATCCTCCACGACGGACAAAGAGGACATATCACTGTCATACTCCTCGTCGGAGCTTATGATGATCACATCTTCATTTTCGACGGGAACTGCTCCAGCATTTTCATTCAACAACACATGATGTGCTTCCGGTTGGACCGATATTGAGACGATCTCACGATGAACTTGAATCGGTTCAATTTCGTCGATTAGATTCGGAAAAGGGATTGATTGAAGGCAAACCCTACGATGGCGGTTCGAAGGTTGACGAACATATGGAACAAAGATATTGCTTTCATCATCCGAGTCCGAGTCTATGATGATCAGGTTGTCCGCGGACTCGGACGATCCAGGGGGTCGAAAGTGATAGTAACATCAAGAACAGGAGTATATTGAGTTGATGAAGACATAATCAATGGAAAAACTAACTAGTGCTATGAATTTGTTAAATTCTCGTATGTATATATTTAAGTAAAGTCCAATATTTTATAGTGGAGAAACACTTGTCCGTTGAATTCACGATAAGATATCTCACCAACCAATATGGTTGAAGTCATTCATGGTGATTATTTTACAACTTTTTTCAAATCAGTATGGTTGAGAATGTACTTGTGCTTGGTATACCAACTTTAACTGCTATAATAATTATAAACCTGCTTGCTGCAGTTTTTACAGTTAATACACCATTTGGTTGCCTTCACTCTTAGTTAAATTTGGTTGGATTATATTTATGTTGAAATTTGATGCCGTTCTCGACATTTGTAACGTCGTTATCGACATTAAATAGCTGTTAATCTCGACACTTGACATTACGAATGTCTAGAACGACACTTGGACCAAAATACGATATTTCTCTACATTTCTTTGATTTCCGGACATTTGATATGTCGTTCTCGACATTACATAGCTGTGAATCTCGACGCTTGATATTTTATTTGTCTAGAATGACAATTCGAGAACATATTACATACCACCGTATAAATCGAAATATGCAAACCACTGTGTAAACCAAAATACATTTTACGTACCACCACATAAAACCAAAATTCATGTTATGTACCACAACATAAAGCAAAATACATATTGCAAACGATGGTATCATGAACCGGCTGCTCATCAACAGTCACACAAGCAAAGTACAGCTAAGCCACGACAACTTTTTCACTATCGGGGGTAAAGAAAGTATTCGTTATTCAAAAAATTGACCGCAATCTTTCTTCTGTATATTGACATCCTCTTTACTGAAACTAATTCTATTGGATGCCCGAGAACGAAGTATTCTATATATTTGAGTACAAACATTATGCAATTTGGCCTATACAATAAATAAATTTTCGTTAGTTGAAATTAATATATACAATAGATTAACTACGGTAGTAAATAGCAAGAGTTGAAATGCTCACCCATTGTTCGCACACGGTAGATAAGGTATAATCTCCATCTTCATTGGATCATTTATATTTTTCTTTATATCTCGTCTGGTGGACAGGGGTAGACACTGCAATAATGTTTGAACGACTGTGTATGTTGCTTCTACGTGAGCCTTGATTGCATCAGCTGTGTGAACATTATTGCTGCAGTCGTATATGTAGAATTTTCATTCAGGAATATTGACCAGAAACAGATAACATTCATTGCCTGGATATGAACTTGGAATTAATAAATACTTGCATCCCATCCACGAACGACCAGCTACAGACAATGTACCGTTGACGTAGCCTTGTAGGTGAGTTCCATCCGATTCACCTCTCTGGTTATATTCCATGTGCCACCTCATTTGCTGACAACACTCCTCTTCAAATTGAAAATCCAAAATTGCATATTTTTTATTGACGCAAGTACAATCTTCATTCATACGCTACCTCAATAATTTCAGCTCTAACTCAATATGCTAATGCAATAAATATATGTAATACATATTGACATATTAACTACGAAATCAAATTTATTGTGATTGCAAAACTTCACTCACCGCAATATTTAGATCCTTCGTCGGATCCATTAAACTTTTTAGCATGTCTGTTCCATAGACATTGCCACGACCATCGTCCAAATATGCACTATATAACATAATTTAAATTACTGTTAAATAATTCAACAAATAATTTTTGACATAGATATAATAATTTTTAGCATTCGGACTATTCAAAATGAGTTACATTTGTTACCCAGATTGATTTCTCGATATCCAATTCCTAATGTTTTTGTACTTGTTCATCGTAGTCTTCTAAGGGACGGCCTGTGGATGACGAAATTTGTGTGTATTTCATCTTCTTTTCCCTTTCTCTTCTCCGCATGTCAACACTTTCTGCTGGTTGAGACGTTGATGTCTCATGCGGCTTAACAGTAGGATTTGGACTTGCATGGAGAGGAACATCCTGCTACATGAAACCTATAATGGCTTCCATGTTGGATTCCCAGTTAGAGAATCTGTTTAGCATATTCTCATTCTTTTCGTCAATGTAAGATCTGACAGAACATAAACTTGTATCAATATAAGACTATATGTGCTCCTGTTGCTGCTGGAATAATTCTTCTTGTTTTCGAAGAATCGCCTGATAATGGACTTCTTGTTGTTGCGATTCCTGGGCCATATGAGTGCTAAACATATTGATAGAGAATTATACATGTATGACTACATACTTCATAGCATGTAATCTTGCATCGATTTGTTATGTTGTTCGAACAGTTGCTTTTGGCTTTCAAGGATATCCTGATTCAGGGCTCTGGATTCTTCAACAAATTTTCCCTTCAAGTTGCCACACAAACTGGACACATCTGATATCGTATGTTACCTGTACATACCCAACATTTCTTCAATTCGGTCTTTAGTTACATATCTGGAGGCACCAGAAGCAGAACTAGGCCCAACTCCAGTTGAAGTTCTCGATGTACCACGACTGGTCGTTTCTTGCACACGGATGTTATCCGGTATTTGTGGTACTACATTATCTACTTCTCCAGTGACAATGGCATCTAATATATTATGTTCATCGTCAGCCGGCAGTGAAAGATTTGTGTACCAGGGTGTTTGTAATTCTTCCTCTGTAGGCTGCAGCACTGCAACGACTTTGATCTGTAATCATAACAAAATATCAGAATCCATTTGTTTAATTGAACTTGTTAATAATAAAATGCGAATGTCATTCTACATTGAAAATAAAAAATTCATACATCTTGAGTATCCAAAAATTGCTTAACAACCGATTCCTTCAGTATAGTATTAGGCCTCTAATTATAGATTCGTGGAATCTACACCGTTCTGTATTTATGGCGACCAAACTTTTGTCCAATTCATGGAAACGCTTCATATATCCAATACTGCAACGTAAAGAAAGATAAATGTGATGTATAAATTTTATTCTTTGTACAAAGAAATTATACACAATACGTAAGTAATTAGAATAGGAACATAATACCTGAAATGCGAGTGGATAGCCTTGTAATGCATACTTACATTCTGTTTGTCCATTCTGTTGCATCCTTAGTATTCTTTCCAATTGTGACTCTTTCAATGAATTTAACAAAACGAAATATGTTATCCGGCCCCACGGATACGTAAGGAACTCATCCAGATGTTCAACCATGCCCAGAGTTCTATAATCAACTTATCGTGAAGTCGGTTTCAACACACACTCAACCAACATAACTAATCCCAACTTAAATTTATCTTCTGTATCTTCACGCATGTGAAAAGTTTCAAAAATCATTCTATTGTTAATTTTTTTTGTGCCATTGAAGTATTGATTTCTAAGACGATCGTTATTATAATCAAGTTCTACGAATGGTTCATGGCAAGGTAGTCCAATAATGAGGCAAAATTCTTGCAAGCCAAATCTAGCAAGATGGTCATCTAACCGTACCCAAAGTTTATTGTTTTTGTCACAATGCACAAGTCTCATTATAAATTCGTGTGCCAACTTGCTAGTAAATTGTTCTTCGTCTCCTTTGAAAACAGCTCCATATATAAATCCATAAAAATTACTACACATCAAATAACATTGTTAATTTGCATCTATGAAATCTACAAAATCTTGAACGTATTGACGATTTGGATACTGAAAGATGGTAGCAGAAAACCACTGTTCTGGAGAGAGAACATATTCTAAAGACATCTGCATCAATTATACAAGAATTAATATTTTTAAACAACTGTAATTATTTTTTCAAGATTTAATATTTTTATTTGATTGTACACATCTATTATAGTAAAACAAAGTACTGTTAATTGTACAATTATTTAAGAATTAATATTTTCAAACAAATATAATTTTTTTCAGTCTTGTATACTAAACAAAATTAAAATAAAAAATTAATATCTTAAACAAAATGTAATATTTTTGTTTACATATGACGTAAAACATACTGGGTGAATAATTACAAAAAAAAATGGTGGTTGCATTTATGTGTCTCCATGACACTATGAAAGTGTCACGGAGCCAACTGCTCCGTGACACTCTCATAGTGTCACGGAGACGAGGTTTGTCGAATAAATTATAGTTTAAAAGTATATTTTCTTTCAAGATATTCAACTAACTGCTAAGTAGCACAAATATTAAATACAAATTTTGAATTATTTACATTTTCCGATCAAATGAGCGTCTTTTTTGAGTGAATGTGGGAATGTTTCCGGCTAAATGAATGTGAGAATAAAACTTGAATTAAAATGTGTAGAAACTGAGTGAAGGAGAGTGAGTGAATGTGACAAACAATTGTAACTAAATGTGTGGATGGGGGAGTGAATGAGAAGAAAGAGCTAAAATTAATTAAAACGTGTGAAGAGTGAGTGAATGTGACAAATAATTGTAGCTAAATGTGTGGATGGGGGAGTGAATGTGAGGATAATGAGTGAACGAGAAAAAGTAGCTAAAAGTGTGCATGTGAGTAAATGTCAGAACCATTTTATCGTATTACGATAATTGAATGTTGTTGATAGATTCTGTATATAGTGAATATATTCACTTGTTGTGTTGTCATAATTGAATATTTTTCACACATTATGGATATATATATATCAGTGGTTTCTTTAAACTTTCTTGTATTGCAATTTGAAAGTTTTTGACAAATTATAAATTTCTTTTTAATTCATTTTGTTCCATTAAAATTTTATATTCACACAAAAAAAAAAAATTAACATTTTGTACAATTCAAATTTTATATTGAAAAAAAAATGTTCGATAAATTTCTTTAATTTATTAAAGCTAACCGAGTTAATCAATTTTTCCTTACTAATTGCTAAGTAGCACGAAGTTTATTTTATTTCCACATACACGATCACACAGAATGACACATATGTTCACATATTATTAAAAAAATATATATAAGGGACGTTAACATTTATATTGAAACAATATTTCTTGACATTTCACTCATTTCTTGACATTTGATGTGTAGTTCTCGACATTAAATGTCTGCTAATCTGGATACTTGACAGTACATTTGTATAGAACGACATTTCAACTAAAGTATAATATTTCTCTACATTTCATTAGAACATTGACATCTCCTACTCCACTATATGAGATAATAAAGTTATAAACTATTTTCAACATACAACATTCGAAACATGTCACTAACTTATAAACCACCGGTTTGCATCCACAAAATATTACATACCACCATATAAACAAAAATATGTAAACCACTGTCTAAACCAAAATAAATTTTCCGTACCACGACATAAACCAAAATGCATATTGAAAAACCACCATATAAATCAAAATAGGCAAACCTCTAAATTCTACGCATCCCTCTTACCCCTCTTGTGACCGGATCGGGTATATGGCGTCTTTTTGTTTGCATTAGCCTTCTTCAGCCTCAACGATCGAGGTCTACGTGTAGGTGGATCAGCTGCCATCGAAGGTCCAGAAACGACGCTATCATGAACAGTTGATCATCAATGGTCACACCAACTGTAGGTACAACGGCTGGTGCCTCTTTTACAATATCACAAGCAACATATACTGACCCAAGTACTCCAACCCCACCTCCTAACGTTATGGACACATCAGGGATATTGCAAACAACTGGTTCGATTGCCTCTACGACATCCTGTCTGTTCGCAGAAATATTGGGAGTGAAAACATCATGTCGAGGCTCGTCTCCACTACGATCGTCATGACCAAATCCACCATACTCAGCACCAACATTGTGTTGTCCAATTTCTTAGCAACTTCATCAAACCTTCGTCGAAGAACATTCATCTCATCAGTGACATGATTTCTCAAACCACACACATGACCTCCCAGATCATTTTGGAGACTAGCGAATCTTGTGTTCATTTCTTCCCTCAAATCCCCCATCTTGCTCCCAAATGCCTCCCGTTGTTCATTCAAGATAACTCTTATCTCATCTAAAGACACAAGTCTTTCAACAATCGGATCCCCATGCTCTTCTTCTCTGCCTTCAACGTGATGCAAACCTCGATGAAGAGGTCCACCTATGTTGCCTCTCTGGGATTTATTTGGTCGATGGTTGTTGTCATCGTTCCGTATGATATCATCTTCAACTGGATAAGCTTGTATTTCTATTGATTGAGCAACAAGACCATCTAGAACGGGGTCGACTGCATCTTCCAACAGAACTAGATCGACGAAGTACAACTGCAATTTTTCTCCAGCAGTTGCACACAGCGTTGCCCACAAGTGCACCTACAGGAGAAGAAAAATATGCGAAATGAAAAAATATATATTGCGAAGTGTAAGACAATTAAGTATGTAAATCGCCTACATTTGTCTTCTAAAAAAAATCTGAATATGTCCGGGAATGAGGTTGTTTCGTGCTAGACCACCGCAACATCCTCGGGACATCGTCACAAGTCTTACTCGAGAATCGAGCTCCCAACTCCGAAATTGCCTCGTACGCCCAAATCTGCATGTCATTTGTAACAGTAATAACCATATTTGAAGATAAATAACAATGAGCAATGAGAAGAACTGAAATGAACCAAAATAGATGTATACCTGGACAGCAAGAGGGAATCCGTACAATGTGCAAGTCATCCTATCACAATCATTCACTTTTACCATGTCCGCCTTTCTTCCCCATCCACATAGTAGTGATTTGATGAAAAGTTGAAAACATACTGTCCCCCATGGGTAGGCATTGAAAAAATTCAAGTCGTCAACGATAGAAAGAGTTGTCGAATTTATTCCGATCTCTTGAATTAAATACCCCTTCAATAATTAGTGCCAACCCAAGCTTGTAACGATCGTTACGGTTGGTACATTTCAAAAAAACTTTCTCTAGGTCGCTACACGTTATCCGGTCCATATTAGTAAACATTTTATATTGTAGACGGGTTTTCTCTAGGATTTTGTCAATTTCGGCACCTTTAGGCATTGGACTGCACTTCAAGCCAGTAATTAGTGTGAACTCCGACAGTCCAAATCTTGCAAATCTTTGGTTCACCCTGAACCAAGCCTCAAACTGCTTTCGGCATACCACCGATCTGTTTACCATTTCATGAATTAATTGAGCAGATAGTTTCAGCTTTGGTAACCTTGCAACATGTCTTATACAACTGTACTCCAACTGACGCTTTTGCTGTGGATCCAATTTGTTGAGGACAACTGATATATATTTTGTGTTGCTCACTTGTGACACATAGGCCGGAACACGTTCTTCCTCCGGAATTTTATATCGGTGTGTCATACTCATCTACAAATCAAAACAAATGAAAACAATACTTTAACAAATAGCATGAGAACGTACAAATGAAATCAAATATAACATTCTTGTTAAAATGCAGTGAAAGAAAAATGATTTTTACAATACAATGGTTTGATAAAATACCATATCTAAACTATGTTGTTTAATTGTTGAAATTAAAACAAACCTGGCTTCTGATCTGAAGCTATCATGTAACCATTTTACAGTTTGATCACCATTCAAACAGTTCAAAAGTATACACACAATCTTCTACAATTTCATTAAGTTAATTGCCTAATTTAGATATTCAAATAAATCGAAAATGCAATATTCTTTAGCAAAATAAATAACAACAACATAGCCTTGTATTAAATGAATTTAGAGTCAACTACAACAGACTATACGCAAAATCAAGTATACATATCATAAGATTTGATAAAGTTTTCTATCTACTATCAACCTATCACAGTCTTCCTCCATAAGAAACCATCAATATACAAATGCAACCCTCAACAAGATGCAGAACAAATTTGATTCGAAAATGAAGCCATTTAGTTGCTGATGAGCATTCAAACAGTCTAAGAGTGTATAATAGCAACACAACCTGTGTCATTTCATCATGTTTATTGCCTAACTTAGATGCGAAATATGCCTCAAATGGAGTATTCTTCACTTCGTACTAGTGTTATTTATCATCTAGCAGTATCAAATTTAGTTGACATATAGATTATATCTCAAAACAAAAGATACAATAACAGGGACAACAGAAAGTACAATCATTTTCCTGATTTCTTTAAACACTTTACCTCTTCAACCTTTTCGACAGTATTTCACATGTACCACTTTTTATCTCAAATTGTATCAACAGTTAGTATTTGCTCGCCCAATAGAATCGATATACTCAGTGACCTTGATATCAATTTATGTTAAACTAGCTAAATCTTAAAATTTAAGAAGAGGGGAGACTTGGGGAAGTGAAAAAAATAACGAAATAAAGAAAAAAATAATAAAATAAACTTATTCTAAAGCACTGGACTCTGAAGTGTGGTGAGCAAACGACAATTGGGAAAATAAGAGAGAAATGGACAGGCTCGTTATCGGCAGGTTGGGTCGGAGTGAAGATTGAGAGACTGAGAGTGAGAGTTGAGAGGACTTAGTTTAGGGCTTCTTTTATTTTTTCATTCCCCCACCTTCATTTTTTTTTTGTATTCGGGTCAAGTTCATCAGGTTTCCATTTTTTACCCATAACCCGATCCAACTCGATCTGCACCTACTCGACCCATAACTCTACCCACATCGACCCGACCCAGGCATTTAATGCTGATTGACATTTCTACGTTGATTGACATGAATAATGATATGAAAAATTTTGAATTCTTGTGTGGAAATAATATTTTCTAATAGGGGTATTTTCGTCTACATAATTGAAAAATGGACACTGACAAAATTGTGAACATTTTTGCAAATGACTCACTAAAAATGGACATTACGTGATATTTCCTCTAATAATAATAATAATAATAAAAATAAAAAAAACTACACGACTGCGAATATAAAAAATAAAAGGGGGAGAGAGAGAGAGAGAGCTTAACTTTTCTACAAATATATCCTCAGTCCCAATGATATACAAATGGAACAATTATTGAATTTAAAGCACAACACCAAAAATGTGGATAAAATATTATACGCATTTGAAGCTCAGGGATCATACCTGCAGGAGAACCGAAATAGTTTCGAGGGACTAAAGGTGTACATAAACCTGGAATGGACCAATTTGTACATCTTTAGAAGTTAAAGAACTAAAGTGGATGAAGTGAAAGGTGGGGACCAACTTCAACATGTTAAAAAGTGAGAGGACCAGAATTGATAAATACAAAAGATAGATGACCAATTTTTTATCATCAATTCGATGCTTTGACCATTTTACTTTTATCATATCAATATAGAGATATTTTTAAAATATTGTTAGAGGAACATGAAATTGATAATCAACACATTTCCGATCTGTATAGGCCAGATTCATTTTTCGTAAAAGATCTAGCACATAGATAGCAACAAGACAACATTTCAAAAAACATGTTTCAATTCTAGAGTTTGTTTGGGAGTGATTTTGAGAATTGATTTTTTGATCGTTAGGAAAAAAGTGAGGTCTATCTGTGAGAGAAAAAATCAAATATGACGATTGAAATAGTAAAATAACAGTTAAAAAATCAATTTTTTTGACCAAAAAATTACTCCCAAATAGGTTGCTGTGTAGAACTGCCACCCGGTTTTTCTAACATAAAAAAGAGGATCAAATGAGGCATCAACAAGTAGGACTTTTTTGTGTGGACACAGAAGCTAGTCTATATCTTCCTTATCTTTTTCCACAAATTCCTGTTGTGTCTCCCACACTGTAACCTGTCTTCCAAATTCTCCTTCTTTCTGTATGCACCAGGCTAGCGTGTGTTGAGAGCGATAGGGATCCATGGCAGCCACACTCAGCCTCCTTAAACACCCAATTATTCCACCAAAAAACCAACAATTCAGAACTAAACTTTACATTCCCAACAACAAAATAAATTTTGAAAAAACCCCACAAAAACTCATAAATGAAACCTTAATCCACCTAAAATCTGATGCTCTTCCTTTCGCAGCAATCGCAGTGCCTTTCTTTCTAGACACCGAGGCATGTCCTTCATTTTTATCGGAATATATGAACCACATTCTCTAAAAGCTTAAACACGAACATATCATTCAATATGCCCCTTCGCGTGCGATAAAGATTCATTTTTTTCGTCAAATGATCAACTAGTGCACAATTTATGCCAAATGAGTGGCAACAAGGCTTGAACAAAACAATGAATCTTACGTGCACGTGATGGGCATTTTGAAGGAAAAATTTAATTATGTTCAACTAGAAATTAGTCCCCTTTTGATGTTTCATTGCTGAGAAATTTCTCTTTTTCATTGAATGGTGTAACAGAATGCACTTGCTGTTGGAGGGGAATTTGGGATTCTTGAAGGAAGATCATTTGCCCTGATTCATCCCATTGTTATGAGTGGCTTGTTCGTGTACACATTGTATGCTGGTTATCTTGGTTGGCAATGGAGGCGAGTTCGCACCATACAGGATGAAATTAATGAGCTCAAGAAGCAAGTGAAGCCAGTTGCAGTCACCCCAGATGGTACCCCACCTGCTGAACCACCTAAGTCATCACCTGTTGAAGCCAAGATTCAGCAACTCACTGAGGTATCCTTTTAAACCTTAAAACTAACAATGCTACACATTCTGTTTTGTCCCCTCCAAGAAGTGCAAAGAGTTCTATCTTATATCATGAGAAGAGTGGAGGATGTAGTAAATGAAATGTCAAAAAATGATTCTTCAATCATCTTAAATATGTTGGGTTAAGGTTTTGTTTCTGTTGTTGAGACAGGTTGCCTAAGCATGTGCAATATTTGTTTATACATGAGAAAGTTCGATAAGAATCCACGTTCTGTAAGCATTAAGGAAGTAGTTATGTTATTCGAATAGGCGATGAATTTGGGATCCACAGTTAAAAGTGTTAATGGCCTATGATGGCATGTTTGGTATGTCAAAGTGGATGCAACAATGGTCATATGCCTCTCTTCCTTAATCATATCGTATGGCTAATTGTTTAGTGGTTATCCTTGTCCAGAAAGATTCGCTGTGCCCAACAATGAAATTCTAAATGGATCGAACGAAATTTTGATGCCTAAACATGTTTAATCACGTTCGATACTGAGTCTAACATAGCTAACAATCCATTACTACAAAATAAGGTTAAAAGATTTACATTGTAATCCTGGAATAACTATTGCCATTTTCTCCATATATTCAGGAAAGAAAGGAATTGATCAAAGGGTCATTTAGGGATAGACACTTCAATGCTGGCTCCATATTGCTGGGATTTGGGGTTTTTGAAGCCGTATTTGGAGGGGTCAACACATGGTTCAGGACAGGAAAGCTATTCCCAGGACCTCATTTATTTGCAGGAGCAGGTAATTAGCAGCAGGACAATTTTTTCTTTCCATATTATAATACAGTTTGGCTACTTATGGTTCGTATTCTAAGAGCATGTTCATTATACATTATTGAATATGATTCGATACTAGAATGTATAAGATTTTAACTTATTTTCTTTCTTAATAATGTCAAGTTCTCCACTTTTCACCATACGAAACAAGCCATAAATGGATTTGATCTTATTTCTGACAATTCAAGTAAGCAAAATTTGTCCCAACTTTTAGATGAGATGGTGATTTATGAAATTTGTGTACTTGCCAGACTTTCAGCCCCTTACTTTTTAAGCTTTTAGACAGGCTGGTCTAACAATTGCAATTATGATTATATGTTTCTACGACATTTCGTAAGTATGCATTTTTAGGTTCAAAGAGCTGAGTTTTTTTGTTCTACTTCATTAAACAGGTATTACAGTTCTATGGGCAGCAGCTGCAGCGCTTGTCCCTTCAATGCAAAAGGGAAATGAAACAGCCAGAAACCTTCACATTGCATTGAATGCCTTAAATGTAATCCTCTTCATTTGGCAGATTCCCACTGGAATTGACATTGTCTTCAAAGTATTTGAATTCACTAAATGGCCTTGAAGATTCACAGGTTTTCATAACTTAATTCTGAGAGACAACACCCTGCTTTGGATAAGGTCTTTGATTTGCAAATTCTTACTGTATTGAAGTACGTTCACGATATGTTTGATAAGGTAATAGACAGTATTAGTTAGTATTCAATAAGAAATCTATAAGTGTTCTATATTAGATTGTTTAGTCCAACCATTCAAATTTTTATATTGATTATATGTGTTACTATATACGGATCAACAATGCTAAATCATCTGGGATAAAAGGAATAACCAAAAATGAATAGCGGATTAATCATTCAAATCTTAAACTCACTAGTTTTGAAACTAAAATCTTGTCGATTAAATGGTGCACACCAATCTAATAATCCGTACTATGCATATCATAGACGTAGTAAATTTGAACGAAGAAGAGGACAAGTCACCTGAATTTGGTGGAAGCCCATTGAAGAAGCCATCCCAAAAGCTGAAAATGCCTAAAGTAAAAGAAGAGTCAGAATCACATCTCCACAAGCAAACCCAAGACACAGACAGCAGGGGATAAAACATTTAGCAGATTTCATAGCAGAATCTCAATAAAGAGTAGATTTTTGTGTTTTCTTGGATTCTTATTGTTACGCTTACCAATTGTGTCATAGATTATGCATGATTTAGACAGAAAATAAGTAATTATTCGCTGTGCAAAATGTGCCATCGAGAAATGGCTTCATGGTGGCTCCAATATAAGCAGCACTAGCAGCTGCAATTGGCTCATTAATAATGTTGAAAAGAGTCTGACATTTGCAGTACAATTATCGGGCGCCCCTGTTTGTAAACCTGTCCCCAAGTCGGGACAACTGGTTTTATCCTTGTATTCAATGTTAACTTGTCATAGGACAAATTCCCATGTTAAGAATGGCGCCCCTGATTTTAAACCTGTCCCCAAGTTGGGACAGGTGGTTTTATCCTTGTATTCAATGTTAACTTGTCATAGGACAAATTCCTATGTTAAGAACCTAACCGCAATGAGGACATTAAATTGGACTGTACCGATTTCTCCATTTGCACATGAAACGTTGATACAAAGAGATTACAAATGAAACGATGATACTTTCTGAAGTCGAGCAACAATTGGTGCTAGTCCAAAAAACCATTGGCTATCCAAAGTTGGTGCTCAATGCTTATGATGACAGAATTGCGTGCAGTGAAAAAAAGAGAAACGAAAGAAAGATAAGGTGCAACCAAGAAACTTTCTGATTGTGAAAAGCTCAGAATGAAAGTGATAATGCTTGCTGGTGACAACAAAGGAGCTATAATGGAATTGAATCCTCCCCAAAAAACTCATTACTCAGCAGGCGAATCTCAGAGTCTCCATAAGAACATAAGTAAAGAAACACTGGTGACTAGGAAAATATAAGGACAAACTCACTAAAGAAAAGGCAATTCAATCAACACTGGTGACTGCATTCATTAATAGCAATGTTCATGGAGTAAACAACGCTGTTCTCTAAGATTGTACTTTCACTCACCAAGATCCTGGCGTCCACCTCTCTCTCACTGGAAATGGCACTTTGGCAATGGGATTCACCTCATAGATCACCAAAGCTAACAAATTACAAAGAGAGGAGATATCGACTTCTCGTGTTTCATTTGTCATAGGAGTACTGAAATATGTCATGGAATAATCTTTGACTCATGATGAAAACTGCTAGTGAAATAGCACATATTCCGATTCTCCAACATTCAATCCAGTTCTAGCAACAAAGCCTAATCTAAAAACTAATAATATTTGTAATGAGTGGACTCAGTAGCTAGAATAAATTACTAGTTTCATCTTTGTGTTACAGTAATGCTAGAGCTCCAATATCAACTTTTTGTCTGAATACATACAAAATGAATCGCTTTATAGATGATCCTTCTAGAAGAAGGTGATTCTAACAATTTCTATGAAAAATATGAATTCGAGTTTGAAGAAGGGAAGGGAGAAGGAGCCCTTGAACCTAGAGGAAGATTTATTCAATCACATAGTTTTGGCTTCAAGAATATGGCGCTCTTGGAGGACTTCTGTGGGATCCCTGGTCTCATTCTATATGGGACCAGCAAGTCCTCTTCCAACCTGTGGTACTTGTCATCAAAGTTTCATTGTAAAATACTTCCATATTTTTGTTGTCCAGAGTATGTTCGTTGTATTTCTTCATCTCGAACAAAATAAACAATGTAATCCGTTGGTTTGCAGTAAACTAACACATCTCAATGATCTCATATTACAACCACCTTTCAAGATAAAAATGTATAAATCTGAAAGGATAACAGTAATATGCCATTTTTTCCCTTTCACTTGCATGGTTTTCCAATCACCAATTTCTCTGCAGCATTTGACAATTCTGTTTCAATCTCCGTCCAGGCCTCTTCTTCGAGTAATGCTACGTAGCACTGTTGGATTAGACCATGAGTTGGTACGCACTGTCACCTAAACCGATGCTACATAACATTATTTTCTTCAAAACTGTATTATGTTGATCAAGAAAACCGGTCATAAATACAAAACGCCAAAACATTCAAATCTTGATAAGTGATTTGCTTAAATAACACATTCCAGTAACTAATAAAAGATCAGAATTTGATGTACCAAAAATTCATGCTCAAAAGATTTGAAAACAAAAAAATGAAAAAAATGATTTTGTCTTCTATAGTTGAAAGTTTTACTCAAACATAACTGAAGAGCTGATAAGATCACGAATATCACTAAATACGTAGTTAAAATTATTTGTTGGCTTTAAGCTTAACTTTTTAGTAATTTTTAAGCTTCCCAAAACAAGCACAAAATAGAAGATGTATTTTTATTTTCTCTCTCTCTTTTTTTTTATTTTAAATATTCGTACAAAATTTGACTTTGTTACTCATGATTTTTATAGAACAAAGCCTCCGTCTATCAAATTTATAAATGTTTGAAAATAAAAATAATAAGAGAAATAATAGTGGCTCTCATGAAATATATGCATAATAATTAGTAATATTTATGAATGTTGAATTGGTTAAAATTAATGTTTGATTTTCACTAAAATTTGTATACATATCGAGCTAAGTGAAAAACTTTAGGATTTAAATGTTTCACATCTCAAAGATTAAGGATCACAATTGTAATTTCCATACTGCCTCGTGATGCATAGAGCTATATAATATTCTTACCTTTGAATTTCATCACGATTAAACCTTTGAGCATAATGCACGATTCTCATATATTCAGGCCTCGTTTGGTACTCATTTTTCTCAAAATGTATTTTTTTCTCTCTTCTTTTCAATTACACATTTTTTATTAAAATAATATTATACGTAAATCAAAAATTTTTCCTCATTTTTCAACCACACATTTCTCAACAATTTACTATTCAAAAATACATTTTTACATAAAAATATCTCCTAAACACCCTCTCAATCAATTAAGAATTTAATTACTGTCAGAAGTTGGCAGCCGTGCACCTGCACAAACGAGCATTAAATTAGCATTAAATTTGACAGCTTAAAAGTTTTCAAATCACCGAATTAGTGATGATATGTCGATGATGTTTCGATAATTACTATTTGTTTTGCCCCTTGTTTGGCCCCCATTACGTGGATAATTAATGGGTGAAATAATTTTTCTTTGAAAATAAGTGGTTAAAAAAAAAGATGAAATTTTCGATTTACGTATAATATTATTTTATAGAAAATAGCGTGATTAAAAATAGGAGAGAGAAAAATAAAGGGAGTGTTTGATAAGAATTTTTATATAAAAATGTATTTTAGAATAGTTAATTGATATGAAATGTGTGGTTGAGAAATAAGAAATTTTTTTTTGATTTACGAGTAATATTATTTTAATAAAGAATATGTAATTAAAAAGAAGAGAGAGAAAAAGGTATTTTGAAAAAAATGACTACCAAACGGAGCCAAAATGTAATGGAATGAAAATTAATAGGACTAAACAAGAACTTAAAAAATTTATTTAGGGACCGTTTGGAAAATCATTCCATAAATTTATCAAAAAATGCAATCTAGCAACGAACAAAAAATGATGTAATCTATAGTAAATAAGTTGAAAATATCAAAAAATAAAATTAATTATTTACTTTGAGCTCTACTTTTTTTAACAAAATGTTGAAATATCACTTAAAAACAATATATATATATATATAATTTTTTTTGGCTTAAAAAAAAAAAAATATCTCACACAGTGTAACGTCAACTGTGTGTGAGATAAGCCATGTAATAGGAACCACAAACGTCTGTCCCTTTCTCACTGTCCTCTCCCCTCAAAATTGGAGTTTTGCAATAATTTATTCTCCATTTCGATACAATTTATGTAACGTTTTTGTTTAAGTCATTTTTTTGGTTAAAAATAATTTTTTTTAATCGTAAATAAGTACAAAATATTTTATTAAAAAAAAAAAATGAAATTTTTAGATAACAGGGTCCAAGAATTGATTCAAACACGAAAATACGGCTCATTATTACCCAGAACCAACTTTTTACTTATTTTTGGGAGGAGAAAAAGGGTTTTTGCTTTGTTTTCTCTTGGGTGAGTACTCAGCAGCAAAGAAATGGCACCCAAAGTTCATACCTTTGAGGAGGTAGCTAGTCACAACAAGAAAGATGATTGCTGGCTTATCATCTCTGGAAAGGTCAACTTGTTTTCTCATTGCATATTCACTTATTTTTGTGGATTATGGCTTTCTTTTGGGTTGTGATTATATGAAAATTGCTTCTTCTTCTCCTTTTTTTTTGAAAAATCTTGATATATATTTTTTCGTTGGATATACAAGACTGTGATTTAAAATGTGAATCTAAGTTGGATTGATAATCTGATTCGGAATCGGAATAAACAATGAAGTGAAGAGGATATTTGAACTAGGGTTCCCTCTTTTATTTATTATTATTATTATTTATTTATTTTTTAGGGAAAGAAAACTTTATAGGTACATGATAGTATCATTTCAGAGCATGAATCCCGTTTGATATATTTTTAGGTTGATTAAATCGTTCTATATGATTGTGCGCAAGGATTAATGTCGATTCGGTAAAGAAGGAATAGATATTTCAGGTTTTTACGATCCATCTTCAAACATTTTTCTGGCAGGAAAAGTCACTTTTAAGTAATTTTTTACCGCAAAAAAAAAAAAAAAAAATTTTTTGAGGAATTTTAAAAGTTCTTTTCCTTTTATGTTTACACTTTTTTTTAAAGCTTATTTCTTCCAGTATACAACTAGATCCATGGATTGTTTCCTTCACTAACTAATAACTAGTGAGTGAATCATGTAGGTAAAAGTTGTGAATCTTCCTTATGTGGGTTAAGATCAAAGCAATAAATGGAATGCTGCAAATTTTTGGCAAAAGCCAATCAATATAATTTATTGAAAATTGAAAGATACAAAACCTTTCTCTCTATCAATTCAGCTGATTAGACACGTTGCTATTGTTGTTGAAGATGTGCAATGATTTCATTTATTGATCTAGTGGACCCACCGCAATAGTGGTGTGTTGATGCTCACGAGAATTTATTCGAAGAGCGATGATAGTTTTGTTTCTTTTAATACTACTAACGAACCACTGAAATCTGTACTAAAGAGGGATCCTTGAAACCCAAGTTCATTTATGAGTTATAACATCCTAGCTACTGGATAGGCTAAAGCTTGACCAGACAATGAGGGTTCTTACACAAATATTACTTAATTTTAGGAATTTATTGCAGAGACTTGAGGCTTATGTTACCCTGAAATGAAAAAAAGACTACACTACCCTCACATTCTTTTGAAGCCTAAATATAAATCGTAGAATTGCCTCTAAAGGTTTTCTTTCGTTATATAACCCTATAAGATTACAGAAAAATTCCGTAGGACTTACTAGCCAAGCGTTTTAGGTGGCACTTTTGAAGACAAGTACGCGTAGTAGTTAACAGGGTTTTAACGCATTCAAATTAGACTATTAAATTGGTACAGTCAAATCTGGACAAAGGGGAGTTAGAATCACATGAAATTAGGTCATTAGAATTCAGCCTCTGTTTGGTTTTGTTAAAAATCTGAATTTTAGTACATTTTAATAAAAGTTGATGAATACATGGTCGAAAGGTTGATAAAAGTCATGAGTCCCATGAAATGTGTGATTGAAAATAAGTATGGGGGAAAATGAGTTAAAAATGGGGGCCAACCCTGTTTATTAATACAAATATGGTTCTTGAGGAACCATATGACTCAAATAAGAATTAGGCAATGTTTAGTTGAGTTGCTAGTCCCCTTCGATATATGTGTGGGGATCGGTCGAGGAGGAGTTAGACAGTATCTTAAACATCGCTGGAATTTATCTAGAATTCTAAATACACATAAATTTATACATTCCTTCTTTTATATTTGCTCGTAAGATGCAAGGAATCAAGTAGATCTGATGTGAAGGCCAAGGGTATGTGTTGGACTATGTGGAACCTAATCACGAAATTTTTACTGGGGGTATATTGGATAATGGATAGTTCACACGCGTTACTGCTCACCCAGGTATTCCTATTATGTATCAAGGATTTTGAGAAGAGGGGAGGACTAACCAGAAAGACTTTTGTGAAGAACATTGTAATCTTTTTCATTATGGTGAAAAATCTTCTAAATTAAGTACTTGTAACTCTCACATTGGCATGAACCATTATAAATCTATGTGTTTATGATTTTGCTTTGTCTATTACTGCAAACAAAGTTATGGATTAATATTTAATCCACGAGTACAAGTTCTTGGCTGTTTCTTAATGGCCGAAGATGCTAGTAATCTCAAATTAATGTAAAATGCTGCCTTCATGCAAGGCTTTTTATAGTGTCATTTGACAGTTACCTACTTCAAATGTCATTTTCTTCCGGCAATGCTTCTTAAAGTTGTCGGATGTTTGACCATGCAAAGATAATTTCAGGCATCTAAAACCCTTCTTAAACTCAAGCTTGCGCACAAAGCGAAAGGTTCTGACCGGTCCTGTCTCGACTGAATCTGTTTGTGGGAGCACAAATGACAAAAAAAGGAACCTTCCTCTATCCAGCCATTTCATTTCAGATTGAGAAGATGTGAACTTGTGTTTATCTGTATAAGAATGAAATGGGAGAGACGTGATGTTGTAATTGGGGTTTATGCTTATAGTTTAACTAAATTGAAACATAGTAATTGGGTATGCATTTGTTTGGTAGATTCTAATCATGTTATTATTATTTATATTCTCGTTTGAACTTCATGACTCCTTTTGTTAACATTGCGTTAGGTCTACAACGTGACGCCATTTCTTGAAGAGCATCCTGGGGGTGATGAAGTGCTGCTAACATCAACTGGTAAGAGCTGATTCTATGTTACACTTCTCAACATTCCCTCTAACACGAACTCACTTTCTTAGTGTGTCTACATTACAATTTATCGCATAAAATGTGGGAGCTTATTTAACATTTTGATATTTCTTGAGATCTAAGAGCCATTTGGTATGAACAAGAAAGTAGATATCAGTATCTTTGGTTCCCTATTTAGGATTATAATAAGTTTTTGTTATGAATTTTGTAGAGAAAGATGCTACAAATGATTTTGAAGATGTTGGCCACAGTGATGACGCAAAAGTGACAATGCAGAAATTCTACATTGGTGAGATTGATGAATCAACTCTTCCATCAGAGCAGAAATACACCCCACCTCCAAGTGCAACTTCAACTGCAAACCAGGACTCGGGGAGTTCATCCAAGATACTGCTATTTATCCTGCCCTTATTGATATTGGGATTAGCATTTGTTCTTCGTCTCTACTCGAAAAAGGAATAGGTTTAGCCAATCATGTCTTGGAATAAAATAAATGATTGTTACCGTTTCTGCTATACCGGATTGGTGGTTTGTCATATCCCTTTCTGAAGTTTATGATTTGATGCAATCCTATATTTTATGCTGTGATTTATTGCTGTTCTTGTTTATTTTTTATTTCAATAGTTCAGTGGTGAAGATAAATGCTTGGAGTATTACTGCATTCACTTTCTACGACTAGTTTCTTGCCTACTTTGCATGTGACCCGAGCCATATTTGGTACGTTATACTGGACATTGCACGGGAAGGAAGACTGTTTTTAACTTATTTTCCTTTGTAATTTTGCTTTCCATTACTAGATGGTCAAGATTTTGCTTTTGATTAGCATCAAAACCGCTCGACTTCCAGGATAGGAAGGAATATTTTTGGTGCATGTGACTGGATAGAATGATAGAATATTACTCGCACGTCTCATTGCCTTAATCATACTCGATTTTCATATCTTCATTGTGCGATAAAATCAAAATCAATATCAACTGAACGCAATTGTTAATGTTCAAGTTGCCATATACGATATTTTGAGAGTAATAAAAATGCATTCTATGAAAACGTGCAAAAATTGAATTACGGGCAAATATATTTAAATGTTGTTGAAAAATGGACGTAGCTAAGTTGAGAAGCACATAATTTAGTGCTTGATTGTTAGGGATTTTGAAAATTCATTTTTTGACTGTTATAAATAAAGTGAGTTCTACCTATGAGCGAAAAATTCAAAAATAATGATTGAAATAGTGAAATAACGGTCAAAAAATTAATTTTAATTAGATTAAAATCTCCACCAAACAAGCTCTTAGATTGAATGGATTTTGATTTGAATTCCAAAAATAATGAATTAATAGATTTTGTGGTATAAAACTTTCAAAATTCGCCATTGCATTAATATAAGTATTTTTCAATAAAATTGGATAGCCGAGAACGAACCTTAATCCAGTTAATTTTGATTTGATATTATATGAGAGGATTAATTTGCAGTATTTTTCAATAATTTTTGGGTGGGTGAAAGTATTTTCCCATGTTTTAAGTGAGTAGAGTATATCATCTTTCACAAGCTGCCAGAATCAAACAGAGCGATTGGTTTGGAATAAAAGTAGAAAATGAAGCTCAACGAATATTGGAGCTGAATGACACAGCAGCAGCTGTAAGTTCCAGGTATACGTAGAAAATTCTCAGCCAGAATATGGCCAGCGGTTCCTATCTACTACCTACATTATCAACAAAATCACACACTCCACACACTCTCCTACAAAATTCTCCACATAAAAAAAAAATCTGGGTATACACAAAAATTCCGGCACTGACTGTGAAAATTTGAGAACCAGAGATGAGGCAGAAAGAAGAAGAGAGGAAGGACGGCGGCGTTGTGGTGGTGAAACCGAAGCCAAGTAAAGGCATTGCTTCCAAGGCCGTGGACTATTTGGAATGGGTTTTTGTGAAGCTAATGCGTGGTCCCAAAAAGCCCCTTCATTATCTTTCTGGTAATTTTGCTCCCGTTGATGAAACTCCTCCTCTTCAGGACCTTCCTGTTAAAGGGCACCTCCCTGTGAGTCTAAATTGTGATTTCAATGTATTTGTGCTAATGACTCATGCATTATATTTTGGTAAAATCTAAGAATTTGTAAGCTCAATAATTGATATGGATAAGCAACAGATTAGGGAATGTGAGTACGGATAGTTGCAGTCAAATTATAAGAAAGTTAGCTGTGACTGCGGGACAATTAGAGAGTAAATTGACAGGCAGCGAATGGTAGGCGTAGATTAAGTAAAGAAAGTTATAAGATGTGTCGATTCGTATACCTAACGAGACCTAATGAAAATATCCAGTTTCCTTAATTATAGTGGAAAAGAATTCATTTAGTCAATCCCAAGTTTACACTTGTTATACATGTAACAACAGTGAGCAAGTGTTCAGGAGCGTGTTTTGTGTTTGTAGCAGAAGAAGATCTACTTTAATTTGCTTTCAATTGATTATGTTATCATCCTATTTCCCAGCGCTTAAGCTAAAGTGCTTTGTCTCCAACACTGATTTTGTGAAAAATTATACCCACCGCAGGAGTGTTTGAATGGTGAATTTGTGAGGGTTGGTCCCAACCCAAAATTTGCTCCGGTTGCTGGATATCATTGGTTAGTCATTTTTCTTTCTCAAATTAATTTCTGTAGAGTCTTGCATGTTATTTTCTTGTTCCTTCATTTTGAGAAGTCAAAGACATTATCTGCCTAAAACCTATTACGTGTCTCAAACTTTCTTTTCATGCCTTTCTTAAAAAATAAAAAAAATACGTTTTACCTTATAGCTTATCTGATTCCTATTTCTTATTTTGTGGTGGGATTTATTAGTTCTTGTCATTTGGTGACAAACTTTGTCTAACCTCATATTTGTTTGTTCTCTCGCAGGTTTGATGGAGATGGGTGCGTTTTTTTTTGTTCCTCATTCATTTCTTTGGATGCATAATTTTTCATTTTACCTTTCACAGGGGCAATGTATACAACTCCTCAAACCATCAAGCTTGTTGAAACTTTGACATGAGATACTGTTGTTTAGGCATTACTGATTGTACTTTACTTGTGAGACATATCTCTTCTTGGTAGGAATAATAATTCTACCACAAAAATCACACCATTTTAGTGATGGCAGATTGTTTTCCTAACACGTCTGATTTCTTTTCTATGAATCTGCAATAGGGTAGCCTTGTCCGTGATATCGTTGGATCTAGTATAGTTACATTTTAAGTTTTAGGCCATTAACAAATGATGGATTTGTCTTATGATGAGTACCCATGAAGGCCTTGATTCAGTGATAACAAATTTTTATTCTGGATCCAAACTGTGTTCTTCTAGAGATTAGAACCAATAATGTCATCGTTTCAGTCAAACATTAATGTGAACCTGTTGCTGATTTTGAATATCTAGAACACTAAAAACTTTCTGCTTAGGTCTTCTGGTTTCCTAAGTAATCTTAATATTGGGAATTATATCTTATTGTTAAGTATTTATAATTATATCCTCCAAATTCACAAATTTTTCGAGTCCAATTTCAGGTTGGATGAAAGTGAACTTCAAATCTTTCGTAAATCCTCATTGTCTATCAGTGATAGGCCTGTTAAAGATACGTACTTGAACCTAACAGATGAAGTTATGCTTAACCACCTGTTTTCTTCTTGTCCTAAATAATGACATATTACATATCTTTTGTCTGCTTTTGGAATTGGTTTTGTTGAATCAGCATCTTATTCTGTGACAAGTCGACAATCTGTTTTTAATTCTGCTTATTTTATTTCTTTCAGTAAAGTATTTATATGCTGATATTTTCTGTTAAGCCTTTTTGATATTTTGACTTATTTCCAATGCGCAAGAGTTTAAACTATTCCTTCGTGGTGATATATAATGGAGTTAAATAACAGGGGTTTGCTTATTTTGCAGAATGATTCATGGTATGCGCATAAAAGATGGAAAAGCAACATATGTTTCTCGTTATGTGAGGACATCACGCATTAAACAAGAAGAGTATTATGATGGGGCTAAGTTTATGAAGGTATGGACTGGAAATAACATATCATCATAGATTTTGTTTTTTCATATTCTCTCTCCATCCAGCAACATTTTCCAAATGGTGATTATAAAAGTTAAGTTGAATGTAACACTTTTCTGCTTTTTTGGAGTTTTACCTTTTTAATGAATTTTTCTGGTTGACATATATAATCAGTGAAGCTGCTTTGATTGGAACTGCCAAGCATGTCAGAACTATATTATCATGTTTTGACTCGAGGTCCCTTTTTCTAATTCTTGTGGATATCTTAAATGAGACTATATTATAGACTAATGAAATGTATAGGGCATTTGCATATAGAAGTATCTCAATATTACATTATTCATTACAGGTTTTAGAGTCTAAAGATCTGATTTCATGGACGGAACAAAAATTTTTAATTGTGACTGTTCCTTATAAATTCAATCATCCATTAGTTTTACATCATAAATACAATCATTTGCAGATTGGAGATCTGAGAGGGATGTTTGGATTAGTCATGGTAAACATGCAAATGCTTAGAGAAAAACTCAAAGTATTGGATATGTCCTATGGACATGGTACAGGTGGGTCAGTTCCGCATGCTTTCCCACCGTAAATCTAAATGTGCATCTCTGTACCTGCCTGGACCCCCTCTTCTCCCCAATCCCTCTCCCCCTGCTGGGTCTCTTTGACTTACGGCCATAGGAAAAGGTTCTGAAAATATTTATAGTTTTATGGATAGTACTTCCTTAGCTAGCACTGTATATGCAAATATATCTATTTCTTTTCATTTTTAAATTATAATCATGAAAATACCTTTTTGGTTTCGACATACTTGTTTATCAACTGCTGATGTGAAGATTGATGCAATTTTTTCCAGCTAATACTGCTCTAGTATATCACCATGGAAAGCTTTTGGCACTCCATGAGGGAGATAAACCATGTAAGCTAGCTTTCTTAGTTTATCTTTATCTTAAACACTGCATGCTTTCTATAAATTAAAACTCCACTTTGATCCAATCCTTTTCAGCGTGTTTGGCTTAGTATAACTCAACCTTACAAGTAAGCTAAATGTGTGGACAACATAAAAGTATTCCTTTTTTCTTTTCTTTTCTTTTCTTTCTTTCTTTTTTTTTTTTTTT
>NC_036251.1:5734076-5742067 GCF_002742605.1 Olea europaea var. sylvestris
TTTGACCGAAAATAAATTTTATAGTCAAAACTCTAAAATATACTTATTTAGTTGTTAATAACTTACTTAGAAGTAGATTTTTAAGCTTAGACTATCACGCTCTTTAAGTGCCTTCTTTCATTTTTACGTCTCATCTCAAACCTGGAATGTTAATTTGCTTTCGGCATGGTGCTTGAACTCTTGCCAGAGACAATCGAACATTGTCATGTAGTTGCATTTTGGAAACAAAGAGGGCCAAGAATTAGTGTAAATCCATTTTTGGCTTGAATATTTTCAATTTATTGCCCAGATGCAATAAAAGTTCTAGAAGATGGAGATCTGCAAACCATTGGCATGCTGGACTACGATAAAAGATTGACACATACATTTACTGCTCATCCTAAGGTTGACCCGTTCACCGGTACGAGAAATGTTTATATGTATTCGGAAAAAATAATAATTTAGATATTCAGTTAATTATAGATTTCCCTTTCTTTGTTCATTAAATGGCATCTTAGCTTACGAAAACTTCTTAAGCAGGGGAAATGTTTACATTTGGCTATTCACAAACGCCACCATATCTCACATACAGAGTTATATCAAAGGATGGGCTAATGCATGATCCAGTACCAATAACAATATCCGGCCCTGTAATGATGCATGATTTTGCCATTACTGAAAATTACGCAATTTTTATGGATCTCCCTTTATATTTCAGGCCAAAGGTAATGTGATTTCGCAAGAATATCGATTTTTGCTCATAATGTCTGTTCCAATTAATTCGACATAAAACGTGCTGTAGGGTCATTCCACCAATTTTCAATTTCATATTCGTTTGTTATCACACTGTTGTTGAGATCAAAATGCTTGTCCCATTCTCTCTATTCTATTCTCAACTATTTAAGAAAACCATTGATTTATTGTATCTGTACCAGTCTACCAGACAAACTGATCAAAGAAATTTCAACTCTTAATGAAAGGGATATTTACATATTTGATATTTCCACCGCTCAAATTAGTGCGATTGGCTTTGCTTTCTCTATATGTTGTTTAATCTTTACTTCAGTTCTCTAACTACCTGCAAATAATTATCTACTTTCCCTTTATGGCAATATGTCTTTAACTAAGAGAATAATATTAGTTCTTACTCATAAAAAGGGATGCTGTAAGGTTTTATATATCTGTACCATTAATTAATTCTGATACTAGTGAAACTTTTACTACTTTGAAACTAATACGCTTCAGATAATTATGAACTTGAAATTGATTTCTTGATTACTAAATTATATCTTCTCTTCTCTAGTGACTCCTTTAATCGAATTAAAGTTTTCCAAAAATCTGTATTAACAAAAAAATCGTAAAATATTCTTTAAAGTTAAATGATAATGTAACAAATAGTGATTTAACATAACTCTGTAGTACAAATAAGCAAATCGTGAAAACTGGGACTTGAATTTCAAGACATCGATTGTATTGCTGCTGTCTTCTAATAAAAGTTGGTAGTTCCACAAGGCATTTACAAATAAAAGAATAAAAAACTTAAATAGAATGAAAAGATTAAACTTCCCTCACCACTAAATGAAAGGTAGAATGCATATAATACACATATATACTCTTAACAGAATTCAATCATTATATCTCAGTTATTCAGTGTCATATTTCAGGAGATGGTAAAGGAAAAGAAGTTAATATATTCTTTCGATGGCACAAAAAAAGCTCGTTTTGGTATCCTTCCACGATATGCAAAGAATGAGCTACTAATCACATGGTTTGAGCTTCCAAATTGCTTCATATTCCACAATGGTGAGCAACAGAATCTCATATGTGCCTTCGAGTTGCTTCCAACTCTACATGTTCTTGATGATATCATTTCTTATACATTCAGTAGAAGGCTGCTAATTCTCTCCCCCTCCCGGCCTCCCCACCATCCCACCAAAAATAAAATAAAATGAAATGAAATGGAAATGCATGTCAGATAGAGGGATACAACTTTTAGCTCACATAGCTCTGGAAGACATCAAGTTTTATTTATGATCATTATTTATATTGAAAAGCTTTCGGGTTCATCAGGTTAGTCGTATCAACAGAATCTTGTGTTGTTTTGACATTTCCAGTTCTGAAAGATGTTTATCTTTACTTTGAATTGTTTATCAGCTAATGCTTGGGAAGAAGGAGATGAAGTTGTCCTCATCAGTTGTCGTCTTGAGAATCCAGATCTTGACATGGTTAATAGCAGTGTAAAAGAAAGGCTCGAGAATCTCACCAATGAACTGTATGAAATTTAAAGATTCTCTCCCTTTCTATTCTTTGAAATATGTATCCGATTTTAGTTGTGTTTGTCAGGTATGAGATGAGGTTCAACTTGAAAAATGGACTAGCTTTGCAGAAAAAATTATCTGCTCCAGCTGTAGATTTTCCGAGGGTGAATGAAAACTTCACTGGCAGGTAAATCTAAACAAAATTGTCAATGATTTGGCTGAATCAGACAAGTTTGCATTGCATGAAACATAATGACTTTCAGCAATTTTGGATCTAATTGTTGCTATTTTTGTTCAATTGCACTTATCTTTTGAATGTTTAATAATGAACACTTGTCGACTTTATTTCTTTTTCTAAGTCATTGTCCATCTTTATTTTTTATGTTTCTAAAGGCTGTGAAATAGTTCACACGCTTTTATCAGCATAATCATAGATGTTTCTGGAATTCAGGAAACAGCAGTATGTATATGGAACAATACTAGATACTATTGCTAGGGTAAGTGGGATTATCAAATTTGATTTACACAAGGAAATGGAGATTGGAAAATCAAAGCTTGAAGTAGGAGGAAATGTTGAAGGTATTTTTTATTTGGGACCTGGAAGATTTGGTTCAGAAGCCATCTTTATTCCTCGGCAGCCTAGTACCACTTCTGAAGAAGATGATGGCTACTTGATATTCTTCGCACATGATGAGAACACTGGGTACCTTTCTGCCTCTAATATATTAATCGAAGTTTCCCTTAGCTTGTTTGCCATGCTTAAATGTAAGTCAAACTTACTTTTTAAGTTGCTTTCTAGAAAGTAACTTTTAAGCACAATCAAAAGTTAACCTGTTGTTTCCAGACTTGTTTGCTGATTTTGAAAGCAACTCTTTTGACTATTTTTACTTATTTTTAATTTTGACCAATACAATACCATCTAATTGAAACTAAACTTCTTAAGCTTAGCCAAACTTATTTTAGTCTAATTTCTTTTAGATAACTTTTTGGCAATAATTTTTTGTTTACTTTTTATTTTCTGTCTAGTGAGGTTTGGATTATCTTACTTTGGGCTTTAATAGCAAATCCTAATGCAATATCCTTAACCAAATTCATACGTGATGCTATTCAGAAAGTCAGCGGTTAATGTAATTGATGCAAAAACGATGTCACCTGATCCCGTTGCTGTTGTTGAACTGCCCAAGAGAGTTCCGTATGGATTTCACGCATTCTTTGTGACAGAGGTTAGCTTATCTTGTCATTTCTTTTTAGTTAAAATTATCAAAATATAGATTCTATATGCTTAACAAGGCCAAGATTTCACGCAAGAAATTTATAGTAAACGAGGTAAGGGTGTTTGCCAATTATGAAGTCTCTGAGAAGAAAGAATCTTGTTCATCTTTTCTAAGATTAAGATGATAAAGTAATTCGTGTAATCACCTGCATTGGGAAAGGTAGACAGTATGCCATATTTACAGTGTGTGTGTGTCAAATTTAAGGTTTGAATAGTATATCATATAACTTTATAAGGATTTCCAGGAAATTTATTTTGCATAACCGGGTTTCCATTTACAAAAATTGTGCTTGTTTGTCTGTTTCCTTGTCTGTACATGCTCTTAGAGCATGTTTGGCTTATTAATTTTGAACTTCTTTTCGTGCCACAAGAAGATTTGGCAACTTTTTTGTACATCTTAATAACTTGATCTCTGTGTTCTTTCTCATCTTCTTGAGTTTAACTCCCACTCAACAAATTTATATATTCCCGGCCCAGTTTTCATTTTCTATGACGAGTTTTATTGAATGCTGATTATCTAACTTGATGATGCTTTGAGCAGGAACAACTTCAAGAACAGGCAAAGCTTTGATAATTGAAAGGCGGGTATGATGATCACAAGTGCTACCAATATATGAATTTATGTGATATGTAGTATCACTTTTACAGTCAAAAAGGAAAAGAGAAGGAAAGAAAGATGTATAGTGTACCTTCTAATAGCATTTTATATTTTCTAGTGGAAATCATATTGATTCATGTTTAAATTTTCTTCTCTCTTATTTATTTCTTAAGATTCATTTGAACTTATTTTTCATTACTGCATTTAATTTGTACAACTAGTTTCTTTTGAACTTTGCATACGATAATCCTATTTTGCTTCCGAGCCATATTTGGTATCCAAAACTAGACATATTGCATGATAAGAGGTTGAGTTATAACTTTTTTCGCTTATAAAGATGTTGTCTATTAATGATGAGTAGATTCTAACTGAAATTAGAAATTTGATCAATGTTCTTGATAGTCAAGATGGTGCTTTTGACTTGTAGCATGAAAATGCTCGATTAGACTGAAAAAGCGAAAAATAATAAATTTTAGGTTTGTGTTCGAGCTTAGATTTGGATTCATAATACCTGTTTGGTAAGGAAATAACGAGATTGATTGAACTCAATTTTTTGTCCTCACATATGTTGGATTTTAGTCATCCGAGTTCGTGTAGGACTCGTAACTGCTTTTTTATGTTTTAGTGCTATTTTTGTTATTTAATTTATTTTGAATTCTTTACGATTTTGATTCCTTTGGACTAGTTTTTCGATTAAACCCTATAAATAAATGGTTAATTCTTTGTTTTAAACGTCTTGGAATTAATTAAACTTCTTGTTTTTATTTTTGGGTAATTGGTACAAAACGCTCCTACGTTTCATGTCTATTGTGAAAAATGTTCATACCTTTCATTTTTTGGTATTTTTGCCCCTATTTCCACATTTCTTAGTGTTGAACATCATTCTCACCAATTTTGGACAATTTTACCCTCCATTCAAATGAAACAAAAAGAAAAGAAAGGAAACAACAAATAACTAATTGCAACAACAGTCCCCAATTTTAAAAAAATTACAAATGACATCCAATTTCTATTCCTTCTTCTTGAAGTGTGTAAAAACACCATTTGACTGCAAAATTTGGCAAACGAGTACTGTAATTTCTAAAATTGAACGATTACCCAGTATTTTTTGGGCTTGAATTTGAGTTTACCCATGTTGATTCATATGCTATGACACATTAGACTCGCGAATTGACGGAGAATTATTCTCTTCACGCGGTCGCACATTCCGTGAGGTCAAATCCAAAATTGTTGCATTTGGGTGATGAATTGAAGCAATTAAATCCATATTCAGCGTCATTTGGCCTTTAATTGCATGCTGATTGATGCAATTTGTAGATTGGAGTCGTGGAGGATGCCAATTGAAAGGGGATCAGACCGATTTCCATGTGTGTTCACTGTTTTTGGACGAACAGCCATTTCAACGCCAAATTGGGGAAGACCCATATGCCTAGTAGATACGCCATGATGAGTAGTGTCCTGTGGTGGTGGTCAGCGATCATAGGTCCCACCATCGTTGCCGAAAAATGGTTTTGTTGGCCATGAGTTTGCTGACTCGAAAATTGGTTGTAAATCTCGATTTTCTGGGTTGTTTGCTGTAATTGGAACATGTATGGATGTGTCTTAGTGAGCTTGAGCAGCTTGTGGGTTGTATGGAACATGGACATCCATGGATTTGGTCGAATTTACAATAATATCGTGCATAAGAGGCGATTCTTGGGCAAATTTTGGCTTGATTTTGCTGGGATTTGGGGTTAGAATTTGCATGGGGATTTTAGGGTTGATGAGGAGATGGTGGTTGTGTTAAAATCTGGTGGCCTTGGTGCCGGAAATTGAGTTCCATGATTGTTGGCACCTATATTGAAAATTTTGTATATATTTATGACTGATTTGTAATTTTTTAAAAATTGGGGGTTGTGGTTGCAATTACTTATTTGTAGTTTCCTTTTTTTTTTTTCCTTTTATTTTATTTTAATGGAGAGTAAAATTATCCAAAATTGGTGAAAAGAACGTTCAACACCAAGAAAGGTGGAAATAGGGGCAAAAATACCAAAAAATGAAAGATATGGACGTTTTTCACAATAGACGAGAAAGGTAGGGACGTTTTGTACCAATTACCCTTTGATTTTTCTTTCTCTAGTGAATTTCAAATTTGTGTTTTTAAGGTTTTTGCTTGAATTCTTTATTTTTCACTAGGTCACTTTATTTTCATTGTGTGATAAGTTCCAAAACAATTAAATGAAAGTAATTCTTTAAATTTTCCATACATTTCATTTATGGTTCATCTTAGTTTCTTCAATTCAATATAATCTTCTAAGAGTAACAAATACATTTAATTGTTGTTGGAGAATGAATTTAGTTAAGTTGCGAAATTTGGTTGTTCCAAAGCGGTACACTTTTTCGTCTATAGAACTCCGCTGTTTGGCCCCAATTACTCATTTAGATTTGTTGTAACATTTTTTAGAGGCATTTTCAAGAATGACCAATTTTAGGGGTGTGAGTTGAAAAGTGTCATATTTTGATAATCCTTGCAAAAATGTCCAATTTCTATATCGAATTGTCTACTTTACCCTCATGAAAAGATTAATCAATTTTAGGCCCCGTTTGATTGCAAGAAATTTTCCATGGAACTTGGAATTCGAATTCCAACTTCCACTTTTAGCCTGTTTGATTGACAAAATTTTTCAGGGAATTTTCCACGAGTTTCTAGATACAACACCTTAAAGCGTGATTTTCCACATTTTATTTTCCTAAGGGGTAGGTGGTTTTTGGTTTTCCACCTTTTTTTTTTTTTGCTTTTTGTTTATTTTAATTTTTGGCAATGGGAACAAATTCTAGGAACATTTATAAAAGATGATATCCCTGAAATTGACAATTTTCATGTAAAACAAAGCCAAAAGAACACCAAAATATAGATGATTTTTTGATCTTTTTTTTTCCTTTTTTTTTGTTGGCAATGGAAACAAATTCTATGAACAATGGTAGAAGTGGATATCCCTTAAATTGACAATTTTCATATAAAACAAAGTCAAACGAACGCCAAAAAATACTTTTACTTCAACCTTTTTTACATGGAAAATTATACTAATCAAACACAATAATTTACAATTCCCAGAAAAATAATTTCTAGGTAATTCAATTCCCTGAAATTCATTTCCTTTCCACCCAAATTTCATCTTTGCAATCAAACAGACCCTTATATCAATTTGGTACAATTTTTGAGAAGAGCAAATAGCTTTTATGTGAAGCCACAATAATGTTGCTATTACTTAGGTGAGTCCACTTGCCTACATTTTTAATTAGATTTTAATCAATTATTCTAGAACAAATGAAGAAGAAGTAGAAATTCCATTAACAAATACAAAGAAGTATATGATTCCAACTCCAAAGAAATCATTTTATTTCATGTGAAGAAATTTACCATCGTCGAAATTTGAAGTTGATTAAGCTCTCATCATTTTTCGGTCGAAGGTATATTTCTTTGAACTCTCTTTTTTTTTTTTATAAGTTTTATTTAGTAGTTATATATATTCAAATCTCATTTTTTATAAGGTATTTTTTCCCTTCAATGGATGAAATTATCCAAACACTGAGTAGATATTTATTGTACAATTTATCTTAAATAACTTAGCTAGATAATATACTTCTATATTTAAAATATCATTTATGATGGAATAAATTCTTACAAAAATGGTAGTTGAAGTTGAAGAAGATGATAAATGCATGGAATCCTGTCATTTCATTCTCGACATTTTATAAATGTCGATAATGATAGTATAAATGTCATTCACAACGTTTATAAACGTCGAGAATGATATTTGTACTATCATTCTCAACACTGTCAAATGTTGACAATAACATTAAAAACTTGACTAAGTTGGAAAAATTTCGTGTATAGCGCTTC
>NC_036251.1:5742285-5746343 GCF_002742605.1 Olea europaea var. sylvestris
AAATTGCCATCATACTATCACTTGTTAACCGAGAAAAATCCAGGAACTATTACACACATTGAACTCGACTCGAATAACAAGTTCTTGTACTTCTTCTTAGTGGGCCGAGTGTACGTGGTTTTCGAGAGTACATGAGGCCAGTAATTTGTGTTGATGGAAGTCATTTGAAGGGCCAGTATAAGGGAACGCTACTAGTAGTTGCAGCGCAAGATGCTAACCTACAAATATATCCTCTTGCTTGGGGTGTTGTCGATGGGAAACAAATGCATTGTGGTATTGGTTCTTTGCGAAGTTGAAAGATGTCGTTGATGATTCAAACCAGCTAGTGTTTGTGTCAGACAGGAAGAAGAGTATTAAGCGGACAATTACGTGGTTGTTCCCGCTTTCTCACCACAGTGCCTGCATCTGGCATATCGAGAAAAATCTTATTGCTAGGTATAGCAGTAGCAATGTCATATTCTTGTTCAAGCAGGCAGAGCTAGCATACCGCCTATCGAAATTTGATCAGTTCATGACACAGATAAGAATCATTCGATTGTTAGTGGCATCTCACTTGGAATGTGCCGGTATATCCACGTGGTCACGGGCAAATTTTGTTGGTAATCGGTACAACGTTATGATGAATAACATTGCGGAGTCACTAAATTCAATCCTAACGCGACAACGAAGTTTCCCTATAACCTCGTTGGTCGAAAATATTACGTCATTGATGCAACGATGGTTCTACGAGAGAAAAAGAGCATCCACCAAATGTAATACGACTGTGATACCAAAAATTGATGATGAATTGAGAAAATCATTCGACGCTGGTGCAACCTTACTAGTACGAAATTTGGACGAACTCATTTTTAAGGTAGGTGTAGCTACCGAACTTTGTACTGTCGACCTTATAGGTAACACATGTTCATGTCAAAAGTTTCAGATGCGACAAATCTCATGTTCACATGCATCCCAAGCTGCTTGCATAAAAGGAAAATCATTATATGATTTGTGCTCCCTTTACTACACCACAGAATGTTGGCGAGCTGTGTAAAACAAAGTTCTTCACCCTGTTGGCCAAGAGTTATATTAGGTTGTTCCTCAATTTATTCGTTCCATCAAAGTTTTGCCCACCCGAATATACGTAGAGCACCATGTCGACCTCCTACCCAACATCAACGGTCAAGAACTGAAAGGTCGACTTTGACACGAAAATGCGGTCGATGTGGGGGTTCTGGACATAACAGGCAAACATGTCAGAATTCAACACCTTTAAGTGACACGTATACTTGAATGACATTGTGTATTCCGATCGTCAAATGCCCTGATAACATGGATTATCAATGTTTTGAATATATTTTTTTGTATTACTTGCTTTCTATCTTAGTTGTTCATCTCCTGTTTTAAATATTGTTGAATATATTTTTGACTTTTACTTCTTCCTGTTTCTTTCTTCGTTCTCTCTTCATAGCTCTTATTTGTAATTACTTATTCTAAAATTAAGTTCGTAATACATTCTGAATCCTTTATATGAATTCATCCCATTTTTTGTGATTTTCTCTTATATTATCCTTGTCGTTCAAAATTTTATAGCGCACGAACAGGAAAATTCGTATGGGCATTTCACCAAGTACAAACAACACTTAATTTTAGAATGTCGTAATGAATACAAACAAGAAAGCCCATGTTTGGGGTATAACTATAAACAAGAAAAATGGTGATCACATATATTCTTATGAGCATTTCATTACGATATCATTTCGTTTATCATATAATTGAACAATCATATAACTACTTCATCACTGGAGTTTTCTTAATCATTGTAAACACAATGTGGTAATGGATACAAAAGCAACCCATGAATGACTCGTTCTCCTAAGTCATTGGAGCAGACAAAAATGGTAATTACAACAAAAGGAAGTCATAACTCCAATGCACGTCGTAGATGACTATTATACAAAATGGTGATCACCCCAAAAAATATCCATCACCTATATAGATTTTATAGCACTAGTATATGTACGTAAACATTTTATTTACTATGATTGCATCTTCTACATATCCTCTACCACGGACAAAAAGGACATATCACTGTCATACTCCTCGTCGAAGCTTATGATGATCACGTCTTCATTTTCGTTGGAAACTGCTCCAACATTTTCATACAACAATACATAATGTGCTTCCGGTTGGACCTCTAGTGGGACGATCTCATTATGAACTTGAATTGGTTCAATTTTGTCGATTAGATTCGAAAAAGGAATGGGTTGAAGGCAAACCCTATGATGGCGGTTCGAAGGTTGACGAACATATGGAACAAAGGCATTGCTTTCATCATTCGAGTCCGAGTCTATAATGATCGGGTTGTCTGTGAACAACCCAAGGGGGTTGAAAGTGATAGTAATATCAGTAAAAGGAGTATGTTGAGTTGATGAAGACAAAATCAATGGAAAAACTAACTAGTGCTATGAATTTGTTAAATTCCCGTCTGTGCATATTCAAGTAAAGTCTAGCCTTTTATAGTGGAGAAATCTTGTCTGTTGAATGCATGAGAAGATATCTTACCAACCAATATGGTTGAAGTGATTCATGGTGATTATTTTATAACTTTTTTTCACATCAATATGGTTGAGAATTTACTTGTGCTTGGCATACCAATTTTAATTGCTATAGTAATTATAAACCAGCTTGCTACAATTTTTGTAGTTAATACTCTAATTGGTTGCCTTCACTCTTCATTAAAATTGGTTAGATCATATTTATCTTGACATTTGATGTCATTCTTGACATTTGGAACGTCGTTGTCGACATTAAATAGCTGTTAATCGCGACACTTAACATTACAATTGTCTAAAACGACACTTGGACTAAAAGAGGAGATTTCTCTATATTTCAACGATTTTCTGACGTTTGATATGTCGTTCTCGACATTACATGACTGTGAATCTCAACATTTGATATTTCATTTGTCTAGAATGATAGTTCGAGAACATATTACATACCACCATATAAATCAAAATATGCAAACCACTGTGTAAACCAAAATACATATTACGTACCACCACATAAATCAAAATACATGTTACGTACCACGACATAAAGAAAAATACATATTGCAAATGACGCTATCATGAACTGACTGATCATCAACGATCACACAATCAAAGTACAACTAACCACTACAACTTTTTCACTATCAGGGATGAAGAAAGTATTCATTATGACAAAGACCGACCCCAATCTTTTGTCTGTATAGTGACATCCTTTCTGCTGAAACTAATTCTACTGGATGCCCTAGAACGAAGCATTCTATATATTTGAGTAAAAATATTATGCAATTTGGCATGTACAAGAAATGGTTTTACGTTAGTCGAAATTAGTATATACGGTAAATTAACTACGGTATTAGATAACAAGAAATGAAATGCTCACCCATTGTTCGCACATGGTAGATAAAGTATAATCTCTAGCTTCATTCGTTCATTTCTATGTTTATTTATATCTCGTCTGGTGGAAATGGGTGAACACTGCAATAATTCTTGAACGATAGTGCATGTTGCTCTTGCGTGTGCTTTGATTGCATCTGATGTGTGAACATTATTATTGTAGTCATATATGTGGGATTTCCATTCAAGGATATTGACCAGAAAAGGATAACATTCATTGTCTGGATATGAGCTTAGAATTGATAAATACTTGCATCCCATCCACGGACGACCAACTACAGGCAATCTACCGTTGACATAATCTTGTAGGCGAGTTCCATCCAGTTGACCTATCTAGTTTCCCATTTGAAAGTCCAATTGCTACCTCATTTGATAAGAACACTCATCTTCAAATTGAAAGTCCAAAATTTCATATTATTTATTGACGAGAGTACAACCTTTATTCATACGCTGCCTCAATAACTTCAACTCCAATTCAATATGCTAATGAAATAAATACATGTAACATATATTAAACATATTAACTATGAAATCAAATTGATTGTGATTGCTAACTTTCATTCACTGTAATATTTAGATCCTTCGTCGGATCCATTAAAGTTCTCAGCATGTCTCTTCCATAGATATTGTCAC
>NC_036251.1:5747828-5750496 GCF_002742605.1 Olea europaea var. sylvestris
TTTCAATGAATTTAACAAAACGAAATATGTTATCCGACCCCATGGATATGTAAGGAACTCATCTTCAACCATGCCCAGAGTTCTATAATCAATTTGTCTTGAAGTCGGTTTCAATACACACTCAACTAACATAACTAATCTCAGCTTAAATTTATCTTCTTCATCTTCACACATGTGAAAAGCTTCAAAAGGTATTATATTGCTAATTCTTTTTGCGCCATTGAAGTATTGATTTCTAAGATGATCGTTATTATAATCAATTTCTATGAATGGTTTACAGCAAGGTAGTTCAGTAATGAGGCAAAATTCTTGCATACCAAACCTAGCAAGATGGTCATCTAACCGTACCCAAAGTTCATTATTTTTGCCACAATGTACAAGTCTCATTATAAATTCGTGTATTAACTTACTAGTAAATTGTTCTTCTTCTCCTATGAAAATAACTCCATAAATAAATTCATAAAAATTACTACATATCAAAGAATATTGTTGATTTGTATCTATGAATTCTACAAAATCTTTAAAGTATTCACGATTTGGATACTGAACGATGGTAACAAAAAATCATTGTTTTGGAGGGAGAACGTATTCTAAAGACATCTGCATAAATTATACAAAATTAATATTTTTAAACAAATCTAATTATTTTTTGAGGAAAGCTTGTATACTAAGCATACTATAATTAAGTATCAAATTATTCAAGGATTAATATTTTCATTTGATTTTAAACATCTAGTATACTAAAATAAAGTACTGTTAAGTGTAAAATTATTTAAGAATTAATATTTTCAAACAAATATAAATTTTTTTCACACATCTTGTATACTAAAAAAAATAAAATTAAGTGTAAAAATTTTCAAAAATTAATATTTCAAACAAATCTAATATTTTTGTTTACATATATAGTAAAACATACTAATAGTAGGGGTGTGTTTTTAAAAAAAAAAAAAATAAATAATTTTATACACTCCGTGACACTCTGTGTGTCATAGAGACAGCACGAAGACTACTATCTCGTGATTAATGGAGATGCTTTTTTCGACTAAATTGTATTTTCGTGCCAGAAAAATATATTTTTTTCGATGATATTCAACTAACTGCTAAGTAGCACAAATCGTGAACACAAATTTTGAATTACTTACCTTTTCCGATCAAATGAGCGCCTTTTTTGAGTGAATGTGGAAAAATCTTTCCGGCTAAATGTCTTTCAGAGTGAATGTGAGAATGTGACTTTAATTAAAACGTATGGAGAGTGAGTGAATGTGACAATTAACTCTAGCTGAATGTGTGGATGTGGGAGTGAATGTGAAGATAATGAGTGAATGTGAGACGAATTAGCTAAAAATGTGCATGTGACAAGTCCTAGCTAATTGTATGAAAGGGAGTAAATGTCAGAAAAAATTTGTTGTGTTATGATAATTGAATGTTGTTGATAAATTTTGTATATAGTGAATATATTCGCTTGTTGTGTTGTGATAATTGAATATTTTTCACACATTATGGATATATATCAATGGTTTCTTTACGCATCAATATTATGACTTGTTGTGTTGCAATAATTGGAACTTTTTAACAAATTATAAATTTCTTTAATTGATTAAAGCTAACCGAATTAATTAAAGTTTCCTTATATATATATAGAGGTGTAATATTAGAGGTGTAATCACATTATAAGAACTCAAACCAACTCCCACATTTTGACCATATTTATGGTATTTCCCCATGTATATCTTGACATTTCATCGTGTAAACTAAATAACTCGATAGTTGATGTGCATATATTAATTCTTGACATTGCATTTCGTATCATAGAGTTCTATACATTTCAGACATTTCTTGACATAAAAAAAAATATATTAAAAACAAAACGAATTAAACAAAAGAAAGTTATAAAATTAAATAAAGAATATATAAATATTATTTAATTAAAATTGAAATAATTAAATTTTATCGTAAAGATAAAAGAATTAAAATTAATTTTGATTCAAAAAATTAAAATAAATGGCGGAGAGAAAATCTTCTCCATAACGGTCTCCAATATGGAGGGAGAGTCTCCATGCTCTCCGTGTTATGAAGAGGTATCTTTCTATCATTTTGTTACTTTTTATTTATTTATTTTTGTTTATATGGAATTTTTTTTCCAATTTCTAATATTTATATTTATTTTCTCTTTATGCTAAAATGTATTTTTTTTCCATTTTAATTAAATATTATGTATATGTTCTTTATTTAATATTTGTAATTTTTTTTGTTTAATTTGTGAAATTATTTTTGAAAATTATTATATCATCCATTTTTCCTTCATATTGTAAATAACTTTTTGTTTGATTAAAAATTCTTTTTAATTCTTTTCGTTTTGTAATATAAATAAAATTAGTTTAGTTCAAACTTTATCAATGTTTATAATTTCTACTGAAGTTCTTATATATAAAATTTTATATTGACAAAAAAAGGGCTCGATAAATTTCTTTAATTTATTAAAGCTAACCGAGGTAATCAAATTTTTTTTGCATTTCCTTTTTTTATGTTCGAGTAGGATAACGAAAGACATAATTTTTCTTTTGTTGTCATAGGTAAGACTTAAGATCTTTAAAATACATAATTTATATATTTTTTTAACCTGAAGTTTATTTTATTTTCACATACATAATCACACACAATCACACAT
>NC_036251.1:5750503-5750916 GCF_002742605.1 Olea europaea var. sylvestris
TATGAGAAGAACAAAATACAGCAATGAACACAGTATATGGCAATTGTTTGTGAAATGTAATCAACTGTCAGCTAATCGTAACAATGCATGCCAGTAAAACATTTACTCTCTGTACCAACACATGAATCTCCATCAAGAATAACAACCATTTGGAAAACGGTTACTACATCACAGTAGGTAAGACAATACAATGAGAACGAAGATGCGAAGATATAAAATAGCAATCGAAGTCATTATAACCAAATGCAGTCTATAATGTTTTTCGACTAAAAAACGGATGTTCTGAACAACACCGATTAGTCTGAATATTTACTAATGCATAATACTAGCCCACTATAGGAGATAATAAAGTTATAAACTGTTTTCAACATACAACCTTCCGAACATGCCACTAACATATAAACCACAAGTTT
>NC_036251.1:5751910-5794890 GCF_002742605.1 Olea europaea var. sylvestris
TGGGATTTATTTGGTCGATGGTTGTTGTTATCGTTTCGTATGACATCATCTTCAACTAGACAAGCTTGTATTTCTATTGATTGAGCAACAAGACCATCTAGAACGGGGTCAGCTCCGTCTTCCAACGGAAATAGGTCGACGAAGTACGGATGTAATTCTTCTGCAGCAATTGCGCGCAGCGTTACCCACAAGTGCACCTACAGGGGAAGGAAAAATGGGCGAAATGAAATATTATATATTGCGAAAGTATAAGGCAATTACGTATGGAAATCGCTTACATCTGTCTTCTCAAAAAAATCTAAATATGTTCGGGAATGAAGTTATTTCGTGCCAGACCACCGCAACATCCTCGGGACATCATCACAAGTCTTACTTGAGAATCGAGCTCCCAATTCTGGGATTGCGTCGTACGCCCAAATTTGCATGATATTTATAACAGTAATAACCATATTTGGATGTAAATAACAATGTGCGATGAAAAGAATTGAAATGAACCAAAATAGATGTATACCTGGATAGCAAAAGGGAATCCGTACAATGTGTAAGTCATCCTATCACAATCGTTCACTTTTGTCATGTCTGTCTTTCTTCCCCATCCATGTAGCAGTGATTTGATGAGAAGTTGAAAACATATCGTCCCCCATGGGTAGGCATTAAAGATATCCAAGTCGTCAACGATGGAGAGAGTTGTCGAATGTATTCCTACATTTTGATCTCTTGAATTAAATATCCTTCAATAATTAGTGCCAAACCAAGGGTGTAATGATCGTTACGGTTGGCACATTTCAAAAAAACTTTCTCCAGGTCGCTACAAGTTATCCGGTCCATATTAGCAAACATTATATCCTGTAGACGGGTTTTCTTTAGGATTTTGTCAATTGCGATACCTTTAGGCACTGGACCGCACTTCAAGCAGGTAATTAATGCGAACTCTCATGCAAACCTTTGGTTTACCTTGAACCAAGCCTTAAACCAGTTTTGGCAGACCACCGATCTGTTTACCATTTCATGAATTAATTGAGCGGATAGTTTCAGCTCCGGTAACCTTGCAACATGTCCTATACAACTCTTCTCCAACTGACGCTTTTGTTGTGGATCAAATTTGTTGAGGACAACTGATATATATTTTGTGTTGCTCACCTGCGACACATGGGCAAGAACACATTCTTCTTCCGAAATTTTATATCGGTGTGTCATACTCATCTACAAATCAAAACAAATAAAAACAACACTTTAACAAATAGTACGAGAACGTACAAACGAAATAAAATATAGCATTCTTGTTTATAATGCAGTAAAAGAAAAATAATTTTTACAGTACAATGGTTTGATAAAATACTATATCTAAACTAAGCTGTTTAATTGTTGAAATTAAAACAGACCTGGTTAATGCCAAAACATTTTAAAATAGTTCATGTTATTGAAGCAGAAATAGAGAATGTGTAGTTCTAAAACCTTATACCCTGTTCAGTGGCGAATCTAGCACCAAAGTCCAGCTAGGATGGAGGTTGACCATTATCCATTGACCGCCGACAATCAACAACTATACTAGCTCGGTTGTTTATTAAAATTTGATTAAGTTGGGGGAAATGAACCAAGTGTCTTGGGCGTGGAAATAGAATTTCCTAACAGGGGTATTTTTGTCTAAATAATTCAAAAATGGACATTGGAAAAAATGTGGACAGTTTTGCAAATGACTTGGTGAAATTGGACATTCTATGAAATTTCCTCCATTTTGTAACAAGTTTTAAACTTTCACAACAAATGTTAATTTTCAGCTTTGATTTTTAATATTAAATTTTAATACAAAACTAAAATCTCATAATTTAGCTTGTAACTTATACTAAATATGATTTATTTTCATAAATGTGGGGATTGAATTTCTCCTTATAAAAGGAAGTGATTTTTATGCAGTCAAACATAACATGAAAAAGACAACTTCATAAAATACTCTTTACACCTATAAATTATTTTCTATAGTTTTGGCAATTAGATAAAGGGTCGTTCTTTATTTCCTTCACGGTTGTGCTCATATCAGGAGAATCGGACGAGTCATATGGGTTTTATTTTGAATCCGTGTAGTGTCGAAAATACTTGTACGAAAGGGAAGCAACACAACTTTAGGACATTGTCTTTGACATGACTCCTTTAAAATTGCTTCTCTAATTCTCTACTTATGTTTTGTGTTTATGTTGTTGTTGAATTATAATGTTGTATTATTTTACAATTGTTATGTTAATTGACGATTTATCTACACATAAATCACTCATTTTTTCAACAAGATTTATCTAACCTTGGCATTCAACACCTCAACATGCATCGATTCCATTGCATTTTTGATCGGTTGCTTTTCAAACTACGGTGTACGGTGTCAGCTTCCTATCCCTGTTCGTCAATTTCAATCTCCTTTCGAAATATTTTTTGACAAACTTCCTAATTAAAATGAGTTACTTTCTTCCTACAAAGAGGACATGTCGAGTGTTTTGACAGACAGACTACAAATATTCGGTGGCAAGAAAATTGAAAAGTAATTATAGAAGAATTTCTACCATCAAAATTCAAGCCTGGGATATAGAAAACAATTTTTTAAAATGAATGAAAATAACGATATCAAGTATGATGTTATCAACCAATATTGTCAATTATGATTACACATATAACATGATTCTTTCACTATGAATAAAGCTAAGTATATAACATTGGTTCGATAACAATGGTTGACAACCATGTATTGTCAAAATCCAAGCCGGTGATGTAGAAAATAGTTTCTTAAAATGAATGAACATAATGATGCCTAGTAGGATGTTATTGTACGGTGTCAACAAATATTGTCAACCATGATTCTTTCACTATTAATCTATTATTAAAATACCAATTTTAATCCTAATTCATGAAATTAATTCTTTCTATGCCTTAAGTTTGTTAGTATTCAAATAATAAAGAATCTTCCATTCTATAGTTCACGTTAAAGATAATCTAAATTTATTTGATATTTTCTTTTTATATGAAAATTGAGAATAGAGAAACTGATTTTTGCGGAAGGCTGGAACATAAAAGATAATTTAAATTTATTTGGATATTTTTCTACTACATGGAATTTTCTTTTATTTTACAATATTATAAATTCTGAGATTTATTATATGTTATTTTTTAGTTTAAAATAATTCTAGCAAATTATATTATATGAATAAGAAATAAGTTATTATTTTTGTTTGAGCATATTTCGTGGGATATAATTATAATCTCCCAAAAATAATAAAATCAATGATTTTGTGCGATGAAAATTCAAAATTAACGACTGCATTAATTTTTAGTATTTTTCAGCAAATCTTAGATTGAGAAAGCATTTTTCTCCTATTTTAATGATTATAATATATGTCAACATTGAATTTTTATACTATTATATTTGTGTAAGTTTCCCTTTAAATTTAGTACATGGGCTTCTCCAACAGACTTTGACCCATTCACAATAATTAGGCTAACCAGTATATAATTAGCATGGCCCAGTAATATGAATTCAAACTTCTTCATTGTACTCCAACTTTTCCGTACAGATTTATACAAATTATGTTGTGAATATTTTATTTTACATTGATCAAGTCCAAATTTTTGTATTGAAATCATGTTAGAGCATTTAGCGACAAATTTGGAATCCAGTTAGAATATGTAGATACCAATTCAAGTTTTGAGTCTATTAAAATAACTCGGGACGAGATAAATAGTAATTAACAATCTTAAGAAATTATCGAGTGATTTCATTCGTTAAAAAATGCAATGTGCTTATCAATATTTTGAGAAGTCCTTTTCATGTCACATTAGTACATTTCAATCGGTCCTATCAAGTTTTGAGTCTACTAAATATTTATTACGGATTGATCGTAAGAGATCATGTAATCTCTTTGACAAATTACTGAGTGATTTCATTGGTGAAAGGATTGCAATATGATGAACAATGAATTGAAATGTCCTTTTCATATAATAATGGTGAAAATATATATATATATTTTGTATTGATTATTTTTACTCGAAAATTACAATGTTATCGAACCTCATTGTGATTATACTTACTCGAGAGACAAGTCAGAACTAAACGTGTATCTCCATGAATCTTTCATTTTTTTAGAACCAACCCGAGTAAGACTATTTTGTAACGATCTGCAACAACCAAATTAAGTACCATATTTTTACTAATCATAGAGATGTTAAGCAAGTTGGTTTAATTAGTTGTTAGACCTAGTTTATACCAAGATTTAACATTAATGAAATCATATTGGTAACCATTCCATAAACAAATAATCAATGAACAAGATTGAAACAGACATAAAATCTATATATATCATTTTTGGACAAGATTTTTCCTTATCCAAACAGGATATGTCATCTGTAATGTTTGTTTTTGTTTAGACTTTCCTTTTCAAGTCTTAATCCTTGTAGACTACTCTGGGTTTGCTGGATAAATTTTAATTTTATTTATTTATTTCATTTTATTTTTTGTATAGGTAGGAAGTCCTTTTCAGAGTAGGGTTCCTTCATTACTTCCTTTTCATAGGCTCCATGTCCCTTTAACTGTCTTTACTCCTGATTTGCTGGTAGATCCAGTCAATATTGGGTGGCAACGCCCGTTCACAGGGTGGTTGTTGCCATTTTTAGACTCCTAACTGAAATATTACTTATATTTACTTAGAAAGCCATAAATTAACGAAATTAAGTGAAGTAAACTAATTCAATTCTCTATATAGTAGGAGTGAACTTTCTACAAAATTCTTTATTTCTCTTCGCTTCTGTACGTATGGAGATAAAATATATCTGCCGAAACTTTCACATAATCACGTCAACTTTGCTTTAAAAAAAGAAAAAAAGAAAAGACAATTCACGTTCCCAGTCGTAAGATATATTTTATTTAATTTTCTATATAAAATTTATAGATCATGGTCATTGCAATAGTAAGCTTAGTTGGTTGTTTAATTTTTTCTACAATTAAAGGAACATAATTGTTTTATTATGTGATAGTGGTAGAGATTTCATTCCAAGGTCAGATATATTAATATAAAGAATCTTTTATATCGCTTAATTGTTGATTTATTAACAATAATCGAGTCTTAATCAGCAATGACGTGTTCACAAACCTATTTTTATGTTAAGTACATTGATTTAGTCTAATCCCCCATTCTATATATTAATAGCTCATCACATCACTCAAGACCGTAACTTAAATTAAATAGATTATTATTATTTTATTTTTGTAGTGACATGAAATTTGTGGAGCGGATGAGATTAAATATTTCAATATTTTAAAGTTCTACTAGATGATGAATATTAAACGTTTATACATGAATCACATGTAATACTATCGTATTTGAAGAGTGACAAGGCTTAATACGACTACACTGATACTTAAAGATTATATAGCCCTTGTTCAGTGGAGATTTAAATAATTTTTTTAGAAAATTTTGATAAAAGATGATGAAATATATGATTGAAATATTGTGGATTCTATGAAATATGTGATTAAATTATTGAATCATTGATTTTGATTTAAATTAAAATCAAGATTTTAATTCTCACCAAATATAAAATATCCCTCGAGTCAATGGATTTAAAAAAAAAATAAATAGAAAATATCCCTCTCAGTTCTCTTTTTTATCCCAAAAACCTTGGAAATCCAACTAATATAGACCACGGATCCATTTTCGGTCCACTAAATTTTTATTTATTTTTAGTATTTCCCTATCTCTATTAAAAATTAATTGATTTACTATGCATTCCGTTTTCTCTGGAGCCAGAGAACCCACATTAAATAGGTTAGTAAACTATTTAGTGTATATCTAATAAAGTATTTAGAGTATCTCTAAGAGCTCTTTAAAAGTGAAATGAAATGCTCTCCATTTTAATCGGAGTAAATACATTATCAACCTTCGGCTGGTGAGTACAATACGAATTAATCAGTGTAAAAGACTGAGAGCTAAAGAGTGAAAAGGGACAATTTGCTCTTTCATACTTTGTGCCACTATATGCCTAGTCGAACACTTTTGTGCTTATAATCTCTCCATGTATATAGTACAATTACTAACCAATATTTGATTAGTTGCCCCTTTAGTGTACTATATGTATGGGGAATATTTAAATTTTTTTTGTCTTGTTCATTGTAGCTAATATGTACAACTCTTCTATAGTTGATATCCTCATTTTTGCTTCCTTCGTCTAATATACATATATTCCTTTTAATAATATCACTTAATACAGTAAAAAACATGATTTAGTAACTTGTATTTTAACCAGTAGATGTATATCATTGAGATCTCTTTGCCCCCATCACCTACTAAAGAATGTGCTATTAGATTGCTGCACTTCTCATGACCCTTTGCGTCAAAGTGACGATATCGGGATGAGTTCGACTAGTCTAGTATGACTTTGAAACAAAAGGCGATCTAAAAAATATATTTTGCTCTTGTTTGATTCCCATTTTGGGAGAAATAATGCATTTTGAATAGTAGATTGATGGAGAATGTGTAGATAAAATTAAAGAAAAATTTTGAATTTGCGTATAATATTATTTTATTAAAGAACGTGTGCTTAAAAATGAGTTCTAGAAAAATGTATTTTTAGAAGAATGAAAATCAAACAAGGGCTTTAGCTAAGTCAACAAAGAGTTACGCTTTTATTTCAAACTAGGCAGTGAGTGGACTAACCCTAGAAAATATGTCTTGGGGTCCCAAAGACTCATTTTGACTGAAACAAGGGACAAATCTTTTCCAACTTCTAAATATTCAAAGAGTGATCTTTCACATAACAAAGGCCATTTTCGAATAAGCCAATTCAAGAAAGACATGATTCAAAATCTAATCTTGTTAAAGATGATGATTGAAAATAAAACAATTTCTTCGATCGTGTATCTCTATTAATGCAGTGTGATCTTATCCTAAATTATATTCTATTATTAATAATCAAACTTAAACAGCTAAATCATTCACCAGTGTGATCTTATCCTAAATTATAACGACTCAACGAAAATGATCTCCTAAGCACCGATGACATAACACGCTATTTAATTGGTGAATAAATTAATAGTAGGTCACATGTATTTAATGATTCACTAATTAAATGATGTATCACATCACTGGTGTTTAACATAAGCTAAGCACCAGTGTTTAAGAGATCATTCTTGAATGACTCAATTATTTTTACCATGACTAGAACTAGTTGTATGCATTCCATTTTAATATTATTTATGATTTTTCGACTACAAAATACTCTTGTAAAGTTATTATATGTGAAAATCAATAAGAAAATAATACAAATAAGTTATAACACGATGTTTAATAAGAATCATGATAAAAGGCCGTGTTATGTACACCGAATTAGATCGTATAAGGAATTTAGTATGATTTTTAGAGTAGATATACCATTTAGATAGTATAAAGGTGGATTAAAGTGTATCACTATTATTATTTTTAATTTATTCAAATTAAAAACATTATTTGCACTTTCTTAAGCTAAAAAGATAACATAATATCGAGTGAAGTAGGTTTACGTGTGATATAAAAAATAGTGTAAATAGCATTCTCTTGAATAAAAAATTTGTAAATAATATCCTCATTAAACCATACTACTACTATATATTTATTTAGCCTCTATTTGGTGTAGATTAAAATCAAATTTTTAGTAGATTGTGATAAAAGTTGATGAAATTTATAGTTGAAAAGTTGCGAGTCTCATGGGATGTGTGGTTACAAATAATTGTTCACTTTGATTTGAATCCAAACCAAACAAAGCCTTAGCAATATTTTCTTTAATTCTAATGTGATGTGCCAAATATAGCCTAAAGGATAAACAGAAGTCAATATGGAGAGTGACATTGAAAATAGTACTTACCATTACGACATTTATGTACGTAAAAGTAGAAGATAACAATCCTTCTTATAAATTGTTTAAAAGAAGGTAAAATCACAACCACCAACTTACAAAGCAAACAAGAGGTAAAGAGGGTTGGAGAAGGTATTTATTTATTTTAGGGTTTGATGAAACGTTGAAGTTGCTTCCATGCATGAGTAGTATCTATTTTGCGTTCTTATTTTTCTTTTATAATTAGTAAATTGAGCTGCAAATAGATCGCTTTGATCGTACCCTAACCATCAACGGATTGGCCATTTCACAAGAAAGTTTCAGCACCTCAGATAAGTCGATTTGACCACAAGGCAAGAACTCGAATTCATGCAACAGGGATGCGATCCAAAATGTGACCGTGGTTAGAGCCAATGTCTTACCTGGGCAAGACCTGCGACCAGACCCAAATGGTGCAAGCCTGAGATCAGATCCGAGCACCGAGAATTCTAAATTTGGAGCCTCGCTTAAAAACCTTTCGGGCTTAAATTCCAATGGATCGTTCCAAACTTCCGGATCCCTAGTGATGGCCCACATGTTAACCATTGCTGTGGTCCAAGCTGGTACGCGATATCCATCAACAACTGAGTCGGCTATCGCTAATCGAGCCCAAGATAGAAGTGGACCCGGTGGATGCAACCTCAATACTTCCTTTATTACCGCCGTCAAATATACCAATTCCATCAAATCGGGCTCCATCACCGCACGTGAACTTCCAACAACCTTGTCCAACTCATTGTGGACCTTTGATTGGATATCGGGCCTTAACATCAATCTTGCCAATATCCACTCTATCAGAACTGCCACAGTATCAGTACCCCTAAATATCATTTCCTGCAACATAGGATAAAAAAATATTATCATAGGCAAAAACCAGGCTTATGAGATGGATATCTACATATTCATTTGGCTAAATTATATTCATGCGATCAATCCTTAAGAATAACCATGATATCATTACGAACGAGGCCTTTTCCTCCTTCCACGTAATTGAATTGACTTAGGTCAGAAGTATTCCCTTTTGGGTTGTGAGCCGCAAAAGTAAACTACTTATATGTGAAAAATTATAGTTATAGTTAAACATGAATCATAGAAAAGGACTGGAGTATTTTGTGGGCTTTTTTGCATACCCAAAGAACGGCGACCATGTCGGATTCCGACAACCTATCCGGCCCTTGAAGAGACAGCAATACATCAACAAAATCACGACCAACCTCTCCGGATTCTGCCTTGTGTTCTTCGATAATACGGCCGACAAACCGGTTAACTTTGGGTACGAGGTTGAAGCATCTTAACCGGATCTTTTGCATGTCGAAATCATACAACCATGGAAGATGATCAGACCAATTCGTCATACCCAACAAATCATACCCTTCATCTACCAATTTCTGCAATTCATTTGTTTCATAATTGTAGGAATCCAGCTTGTAATTCTTACCAAAGACAGAGCACATCATGTTATTAAGAGAAGCCCGTTTCAGTGCATCCCTGGCCCGAATCTCACCCTTTTCAGCACGAAACATTGCCACCAGCTGATTAGCAATCTCCGACCTTTGAAACTCCGAAGCCTTAATTTGCTTCGGACAAAATAGGTGGGCAGCGGAGATTCTACGGAGGCTCCTCCAGTAAACACCGTAGGGGGCGAAGCCGATGGCTTTATTGAACATAAGATTATAGGCCGATTCCTTCACCGGACGATCGGCAAAAGTTGAACTATTCAGTATTTCTTTCGCAATATCGGGATTACACGTAACAATTACGCGTGTTTCGCCAAGGCTGAACGCCATTAGACGCTTGGCCTTGCAAGATTCCGCCATGGCTGCAATTTTATGGTGAGCTAAACCCATCATGAGTTTCATGCTTCCAATAATTGGGATACCATTTGGGCCGGGTATTGGCTTAGTACAGGCGAGTTTTCGCCATTTGTATTTACCCCAAGCTGGGCCACCGGGGTGTGCCCAGAAAATCAAGTTCATGCATAGCCATGCGAGAAGAGCAAGAAATGTAAGGGTTATGGAGTTTATGAAAGTGAAAGATTTGCATTTTGAAGCTATGGCGAAAAGCCAGAGGTTTTCGAATTCATCTGATCTCATTTTGGTGAAGAAAGAGGGAAATTTAAGCTGAAAAATGGAGTTTGCTTTGAGTTTCTTGGCTTGGAGAGACAAGGGCATGAGGGTATATATAGGGCTCGACCAAGTGAAAAGTACAGTGATTATTATCCACACACGACGAATTATCAAAATACCCTTTATGTTATTTAATGATTTTTGAATTTTTTACAAGGTGTCCTATTCTAGACTAATCCTTGGGTCTGTGATCCGGCCCCTCTTCACACAGTCCGATTAATCGCAGGATGTGCCTCCAACTGGCCAGGGTCCGAGCGCTCCCCACCTGGTCTGACAAAGTGCCAAGCAAGCCAATCCAAGTTGCACCTTGCCTTCCAAGAATAATCCTTGCCTTCCAAGTTCCCACTTGCCTTCCAAGAAACATAGTTTAGCAAATTTCAACTAAATTTCTAGCACGCCAACCACTTGTAAAAACCCCAAAGGGTACTTAGAGGTGCTAAAAGTCAGGTTGCCTAAATCTTATTTTGCCCCAGTTTGCTTATAAAAGCGAGTCATAGATCAAGTTGTCTATAGAAACAAGTCGTACATCAATTCATCTAGAGAAGCAAGTCGTGAACTGACTCGTCAAGAGAGACATGACATACCTAACTTTATAAGCTTGCGAAATTTTGTTTATTCCAAAAATCAACAACGAATTATTGGCTCTGGTGTCCCATCCAATCTAAGTCCATCCCCTTCTATTAATCAGTAGGTTGCCCTAACACCAATAAAGACAAACAAGATTCCAGAACTCGAACTCGAACTCGATAAAGAGAATTACGTCTTCAGGGATTATAAGCAACTTTTGTAAAGATCTAAAATCATTCTTCTTACCCATTGAACTGCAGAATTATTCAGACTCATAGCATCGAGCCTTTCATATTCTAAATGAGATTGTGTTATTTCATTCCAATTTGTTAGGTGCCTCTACGATCACTCGAAGGGTTAGTCAGTACAACATGCCAACTTGTTCTCTCGATTTTTCTTTATAAGTTTGAGATTTAAAAAAAAACAACAACTACTACTACCAAAACGTATTTAATTTCATTAAAAAGTACAACGTCATCAGATAAAAAGAGTTTATAATAATGATTAACTATTTATATAAATAGATATTCGTTTAATTATAGTGACAGATTTGAGGAGCGCCGCACGATTGCGCTACGAAAATAGAAAGATGGTTTCTACTTGGAGTTTGAGGTAAGAGGGTGTAGTCCAATGAGATTTAATTGCGTGTTCTTTATGCTAATTAATGACGGATTAAAACGTCATTAATTATATGTTAATAGTATTCGGGGCCCACTTAACGGGAATAGTGGACATCCCTTACGTCACATAATGTCGGCACTGGTTGTGGTGACGCATGTTTTTGGTATTAATGACACACATCAGTTAAACTAATTGTTATTATATGTGTAGGACAATTTGAGATTTGCTTTGCTGTCTATTTAGGGTTCGTGGGACAAAGTTTTTGACAAAAATTATCGATTTTGACAGAAAAAAAATAAAAAATCGATGAATATACGTGATTAAAGAGTATATAAAAATCGTGATGTCATAAAATGTTTGATTTTAATATTAAAATGTGATCGGTGAAAAAATTGATAAAATTTTATTGAAAGTTCGTAAAATAAGCACTTAGCCGTCTCATTGATTGTTTTACAACTAAATTTTTTACAAATCACTTAATTAATTTATTGCTATTGTTAACAAGAAAAATTACATTGAACCTAGATTGTTGGACGGAAGGTGGGATATTGTTGTCTAGTGAGAGAGCATGTTCTTTATACGAACGAGGGACACTTTACGATGGTTTCGAACAAGACCTTACAACTTTATTTAGAGGTGTAAAAATGAAAAATATACCATTTAAATTTCAAATGAGATGGAAAAATCAGTAGCATATATTAATGGATTTATAAAAGATCAAGTCTTCTATTGACCAAATCAAATATTTAGAAATAAGGAAATCATCAAGACCTTTGTGTTGGAATTTTATGAAACTTTAAATGTCATGAAATTGAAAATCAAATTACTTAATTGTCAAGGTCCTCCATATCAAATTACAAGAGAATTATTAAGTGCGGAACATACCTTAATTCATTGGGAATAATTCTTTAATATTGGATCTTGATTCAAAATCTTGAATATTGACTATTTTGATTCTTGAGTTCTTGGTTTTACTTCTTAATTCATAGTTTTGATTCTTGAATTTCTTCTTTTTGATTCTTGATTGTAGATTGTGTGTTCTTGATTGACGATTTTTGGATCTTCTTCTTCAATATACTTTCTCTTGTATTTTTGTGTTGTTGAGATGACACAAAGAATGAGAGGTTGCATATGAATTGAGAACCATAATTCTATATATAGTTTTTATATATATTTCGTTTATCATGAAATAAAATTCTAAAAGAATCGGGCCTCCAGACGTATAATTCGACCCATTTTATTAAGATACCCAACTCTCAATTACTTAATTTTTTTATTAGATCACATTAGTTTTGGACTTAATTTTAAAATATCATTTATATATAATTAATTACATATGTCAGCCAACCTAGCAAATTAAATAATCTCCCAATAATCTTCTACTTGAGCTACATATATTACCTTATAAATGTGTATAATCTTATGAGCTTAATATCATAACCAAAAATATCTTTGAACAATCTCATCCATTAATTATGTCAATAGAGGATTAAAGCAGTCTTCATTACAGGTATCATCACTAAACCCTTAATGGTCATGCATATCAAGACAATCAGATGACATAGATCAAATGTAGATGTGTAGCATGAAAATTACATGCAATGTGATCTAAATATGCCTATTTCCAATTGATCACACCTTATTTTTTAATGAGATAAAAAAAACCTTTAATTAGAATGAAAATTGATCTGAATACTTTATTTTGAGTTATATTGAATATTCATGGATAAAAATATATGTCTAAAACAGATAACATCCGAACACAAACTCCCACTAAACTAACATATCTTCAAAATATGCAATGCCCATGTGAGCATTATGCTAATGAAAGACCTTGGTGGCAGCCATTTAGTAAATGGATCCATAATTATGGAGTTTGTCCTAATAAGCTTTATAGAAACCTGATTACTTTGAATTCTTTCCTTAATAGCTAGAAATTTGATGTCTAGAAACTTTGACATTGCCAAGCTTCTATTGCAATACAAAACTACTATTGTCACAAAATAACTTAAGTGGTCTTTCAATTCTATCTAAACTATGTAGCCTAGTGACAAAATTCGCACTCATATTTTATGATCAAAATCAGAATATTCAATGATCTCCAATTGGTCTGATTTCTTGTATGTGATCATGTAATCCTTAGATCTTTATAGATACTGAATAACCCACTGACTACTTTCTAAATATCTATCCTAGAGTTACTTAAATATTGTACAACATTCCAATAATAAATATTATATTCGAATGCATGCAGACCAAGCATACATTAAATTCCTAACTGCTGAAGCATATGGAATTTTCTATATTTCATTTTCTTTAAGTTTATCCTTATGGTATTGATTAAGACTAAACTTGTCTCCTTTAGCAACATGGGTATCACATGGTTTACATACTTACATTTCACTCTTAAGAACCTTTTCCATATAACTCTTTTGTAATAATTCAAAAATGCTCCGAGAATTATCTAGTATATCTACATCCTTAATACAAAATAGGCGTCACCAAGATCTTTCGTTTCAAAATTCCATGACAAAATCTTTTTTTTTTTTTTTTTTTTTTTTTTTTTTTTATAAGAAATATTTATCAAAAGTTTTGTTTTGTGCAATAAGCATATATCATCATAGGGAAGTAGTATGTCATCGACATACAATACCATGAAAATATGCTTACTCCCACTTAACTTGTGATATACACAATCATCAACTGAGTTCGTCTTAAAACCAAACGAAATAATTATTTGATGAAATTTGTGATGCCATTGATGGTAAACTTGCTTAAGCCCATAGAAAGATTTCTTTATTTGTAAGCCATTTGTCGTAGCCTAAGTTCAAAATGTATCACAAATGCCATAATAGTCCTAAAAGATTCTTTCATAGAAATCATAGAGAAGGTCTCTTAATGTCAATACCTTCCTTTTGAGTAAAGTCATTTGCAACAAGACGAATCTTTTGTCTCTCCACACCATCCTTCAAATCTTTCTTGATTTTAAACATCCATTTACAACCAATAAATTTTGCATCTTCAGGCAATGGGATGAGATCCTAAATGTCATTATCTTTTATGAACTTTATTTCTCTATTCATGACATCAATCCACTCTTGAGAATTATTCCTTTACACGGCTTGATGAAGGTTGATTGATCAGATCTTCTTCCATCAATCCAATGTCATTCATATTTTCTTGCAAAAAGACTATTAAGTTATCCAAAATGCCTTTCTCTTTTTCTAGAGGATTTCCTTAATTGCGTTTGTTCTTGATGTTGATGAGTTTGTTTTTCTGGAACAACCTCTTGATTGCATATAAGGGATTTTATAATATTATCTTGATCTGAAATTGCTTCTTGAATAAGATATGGAGCAAGAATTTGTCCCTGATCCTTATCATTGCCAATTACAACAGAAGAAATATATACATATTCTTCCTCAAAGGCAAAATCATTAACCTTATAACATTATCTCTCTTTCCTCCCCCCCCCCCCCCAAAGTTTTTTTTTTTTTAAACATTTTTCATTTTTAAAACTGACCCGTGGGATCTTAAATTTGTAACCCCTTAATAGTTTATTTGAAACTTTATTGAGAATTTAACCAGTAGCATTTAGTGCTTCTTCCTGGAGAGATTCTACCAATGTGAAATGACTAATCATACTCATCAAATCCTTAAATATTTTGTTTTGTCTCTCAACAACACCATTCATGCTAAGGATCTCTAGCATGGTGTACTGTAGGACGAATCTACATTCATCTAGAAATTTTAGCTAAGGTCATGGACGTTGTTTTCGTGATCCTTCATATTCGTCATAGTATTCACCACCAAGGCTAGATCTGACGTGTTTTATTTTTTTTTTTTTGCTAAGTTGATTTTCAACTTCAGTCTTGTATGAATTGAAGATGTCTAATGTTTGGTATTTCTCATAGATGAGATATAAGTTGCCATAGTGAGAAAAATTTGTGTACGGACATAATAAATTACTCTTGCCCATTCCAAGAAGCCATAGGAAATGACCTACAGATATCTGTATAAATTAGCTCTTAGATTTTGAAATCTTATTGGCACCCAATCTCCTTATGTTTATTTGTTTCCCCTTAATGTGATTAACATAAACGCTTAAATCTGAAAAATTAAGGAGATTAAGAATTTCTTCTGACACAAAACTTTTCATTCTCTTTCGAGAGATGTGACCTACTCGCTTGTGCTTTAATGAAGCGAAATTCTCATTGATTAATTCATGTTTAATAAATCATGAATTTACATACGAGGTGTATTTATAAAAGGCAGACGTATTAAGCAAATATAAGTTATTATAACCAGATAAAGAATTGGTACTCAATATTTAAATTAAGAAAAGGACCAAATTGACTATTTTTACATGAACAAGAGTAACTGAATTTGTCAAACGTAGAAATAAAAACCAAATTTTGTCTAAAAGATGGTACACTAAATATCTCTCCAAATTCAAATAATAATCAATCTTTAATGATAACCTAAAACTCCATGTGGCCTCAACTTTAATTGATTAGTCATCGCCCCACATAGATGAGTCTTTCTGTATCAATTGACGTGGCAGTTCAGGCAACCCTGCATAAATATATTTATATGTGTAGTGGCACAATAATTTATCCACCAAATATATCTTGATATCAAAACTAAATTAACCTCAAAACAAGCCAAAGTAAGAAGTGTACTTTCCTTTACACGCTAAGCGTGTTTTTTAGTATAGACTCTCTTTATGTGTTCCAGATTCACAAAATTAATAGCCTAATTATTTATTTTTTCAAGCTTTTGCTGCTTCTTTTGAGCTGAACTCGATGCAACTTCCTTATCATTTAACCTATCATTAAAGGTACTTGCTAAGTAAGTACTTCCACTTATCTCTTACTTTATATATTTTCTTCTCACACACAATATAAATGAGCTCATCAAGAGTCTACTTTTCCCTTTTGACGGCTGTAACTGACTTTAAATTAACCAAATGTGTACAAAGAGAAATCAAAACCAAATGCATGAGCAAGTCATTGGACAACTCAAGCTTTAATGCTTTTAATTTTGAAGCAAGATAAGACATGTCCATGATGTACTCCCTTACGTTTTCTTTGACTTTATACTGTAGTGAAACCAAGTTTGGTAGAAGCGTACTGGTTTCGACCATATCGCTTTTTCGCACAGCATTTTGGAATATCTTTAGGAAAGTCCTTGGCAACTCCTTATTAGACATATCGTCCCTATATGTTACTTAAATTTCACACTTTATGATTATAAGACTTTTGCAGTTTGAGCGATCCCACTTATTTGAGCCCCTTTTTTATAAGTGGAACTCTTATCCGTAAGAGTAGTGGGTTGTTCAATCCTTAACGCAAGGTCTAGATCTATTTCACCAGAACGATACAAACATTCTCTTTTTCAGTCTTTAAACTTTAGTTCAAGCATAGGAATTGAATTGATATTGCCAAATATTGCAAAAGTTGATAGATTGATTGAATAGAGAACTTAAGCATGATATGTTCACATGGTAATTCATATTGATCAATCAAGAAATTCAAATAATAGTGGACCCTTTCATAACAGACTGGGCACAACATTGACATATAGTCATTGGACAAAAATATCAACATATAAGTGGTATTCTTGGTGAAGTAATCAAATATTGACGATAAATTCGATTAAGCATTCAGTCTATCTTTAGATCGATTCAATATCGTCACATATTTATTATCACAAGTGTGTAAACCATTCAGCCAAATATCAACATTTCTTTGATCTTGTGGACGTCCGCATGAATTATGTACACACAATATTCCTAACATAGCAAAAAAATTAATTGAAACAAGAGATGTTACTTTGGTAACATGTTATTTCAATTAATCTATTTTAGGAAGTTAGTAATTCGAAATAAACTTTAAGTAATTATATTTGAAATTGATACCGCAAAAGTAGTGCTACAGCGCCCAGCGTAGTCCAATCAAGGGTGCTATAGTTCCTGGCTGGCACTATCGCCCTGCTCCAAAAACTACAAAGACAGCACTGTAGTGAATCTATAGTTTATAAAAATTACCAAAAAATCTGAATTTTTGAATTTTAAGGTTAAAATTCACATCTTAAATTAGAAAATCCAAATCATAACTTTCAACTCTAAAATTCTTTCTTGAAAAATTTTGAATTTTGAAATTTATGGCTAAAATTCATATTCCAAACTAAAATGTTCCAAAATTCAACATATGAATTTCAACCATAAAATTCTTTTTTACTCTTAATGGTCCAACATGGATTTGGCTCTGATACCAATTGTTGAAATTTTATGACAATCTAAACCTCATGAATTGAAAACCTAGTTACTTAATTATCAAGTTCCTCTATGTCAAATTACTAAGGGTATGTTTGATTGCAAATATGAAATTTATATAGAAGAAAAAATAAATTCTAGGCAATTGAGTTGCCTAGAAATTATTTGTATGGAAATTATTAATTAAATGTGTTTGATTGATTTTATTTTTTTAATCTAGAAAATGTTATACTTGTTCATTTTCTATTAGTAAATAGATAGGAGAGAGTGGGAGCAGATGAGAGATAAAGAGAGAGTGATTTATTTGGAAAATAAAATTCTACTCCACCTAAAGAAAATATTTTCCTTGTTTTCAAGGAAAATATGGTCACGTAACCGAAAGTTGGAAAACGTTTTCCGTGAAAAAATTGTTAATCAAACAACGTAAAAGTAAAAATTTTGATGGAAGAAAAGATATTTTCTAAGAAAAATATTGACAATCAAATGCACTCTAAGAGAATTATTAAGTTTGGTACATACCTTAATTCATTGGGAATAATTCTTTAATACTTGATTTTAATTCCAAATCTTGAATCTTGAATATTGACTCTTTTGATTCTTGATTTATTAATCCGTAGTCCCAATTCTTGAATTCCTTCTTCTTCATTCTTGATTGTAGATTGATTGTTTTTCACTGTAGGTTTTTGGATATTCCTCTACAATATGCTTTCTCTTGTATTCTTGAGTTGATGGGACGACACAAAGAATGAGAAATTGTATATGAATTGGGGACCATTGTCTTATATATATAGTTTTTATAGGTGTTTCGCCCATCATGTAATACAATTTTAAAGGAATTTGACCTCTAATATGACACACACTTTATTTATGGTGGAAATTACATAGTACTTGGTGTTTGAAGATCTCTTTTTAAAATCAGATACAAACTTTAATTAATCACATTCAGTAATAAATATATATTTTAATATTAATAATATTATTATATTAATTAATCTCACCAAATTTATCTCCCATCCCTTTCAAAACCTAGATCTTTCTCTTTTTTTGCACAATCTCCTCTTGCTCACCATGCTTTCTAACGTTGCTAGTCAACATAAAGCTCCGATGATGGAAAGCGATGGCACTGCAGATCGGGGTGGAGAAGAGAAGGTGTGGTGGTGGTGTAAGGTGAAGGCAGGTTGGTGTTGGTCTTTTCACTCTCTCCTCTCTTTCTCCATGCTCTCTAATGTCGCCAGCGCTGACACGAAGCTCTGGCGGTGGACAAGTGCCATCATTGCAGATCGAGGAGAAGACGAGTAGGTGTGGTGGTGGTATAAGGTGGAGGCAGGTTGGTGTTGGTCTCTTCACTTTCTCCTCTTCCTTCTCATTTCTCCCCAACATCAGTCCGACGACTTAGCGCTGACATAAAGCTCCAACGATAGAGAAGTGGTTGACGCTGCAGATCTGGGCGGAGAAGATGAGGTGTGGTGGTAGTTTGCGGTGGTGGGGTGCAAGTTGGTGGTTTGTGTTGATTGCCGGTGTAAAAGGTTGCTTCAATGGCGTTGAGATAATTTTTGGGCTTCTTTTCGATCTATTTTGTGGGAGTGCTAGGGCATTAGTGGTGATGTAGGTTGTGATAATGTGGTGGTGGATTTGGCAATTTGGGGTTTTATTAAATTTGGTCGGAGCTAGGCGACGGTGGCAGTGGTGATAGTGTGTTTGTGTCATTTTGTTGTTGGCGATGGTTGTGATGGTGTTGTGCAAACGACGGTTGTGAAGTGGTGGTCGTTTTTGTGCAAGCGATAGTTGTGAGGTGGTGTTGCGGTGCAGGCAATGGTGTGGTGTAAGCGACGATTGTGAGGTGATGATTTGTGACCAAAATTGGTGCTAGATCGGGATTGGTGTTGGGGGTGTTTGGTGCATGTGACCAACCATTTAGAATCTTTAACCAACAAATTTGAAATTATATAGATAAACTATGACCTGTAATTTTTTTTGATCTGTAACTAATGAAATAAGCTATGACCTATAAAAATTTGATTTGTGATTTTGAAATAATTTTTGATCAATTAATTTGATAATATGCGACCTATAATTATGAATTTGTGATAATTAATTGTATAACTGTGATTTTAATATATTTATTAAATAAATATATTTAATTAATTATATATATACTTGAATTTTGAATTTTTAAACTATACACCTGACATTTGAATTGGTGTAAATCATACACCTGAATTTTGATTTTTTTCCCCTTATTTAGATGCACAGAGCCCAATTACTTAATTTTTTATTAGATTACTTTAATTTTGAACTTAACTTTAAGATAACATTTATACATAATTAATTAGATATGTATGCCCACATGGCAAAAATTAAATAATTTCCCAACACTTTGTCTTCAACTATTTGATTGAAAGTGAGAGACATGTACCTGAAACATCAAATTCATTTTGTACTCTAATATTAAATTGTTACACTTCTCATGTTTTATAATGTGAAATCTTTCATACAATAACGTAATATTCAAGTTCTAATGAAGCAATTATTTTATTTATTGGAGTATGTCATTAGGGAAAATTCATATGCAACCGGTCATACATGAGGTTGTCCTCTAGGTGATTGATCATGCTAAGATCTTAACTACCAAGTATAAGTCGAGCTGTAATTTTTGCTGAGCTACGGCCTCAATTTATTTAGGTCATGTTTGATCTAGATAAAAATCAGATTTTTAGCAAATTTTAAATAAAAAAATGATAAAATATGTGGTTAAAAAGATAATAAAAATAGTGAATTCAATTAAATATGTGGTAGAAAATTAGCTTCAGAAAAAAATGAGTTATAAAAAATCGGAATCAAACATTGACTTAATGTGCATGAGCTGCTGTCTTATTTAATTTTCAAATCTCGAATTAACGGTTTTTAAATTGTATATATTTCCATTTTTCTTTAAAATTAATCCTCAGTTTACTGTTAAAGTAAACAAGTATGTAAGTTACTTATTGTTATATTAATTATTTAAATTTACTTATTTACTTATAAGTAAACTCTTAAGATTAGTGGCCAAAAAAGAATAAATTCTATGAAATGGAAATACTTCGAGAACGTGTGATTGGATATATGTTAGACGCGAAATGCACACGGTCGTATTTCATTTGTCAGACATTTATTTGTGGGCATTTGATTGACGGTCATGATTCTGTCAAAATTCCAATTATATTTTTTGGAACGTAATCTTGGATTCCTTTGAATATTTACTTCATGAGGCTCAAACCAAAAATGTTGTTTGCAAAGACAATGAAGGGAAGTAGCGACAGGTGTGGTACAGACTATTAGATAATATACTGTAATAGAGCTAGCTTAATCCTTCTTTCATCTTATCCGTCATTGCTTAGTCCATTTTACGAAATATGTCATTGCCGATGATAGAGACATGTGCAACCTTTTAGTAGGAAGACTTTTTGAACCTTATGTTTTCGACTAAACGATTTGTAACACATACATCAGTTAGATCACTCGAGGGTGGTTATCAATGTGTAATTTTCTTGATTCGAAAAAGAAGACAAAAGATAGAATATGGTATCACTTGAGGGAGATCAAGCTCATCTTGTGTAAGCCATGACGACGTATTACTTTATAGGATGGAGATAGTTAGAGATGTATGAACAAAAACCATATGTCGACTAGATATGATGACGATCTTGTGCTTACAAGGAGATTGAACCACACCATTTTTATTTATTTATTATTATTATTATTTTTTTTTTGGACTTAAATCTCAAGTCCCTATATTTTAATCTATCGAGTCCATTCCAATCCAAAACAGAAAATATATAGGAATAAGTTGCATTACCAAAATCTAAACTTTATGCTAGTTTGGGCAAGAACGTGGATCCTGAAAATGGTTATGAAAATCCTAAACTTTGCATACGTGCATGTTTTCACTTGCTAATTATGTACTATTCATTTCCTTTAAAGAGTATTTGAACACGAGAGTTAAAACTGAAATCTTGTTCCAAAATAAATGTAGAAAAACGAAATCTTGATAGAGATTTGAATAATATCATCTAAATCTTGTAAAGTAACTTAGTCGCAGAAAATGTGCTTCAATTTTTATTTTCACACTATAATATTTAGTAGATATCATCATGGGAAGTGAGTGAATTGTGTTTCGTCAACGTTATACTCGAAACAAAAATATAATGATGGATTAACCCACTTGATTTAATAATACAACTAAATCGATGATTGGATTTCATGCCACATTCTAAGAAATTCCCCCTATGACTAGGTGTATGTGAGTGGGGAGGACTAATTCTTGACCCAAAAATCTCTTTTTGAAAATTTGAATCTTAGAATGATTTAATTGAGGAATATATTCATGTTCTTCTATGAAATGTGTTTTAGGGGTATTGGATGCCCTTTATTTGCCACTTATTCTTTGACTAAAATAGTTCTGAAAAGGGCTTTGTGTGGTAGAATTTGGGTCCTACATGCCTAATTTATGGACTCGTACAAAAACAAAAAATTTCCTCTGTGGGAATAATAAGAATAAAAATGTCCACAAAATGAACCCATATTTCTATTTTAGGAAAGGAAAGAATCTAACTTGGTGCTTGTTGTGTACGATGTAATTATGTCACCTAGATTTTACTAAAACTGCCTACACTCTCATTTTAAGTGGTCTTTATTGGTGTTTTGTTGGGAAATGCTTTATACAAAGTAGTCAATGAACAATTTGATCTAAAATTTGGGTGGTCTTACAAGTTGGTTGAAGTGGATTCAAGTCGGATTGAGAATAGATGGTCATGGTAAATTTACTTTCTTAAAATAGTTTTAAGTGAGTATAAAATATAGAATAATGCTATTTGTAGTGAAAATTATCAATAGTCATCTTACGTGATATATATGTGACAGTTTATTATTTGATGCTCAAATAAAACTGTCACATGTATGTCACGTTGGACGATCATTGATAATCTTCACTATAAATAGCATTACTCTAAAATATATATATATGTGAGCGACTACTCATGAGAAATTTTGAAAATAGAAATGTGATGGATTTTTTAAATATCTGTTAAAAAAGATATAGAACTTTGAAATTGCTTTATAAGAATTTAATTTGACTTTGAATTTGAAGCTTGAGGAAAACTAGACGAGGGTGACCTATGGAAACGATTTTAATCTTCCAAAAACAGAAACACGAAACATAATTTTCAATGAGTTGTCCAAATATGGGAGAATAATGATCAAATCAAAAGGTAACACAAGTCTTAGACAACTTATGTGCTCTTGAACAATGTCTATGTTTAGTATAGTTGTGCCCTTTGCATTATAGTTAGTACAACAATCATATGCGAGCAGGGACGAATCCAGGATTGAATTCAAGACCGGACTAAAAAATTTCAAATCGGACTAATACATGAAAAAATAAAATTTACACATTAAAAATCTGTTTTTACAAAAAAAAAAGGGGGGGGGGGGGGGGAATTACTCTAAAAAAATATTAATTGGGCCCGGTAGAGGGGGACTACAGCCCAGCTAGTCCCCCCCTAAATTCGTCCCTGTATGCGAGTGCAAATATGCATGAAATTTTTTCTGGAGAAAAAGAAATCTTTGTTTTTTGTCTCGGATTAAACTTAGTTTGCATCATAAGTGTCTTTGATTAATTTGTCTTATTTGAATTATTTTATATAATATTTTCATATTTTATTAAATAAAAAAAACTAAAAACAACTTGCGAGAAACATAATACTAAAACTACTTGGCCACTGAATAAAAGAGTAATATATAGCATCTATATTATGATAAAGTTTAATTAATAAATAAAAAATTAAATACCTCTTTAAAATATTCTTGAAAGAATTCACAGTATTATTTAACACAAATTTCAATTCAAAATTCTTACTCGAAAGAGGGAAAATTCAAGTCTTCATGGTTGAATTAACTTTTTGTTCCATTTCCCAAATTATGCATTTTATTGCATTCCCATGTTCTCAATATTAATCACAATGAAAGAAGATTATTATCCACAATTTAAGAGTCAAAAATTTTAAGTTTTCATGCCAAAATTATAATTTTTGGGTCTTTCCAATTCTATTGTTATTTCCTATATGAATTTTACACTTTTTTGCCATCTTTTTCTCTCCCAAAAAACAAGACTAGTACATGGAGGTTGCATGTGGGTTAATGGAAGTTGCGTAGACTTGTCTTTCCAATTCTATTGTAATTTCCTATATGAATTTTACACTTTTTTGCCATCTTTTTCTCTCCCAAAAAAAACAAGACTAGTACATGGAGGTTGCATGTGGGTTAATGGAAGTTGCGTAGACTTGTTGTTTCGCGCGTGTTCGTCGCTAACAATTAAAAGGGATCGGACGATTGTATAAGGGACAAACCTCTTGAGATAAAGTCCCAAAAAGGGGTGTTCTTTATTGGCGATGACTTTACAATCGGAAATTAAAAACAGAATGCCTCCAAGGGACGAAAGCACACGAGTTACTGAAAGAAGTGTTTAAATCTAAGTTAAGGAATTTAAAATTACATGTTCTCTATTCGAGAGTTTTTGATTCGGTCTCCTTTGCTCTATGTCCTTCCTTCCTTTTATACTCTTTGGATGATCTCTTTGTGATCAACCGCCTAAAAACTGCTGCATCGTTCTATAACTGCCCACTTTCCTCGTAATGGCCAACTTGTCATGGAACTACCTTTTCTAACTGCTGCCATTACTCTTTGTCGTTCAACCGTCTTCAATTAAGTTCCTTGAATCGTGGAACGTGATAGGGCTGATTTAATAACTACTTTGATAACTGCACTTCTTGATAACCACAACACTTCATATTTGTTAAGACCTTGGGCGACTCGAAAGTTTGGGCGAGAATAGAGTAACAGCTCTGGGCGACTACATGGTACTCCATTCGCTCAGATTCTGGGCGACTTGCAAATTTGGGCGATGGTGTTACCGCGTTCTTGGGCCTTCATCTTGAATTGTTTGATTGGGCTTCGTTCTTTGGGCTATCTGATTTGATTGGGCTTCATTCCTTGGGCCGTTCGATTTGGGCTGAATTTTTATGTGTCAACACTTGTATAGTTGAATTTCAAGTTCAAATCGGTCCCTTCAACCCACTTGAATATCTTGCAGGTCGAGTCATCAAACATGATAACACACGATTAGTATTTTTCAACAAATCTTTCAGTTCAAAAGAAATGAAAATATGAACTATTTTATACCTAGAAAGGAATTTGGTTGTTATATATAGGATATCCCAATTTAATTTTATTCTTTTAGTAAAAGCACTCTAGACGCAATTAAATATAATAAACAATTGAAAACAATATCTATGACTTCATATTCCCTATGACAAAATGATTTTATTCGGATCCTGTCTTTTTCCAAATATACTTGTATCCACGACCTGCTTGGCCTTTTAAAGTTCATTACCTATTGGCTAACCAATTCTCCGTTTCACAAAAATATAATGTAAGACATCCACTAGACTTTTTGATGATGTTTATTCGAGAAGGGGAGCAAGTTCAAACTACATGAATAGTGCAAAACAAAAACAAAACGTCAAGCAACTTCCCTTAGACTAATGTCATAAAAGAGGATTCATTCACACGTTTATATTTAAAAAATAAAAAATAAATAAAAAAGAAAAAAGAAAAAAGAAAAGAAAAGCAACGTGGCAAACTCCTTAGCATACTCCGATCGTATATGTGCACTAAAAAAAGAGAAGTTTGTGTACTTGAGTGGAAGAATTTTTTAAACCTTTTTTTAGCATTATTTGGCTTTAACGATTCTATTTATATAATTTAAATATTTTATGCTAATTGGAATTAAGATTTGATTCTATTTTAGTTTCCCTCATATCATCTGTAAAAGTTGTTAGCATTCTTTTTTGATTCTCCAACATTAACAAAGGTAACGGGCGGGTATGGGATGAGTCGGTCATTCCCACTCCCGTTTCATTGGGTATTTTTATTATCTTACCCCATACCTATATCCGATTAAAGTGAAACGGGATGAGACAAGTCTCTTGCCCCATTTATTTTTTCTTTTATTTTTTATGTCCTTAGTTAGTCACTAGTATTAATTTTTTACCAATTTGTTAAAAACAACTTATGTTCTCTTTAAAAAGGATGATAAATCTATTATTTTTGTTTGATAAAAACTTAAATTTGAAATTAATATTAAACGGGGCGGAGACTATATTTCCCGTACCCGTCCCATACTCGCTTTCGGGCAATGACCTTCACCCCATACCCATCTCATGTACACGGTTAGGCTGGTATTATCCATCCCATTTGGGGTGAGACCAATGGGTATCGAGTTGAACGGATTTTTTGCTATTCCTAAGGCAAAACTGTATATATATTTGATGACAAAAGGTCAAAAAAGTAAGAAAAATCGATAAATGAAAGGCAATCTCAATTGCATAAAATAGATCGGATAAACCGTATCATTGAATACCATGATATTCAATTATGATGCAACCCTCTTGACTTTTACTATTCGAACAACTTGCAAAGAAAATAAGAAAAAATTATGATGCAACCCTCTTGCTTGACTTTCCAAAAAACTCATCATTCATAGACATCAATTTCACCACACACCTATATACCGTGCAGTCTGCATCAATGTTAAGCCAATGCTTGTGTGCAAATATGTAGGCCTATTAGTAATAATATCATCATCTGTAACGACAATTAACACATGTCATGAGGATGTAAATCTAACTCAAGGGTTTTTGTTGAGAATTTACTTAATCATGCACAGCGAAAAATAAAATGGATTTCAATTCTTATCTACTTTGTATTTAACTAGAAAACTATGCCTTCGATAAATTTCTTGAAAAATAGTTCTGATCTGCAATTCACAGTTGTCCAATTGTCTATTCTTTAATGAAAATTCACACAGTGAATAAGATTGACGGAATTGTGATTTTTCTTTTCTTATACTAGCAAGTATATAATTGAATTATGTTATAAATTTTTAAACCCTAGTAGCATATTAATAAATGTTTTAGCGGGCTTAGAATTTCTCTTAAACTTTATCCGGTCAATAATTAATTAATCAATTTAATTAAATTTGGTCTATAAATTAATTAATTTTCAACATTTGTCAATTAATTAATTGGTAAATCTCATTATTCTAGTTCATCTTTTGTGTGTGACTCATTAGATTTTTGATCACGATACCTAATGTCATGAATTATTATTTTAATCTAATTAAAATAAATTAAAATACTCATTTCTAATTCATCACCAATTCACATTCGTCGTTTCAGATTGACTGTAGCAATGTGTCAAAAAAATACACGTGACAAAAAATGTCACGTGCTATGACAAAATCAAACATGTTCGTTTACTATGAAATTATAATATCTTCGTCAATATGATTCTATCAATTACGAGATATAAAAGTATGTCAATATCAATTATCGATCATATCTTTTATCCTACTATTAAGTCAATGTAAGTCGAAAACTCTTTTTCGATTTATGAGTGTACCTTGACCAATGATTTCATTATTAACTTTTAACTAAATGACATGCAGATCATAATCTCTTACTATTTAAAGGTTATAAATCATCTATTGATCATTCACAACTTTCATATGATTCTAGACATACCCAATTGATATCATACTAGAGACTCTTGATAGAACAACATCCAACATCGCCAATGTATGACTGTCCCTACATAAGGCACTATGATGACCTCAAGTCAAAAGATCAATTTATTATCAAACTTTAGAGATTAACCACTAATATTTAGATAGTTATCCATGTAGAATCTTTTCAGTGGGTCTCCATTGTTTTGTTCTTTAACAAAACATCAATGTGTTCATTTAAATTCCACTACATTTTAGCACATGATATCAGCTACTTATTTAGCAAGTAAGAAACGTCACACGTGATAGTCTATTTATAATAACGTATCGTATCTCGTTATTACGTACGACGAATAATTTAAGATTCAGTCATATGTAATTTCTATCTCACAATCACAATTTATTGTTATTAACAAGTTATCAAAACTTGAATCTATATAATCCTCAAATAAAATGCATTAATTGTATATTAAAAGTGTTTATATCCAATATCGATTGGACCTTTGACATAGCACTTATAACTTCATCACTATTGTCGAGAGACACGTTATCCAACTTCCAGCAATTAGTCAAGCGCGGTCCACCTTTTGGACAATATTTCATGACGCTACTAGTTTGTCCACAGTTCCAACAAATGACCTTTATCCATATAGTTAACTCACCTTCCACTCTTCGGCAACAAATAACGAATTTTCAAATGAAATATTACTTTCACCCGACCTTCTTTTTTCATTAATCACTTTATTTGTAATTTCAGCCAAGTTTCCAGTTTCTTTCCTGAAGAAAATAGGTTTAATGCACTCATGAGAAGATGGAAGAGACCAGATGAATCTTAATGCTTTATCCTCATAATCAATTTTAACTCCAATAGCCTCCAGTTTAGAAATGATCACATTAAGAACACTCAGGTGATTTAAGATTTTTGTACAGACATTCATTTGCAAAGAATAAAATTGTTCCTTCAATTACAATCCTTTTGAAAGAGTTTTTCTCTGATACATCTATTCATGTTTCTCCTAAAATTCCTTGCTGCAAATATTCCATGAAATTTGAAAAGACTTTCTTGGTCAAATATAGATATATTCTGATTGAAACTTTCAAATCCAAATATTCCCCAAGCCGCACTTACTGGAATTTTTAGCATCTTTGTTAGAAGTAGGGGTTTGTTCCCTTTCAAAATCTTGTGCAGTCCAACTTAAATCAATACATTCTTGACTTGTACTTGTCATAAGTCATAATTGATTCTCCAATCAATTTTTCTTCACGCCACATTTTTTGCTATGCTCAATACTTTGAACCATTTGACACACTAATGCAACTTGAGGAAAATAAAGATAATTTCCACGTGATTTTTATGGTTTAAATGAAAATAGAAGATATTAAAATTATAAAAATTAGACGAAAAATTTACAAATTGTTAAAGCTTTCATTATATGAAAAATTTGTACAGACATATGGAATTTCATACACCTAGCTAAACCCCCAAGAATTGTAGGAAAAATACATTAAGGGTCGGTTTGGTTGACTTTAATTCCATGGAAAATGTCACATCCGAGAAATTTGTTTTCTACTTTTGTTGTTTAATACGAAAATGCAAATGAAGTTCGAATTTCAAGGTACAAATACTTAAATTATGTTTTTGACCAATTGAGTGAAAAATGCATTCCTATGGTTTTTGTGGATTTTTCTTTTCCAACATACATGGAAATTGGTTTGTCTTTTCCACATTTGCAATCAGACAGAGCCTAAGCTTTATTATACCTACCGACTTCTTCTCATTAAATAACTCATAGAGAATAAGAAAAATCAGCATGCTAGATTTACTATTATTTATTTTCCCACGAGATCTCTTTAATCATGTACCATAAAATGAAAATCACTTTAATTTATGAATAACAACTAGAAGAAGGATTTCTCTACCAATTACACTCCTTCCAATCGGACTATTTGCTGCCTTTCTCTCTCATCCCTCAAGGAATGAAATTGTAGAAAACAACTAAACAAGAATCATCTCCAAAGAATTCTCCTATTTGCAAAATTCCAACACTTCGTAGCCCCACTTAATTATTTAGTTAGATGTTAATTTAAGTGTTAATTAATTATAGGTTAATTAAGTCTTATGGTAGGCGATCGGCAGTGGAATCATTTTTTTTCCCTACCTAATATTCAAGAGTGAAGGTGAAGTTTGATGTATCCTTTACTCATTTAATCACAAAAAGACAAAAGAAAAATCTTATAATTTGCAAGTGGATTAGTGAACTAATCAATTTTTATTACTATTGTTTTGATGACTTCCACTTTGATTAAGATTTTGAGTTAAAATAAAGTATTGAATCAACTAAATGTGAGGTAACTAATGTGTTATAAAGATATTGGGTCAATACATCTAATAGGTTAGTCCTTTCCGATGGAACTTCAAATGAATATCTAGTTGCAGTTGAACGAATATATGGACCCTAGTTAATTGTGATAGCAAAATACTATATATAGTTGGCTCTCAAGGTGATTGCGTCCATGTAAGATGATGACTTCGATGGCATTGGAAGCGTTGAGTATTTTATAGAACATGTGGTCATTCTTGGTGTGAGAAAGATACATAGATAAATTTTCATTTGAGAAAAATCGATATAACGTTCTACTTCATTAGATATGAGATATGTACAAGAAAGCGCAAACAAAGTTCACATAAGCTAAATGTGAGAGTAGCTAATAGGATTATAAAAGTATTGTGTCACTCTCCTAATAGATTAATATTTTGAGATAGAACTTCAATACAAAATTTAAATGAATACTAACGACTTATATACTAATAGAATTAACTTTTAAATAATATAATTAACTATAAACACCTACAATTATTCAATCTCGAAGAAACATAAAAAATAAATAAATTGATAATCTGTTTCGCCTTTTGTTTCCCTATTTATCAAAGGAAAAATAAATCAAAATCTATCTTCCCAAAACTTGAAAAATGTTTTTATTAACTACGACTATTTATTTCTCTAGCCATTTATTTGAACAAGCAACTTTATAAATGCCTTGCACATGTAACATTTCTATAAATGAAACAAAAGTTTTATTTACAACAAAACAAAAATAACATGATATTTTATAGTCATTAAAAATCTTGTTATTACAAATTTACTAATAAATCTCAATAAATTGAATTTAGTCGAGAAAAAGAACACAATCGATCAAGACAGAGCTTCCGCTCTTGTTTCTTGCATAAGAGTTTCTTGAGTAAGTTATAATCACTTTTAATTTTATTTATTAAAAAAAAAAGGATCATAAACAATTTTTGAGTTTTCAAAATCTTGTGAAACGGCCGCAATAAGACTTTGTTTGCTGTAAACACACTTTCTCCAGAGGCCCAATAAGTTCATAAATTGGGGGCCCAATCACAACATCCACATAGTGGCTTAAAAATCCTGAGTTAATCATTTCATTGGTTGCTGAGTTTAGGTCCATATTTTTTATTGGTCACTAAAATTTAAAATGTCGAGTTTTGATCACTGAACTTAGGTCTATGTCTTCAATTGCTTACTTAAGTTTAAAATGTCAAGCTTTGACCACTGAACTTTGAAAATGTTTTACATTACTCATTGTAAACTCGACATTTTTCAAAATTCAAAACTTATGTTAGCGAGTAATGTACAATATTTTCTAAAGTTTAGTGGTCAAAACTCAACATTTTAAATTTCAATGAACAATAAAAAATATGGACTTACGTTTAGTGATCAAAACTCGACATTTTAAATTTCAGTCACCAATCAAAGACTTGAACGTAAGTTCAGTGACCATTGGAACAATTAATTCAAAAATGCAGGATTTTTTAGTACTGAAATTACAATTTTTCACGTAAGTTCAATCACCAATCTGCATTTAAATATTGTAATAAAATGAACTTGTCATAAACATTTAAAAAACTGTCTTAAGATTGTTTTATTCCAAAAGCTATATATATGACATTCTATAATTATATTTACAAAATAAAAAATTCTATTCTTTTCCATCAAATCTTTTTAACATAAATCTCTTTTTTGTTTAAAATTTTGTAGCAATGTTTGTATCAAGTTTAAGGACAGAAATTCTGTTTTTGGGTTATTTTGTAACATTTCTTTAGAAATGAATCCATTCTGTATTGGAAGTCAATTGCTCAAGTCTCTAAGCAGGGAGAAAATTAAAAGACATAACATCAATTTCCTAGGTTTGGATAATTAAATGTACATTTTATTCTATTCTGAGTATTCTGTTTACCGATTCAAATGTTATGCATGATTGAGTATTGTAGTAGAAATCTTGATATAATGAATTCAACTTATGTTCTCAAGAGAAGTTTCTTGTTTTATTTCTCAAGTTCTCGAGCAATTGTCTTCCAAAGTAGAACAAATTTTGGTTCCTATTGAAGCAGTACCTCGATGCCAAGGGAACCAACAAAATAAGATTTTGCCTTTATTACCAAAAAATAAAATTAAAAAAATGGTACTAACATTAATGTAGAATATTTACACAATAAAGTGGAATTTATTTGTAAATATCAATAAGTAAGAATTAAGAAGAGACTTTAATTTTGTGAAAAATGCCCCTGCAATGATTTATAAATAGCTTTTAGATGTGGTCGTTCATCCAAGCGGCAAAAGTCTTTCAGAAAGGTTGTGACTGTAAGTATTATGCCCAAGGTCCAATCAACTTTGAACATAAATACTTTTGATATATAATTAATGCAATTTAATGGCAGATCTAGTATTTAATTAACAGACAATTAAATAAATAATAGAGTCCGTAGATTCAAATCTTCGTAATTTGTTAATCACAAGGAGTTGTGATTGTGAGATACAAATTACATCTGATTGAATCTTAAATCGTCCGTGGTCGTAAGTAATAACGAGATACGGATATCGTTATTACGGATAAATTATCACGTATGGCATTTCTTACTTGTGAAGTAAGTAGCTGATCTCACAACTTAAAGTGTAGTGACACTTAAATGAACAAGTGGATATTTTGTTATAGAATAAAACATTGGAGACCCGCCGAGAGATTCCACATGGATAACTATCTGAATGTCAATGGTTAATCTCTAACGTTCGGTAGTGGAATTGGTCCTTTGACTTGAGGTCGTCATGGTACTTTATATGAGGACAGTCATACTGTGACGGTGTTGGATGTTGCTCTGCAAAGGGCCGCTAATACGATATCGTTCGAGTACATCAAGAATCGTATGAAGGTTGTGATTGATCAATAAATGATTCGTCACTCTTAGATAGTAGGAGATTATGATCTGCGTTTCATTCAATTAAGTCAATGATGAAATCTTTGGCTAAGGTGTACTCATAAGTCGAAAAGAAGTTTTCGACTTATATTGACTTAATAGTGGAGTGAAAGATATGATCGATAATCGAGATTGACACACTTCCATATCTCGTAATTGATCGGATCATATTGACGAAGAGATTATAGTTTCATCGTAAACGAACGAGTTTGATTTTATCATACCATGTGACATTTCCCATCACATGTATTGCCCTGACACATTGCTAGATGTCAATATGGGACGACGAGTGTGAATTGACGATAAATTAAAAGGGTGTTTTAATTTATCAATTTTGATTAGATCAAAATAATATTTCACGTCGTTAGGCATCGTGATTGTGAACCTAATGGGTCACACACAAAAGAGAATTGAAAGATTACAATTTGTCAACTAATTCATTTAACAATCGTTGGATAAATTAATTAATTGGGTCGGTTATTTATAGGCTCGAGTTAATTAATTGAATTAATTAATTTACGGACCAGATTTAATAAAATGAATTAATTAAATATTGGACCGAACCGGGCCAGGCCCGTTTGGGCTTATATAAATACATGACTAGGATTTTCAATCCATATGATTTTTCTCATAATTATTCTTGCTAGTACAAGAGGAAAAAACCCTAGTAGCTGCAATCTTGTTCTCTGTGTGGATCACCGTTGGAGACTGGACAATTGGACAGTTGTGGGTGACGAATCAAGATTGCTAGAACGAAAAGAAAAGCAAAAGGTTTGCAAAATTCTTCAAAGGTACAATCCTTATCACGATTTCTATCTAAACACAAAGGGATTCTCGATGGGAATCGAAATAATTTTAATTTTTCGCTGTGCATGCATAAGTAGATTCCCAATAGTGATATCAAAGCCTACTTCATGTTTGTTAGAGATTGTTTATTGTCTTGTATATGTAAATAATCAAAAGTTGATTGTTGATTTCTTGTTTCTAGCAATTAGAAATTTATATGAACAAAATGGTTTTGAATAGAAACTATTTTTGGGATTGGAATAATTTATGAAATATAATTCTGAAAAAAAAGGCGGTCGGTCGAGGGGCAGCCGACAGCGTGACACCATCGGGCATGGCGCCCGACAGCAGCATGCTTGCTACTGCTGAAGTGGTGAGCTCACCGCCGGGCGAAAGCAGCAACATGCGCTGCTGCTGGTTATTGCAGAAGTGCACGGCTACAGCTAAAGGCGGGGAAGCCACCGCTTTTGCAAGCGACGACTCCCCGCCGCACATATTGAGGGGGCAGCGACCCTAAAATCAGTAGGAAAGGGCCGACAATGAAGGAAAGAAGAAAGGGTGTTTCTCTAGGGTTTTCAGTTAGGTGTTTGGAGGCGGGGGGTTCAGCTGCAATATGATATAAGGGTCTGGTTGTAATTTTAAAATGAAGGACTACAGTACAATTATCGAAATAATAGGGACCTGTTCTGCAATTACAGGATAATGGGTTATTGTGCAAATTTTGAATAAAGGGCTGTTATGCAAATTTCAAATCTTGAGGGCCCTATTGATAATTTGTAAATGGGTCAAATTTCAAAGTTTTCAAAATGGTTTTGAATTTGAATCTCGAAATGGTTTTAAAATTATTTTTAATTGGGTTCACCCATAATTTTGATTTTTACCCACATTAAAAATTTTATTTAAATTTGACTACACTTTATATTTTTTGTTAAAATTGGATTTTAACTTAAATATTAAACTTTGACCCAAATTGAATTTTTAATTTTATTTAGGAGCATTATCCTTAGATTAAAATATTAATTCAATTTAAATTAGAGTTTGACTTTAATTTAATACTTAATTAAAATTTGATTTTAATTCACCCTATTATATTTTTGAAATTAGAATTGGATTCTAATCTGACATTTAATTAAAATTTGATTTTAATTAAATTGTGTTGCCCTAAAATTTTATTTATGATTAGAGTTAGACCCTAATTTGTGTTTGATTAAAATTTGATTTTAATTAAACATGTTCACCCTAAGATCTCGGAATTGGAGTTGGATTCCAATTTTGTTATTTAATTAAAATTTGATTTTAATTAAATTCAACCGCCTTAAATTTTGAAATTAGAGTTTGACTCTAATTTGATATTTAATTAAAATTTGATTTTAATAAAATTATCCCACCCTATAATTGTTGAATTAGAGTTGGACTCTAATTCGGTATTTAATTAAAATTTGATTTTAATTAAACTTGCCCGCTAATTAAATAATTGATTAATATGATTAATTAATTATTTAATTATTCTGATCCATTTGTCTAAAAGAGTTTAGACGACTTAATTGCTAGAAACTTGAAACTAGTTTGCATATAATATTAGATATTATATAAGTATACATTTATATGATAAATGTATTATTAGTGGACGATTATGGACTCGACCATATGAATGTGTTGAATGGTTAATTTTATTGTTGTCGTTTTGTGGGCCTGCGAACTCTTAATTGTTTTGAGCCTGTGAGCCCGTTATTATTATGGGCATGTAAGCTCTTAATCATTTTGGAACTGCGAGTCCATTATTATTATTATTATTATTGCTATGGGTCTGCGAGTCCAATTTCATTTAGGCCTACGTGCCAACTAGTATAGGATACATGTTGCAACTGGACTAATTGAAGAAACAAGAAGAGAAGGAGACCGTGGAGATGGTGCATTGATACTGATCAATGTAATACCCTCTAGAAATTGACCAGCTAATCTTCCTTATGGTTCGGGAAGACTAGATAGTAAAGTCCATAATCGTCCACACTATTATATTATGTTATATATATATTTATTTGTATGGTAGATGTATAATAAAAATATATATGATTGTTACAATGAGACCCTTGAATGCAAAATCCTTCCATAAAATAATAAGTCACATTTATAATCGACTTCCATCATTATAGTGAAAAATCAAAGTCCCAAATCGTCTCAACTTGTTGAGTACATTCAAGGCTGGTCCATTAGGGATATGTTTGACACTATGAAATATTCGATATTTCTGAATGACGGGTTTGACTTAACTAAAATTTATTTTTTGTTGAGTACACTCGAGAAGATAAATTTTAGAGGCATGTTAAGCTAACACATAAGATGTGTGAAAACAAAGAGTTGTCAGCTTAATGATCTGGGAGTTGTATGGAGATACAATTGATAATAGTATATATCCAAATGTTATATTAAGACTTATTGAGTACACTCAAGGTCTTAATATAATAGATGAGATCTCAGCCCACTGGGAGTCAAGTATGGATTCCATAAATTTATGTAAGAGGGTCATAAATTTTAATTAAACAGTGGGAACATTATTAGTTTAATAAAAATCCATGTTAAATTAATTGATGCATTTTATATATTATTCTTCTCCTTTTCGTCATTTACATTTATATTGAATCATGAATAACCATATGTTTTGAATGGCATATTGGATGCCAACAACCAAATTAAATCTTTTGATTGGCATTGCAATTTGAGAATTATTCTCAAGCATGAGAAAGTTGGTTGTCCTTAAGTAACCATTTTCCAGAGACATCTGGTGATAACTCGATTAAGGAAGAAGTGGCTGCTATAATAAATGCAGTGATGACAATAGTACTGCAACGTATGTGATACCTACAACTATGTCACATGAGTTACAAAATCAACTTGAGAGTATAGATGTTAACACATAATTCTTCATTACAAAGAGTTGTATGATAATAATCATGTGTGGAAGGATATGAGACTTTCAAACAACTATACCGATACAAAGTGACAAAAGAATCTTCAGCCAATTCTCATGTACTGAAGATGATTGACATGAGAAGTATCTCAACTGAGTTCAATCATTAACTGTGAACTAAGTATTGACTTAACTCTGCAATCGCTGCCATAAAGTTATTCATACTAATTATGAATTATGATATGAATAAGCTCGAATGCATATTCATTAGGTTACTTAACATGCTTAGGACTGTTAAGCCCTTTATCAAAGTTGGTAGTGGGCAAACCATTGATTCCTCTAAGGTTATTAAGAGGAAGTCTAAAGAGACTTTGGGAAAGCATCCAATATGGTTAAGATAGTCTAAGCGAAGGACAATACCAAATATAATGACCCTTGGTTTCATTATAAAATGAAAGGTCAGTGGAAGAAATATAGCGTGGCTTATGTCTACTTCACGAGTTTCTTAGGTATTTGATACCAGATGTAAATCTCATATTTATACAAATATGGAGAAACTAAAAAGAAGTAGACCACTGCGAAAGGGAGAAGTTGACATACACGTTGGAGATGAGCAAAGGTTGTTGCATTGTCTGTATGAATATACTTCTTGCCATTGCCTTTTGATTTAGTATTGGAATTAAAGAAACATCGCTTTATACCAACCATAACTGGAACATTAAAATGAATTTCATGTTCCGACATGAACTTTTTTAATGTTAAGGACAATAATTGTTCTTGTTTATTTTGATAAAGATCCTAATGGCTATGGTAAATTACAAAACGACGTTTATATTCTTTAAAACTAAGGATTCTATAATGAGTATAGAAATTATAAGGCATAAATGCGATAATCTAATTATTACCGAAATATGGCATGGCAGACTTTGTCATATAGATGAAATGCAATTCCAAAGTTACATAAAGATATATACTCGGGATTAATTGATTTTAACAAGTACAAATTATGCATGTCTGGCACAATGATCAAATCTTTTTTTACTTGAAAAAAAGAAAGGTCAGCATAATTACTGGTCTAATGCATAGTGATGCATATGGACTCATGTCACTAGATGTTAGGTAATGTTTCTCTTATTTCATCAATGATCATGTATACTTGATGAAATTCAAATATGAAACTTTTGAAAAGTTCAAGTGATTCAAATAAGAAGTAGAGAAATAAATAGGTAAAGATACCCTCACATTAAGATTCGATCGAGTGAGAATATCTTAAAGATAAAATTTAGATTATCTAAGAGAGAATGAGATTCTCTTGCAGTGCACTCCTCTATATACACTATAACATAGTTGTGTATCTAAAAGGAGGAATCGTTAACTATTAGATATAATACGATTAATAACAAGCCGTGCGAGTCTCCCAAAATTGTTTTGGGGTCATGCATTGATTACAGTGTGCAACACACTAAATCATGTCCCGTCTAAATTGGTTAACAGAACTTCATACAAGTTATAGAAAGACAATAGTTCCAAATTATCTTATATGAAAGATTGGGGCCATGACGCTTATTTGAAGCGCCTTGAATCATATAAATTTGACACTAAATCTGATAAATACGTATTTGTGGGGATATTCAAAGGAGACATTTGAATATAAATTCTATTATCATGAAGAAAGTCTTCGTTTCACGACATATCGTCTTCTTAGAGAAAATGTTTACTCTAGGGGAGGACAGTGGGAGCAAAATAAAACTTGAAAGAGTTCAAGAGTCCACAAATATAGTTAACCAAGTAGGTAAATTTGAGTTTGATCCCATATCTGATATGGGACATACTCTTGATCAGGAAGTAAAGACTCCTGAAGACATGTCAGCTCTATGTGAATCTAGTAGGATCATTCGACCTTCAAGAAAGTGCGAATCCATGATTACTAATCAGGTATTATTGATTGAGGATAATGAATCTACTAGTTGCACCAAAATAAAGTCAAGTGTTGAGTTAAAAGAGACAGCAAGAGGCCATGAAACTCGAGATGAACTCGACGTATGTGAACAAGGTTTGGACCTTGGTCAAGCTTCCTGATGGAATAAAACTCATAAATTTTTGTAAATAGTTTACAAGGAAAAGGTCGATATGGATAAGAATATCCATATATACAAAGCAAGGCTAGAAGCAAAGGTTAAGTGTTGACATTGGTGAAACCTTTCTCCTGTAGCCTTGCTGAAGTCCATTCGGATTTTTGTTTGTAACAGTTGCATACCGTGACTATAGGTTAAGAGAAGTCTCTTGGAGTTGAAATCTTAGATTCATGAAAAAGTCAAAGTGTTTGATTTTATCAAATTTGAAGACGAATTGTGTGTTTACAAGAAGATAGTGGGAGCATTGTCGTATTCCTAATATTATAGAAAATGACATCCCTATGTTTCAATCGTTAAAATAATGGTTGTTAAAGGATTCATTCATGAACGATATGGGAGAAACAACTTGATCTATAGAGATAGATCTAGAAAATTGCCTAACCCATCCCAATTTACATAGATGAAATTTTGAGAAGATTTCATATGGAGAAACTGGTTTACTCTTAAGCGGCATGTTGGAAAGGTTCCAAACGTGGAGCAACCGTTGATTTAATAGTAGAAATCTAATACATGATTACTTCAAAAGTAATAAAGAGTTGGAATCTAGATCATGATGTTCATAAAAGAACTTGGAATAGTTCCTGATATTGTTGATCACATGCCATTATATTGTGATAACAATAGAGCCATTGCGAAAGCGAAGAAACTAAGGTCTCATCAATGATCCAAACATGTATTAAGGCGGTATAATCTTATCAGAGAGATAATACATAGAAATGACGTAAAGAGAAGAACAAATTTCCACATTTAACAATATTGCAGATCCACTGACAAAGAGTTGTCGTAGCATAAATATGATCGTCATGTAGACTTATGATATTGGATACATAAATGATTGGATCTAGTGCAATTGAGAGTTTGTGAGTATTATGCCCTACTTCCAATCTACTTTGGACATAAATACTTTTGATATAATTAATGTAATTTAATGGCAGATCTATTATTTAATTAATAGACAATTAAATAAACAATAGAGTCCGTAGATTCAAATCTTCGTAATTTGTTAATCACAAGGAGTTGTGATTGTGAGATACAAATTACTTCTGATTGAATCTTAAATCGTTCGTGGTCGTAAGTAATAACGAGATACGGATATCGTTATTACAGATAAATTATCACGTGTGGCATTTCTTACTTGTGAAGTAAGTAGCTGATCTCAGAAGCTAAAGTGTAGCGACACTTAAATGAACACGTGGATGTTTTGTTATAGAACAAAACATTGGAGACCCATCGAGAGATTCCACATGGATAACTATCTGAGTGTCAGTGGTTAATCTCTAACGTTCGGTGGTGGAATTGGTCATTTGACTTGAGGTCGTCATGGTGCCTTATATGAGGACAGTCATACTTTGGCGGTGTTAGATGTTGCTCTACGAAGGGCCGCTAATACGACATCGTTCGGGTACGTCAAGAATCGTATGAAGGTTGTGATTGAACAATAGAGGACTAGTCACTCTTAGATAGTAGGAGATTATGATTTGCGTTTCATTCAATTAAATCGATGATGAAATCCTTGGCCAAGATGTACTCATAAGTCGAAAAAGAAGTTTTCGACTTATATTGACTTAATAGTGGAGTGAAAGATATGATCGATAATCGAGACTGACACACTTTCATATCTCGTAATTGATCGGATCATATTGACGAAGGGATTATAATTTCACGTAAACGAACGAATTTGATTTTGTCATACTACGTGACATTTCTCGTCACATGTATTGCCCTGACACTGTGCTAGATGTCAATTTGGGACGGTGAGTGTGAATTGACGATAAATTAAAAGGGTGTTTTAATTTATCAATTTTGATTAGATCAAAATAATATTTCACGTCGTTAGGTATCGTGATCGGGAACCTGATGGGTCACACACAAAAGAGAATTGAAAGATTACAATTTGTTAATTAATTAATTAATTTAACAATCGTTGGATAAATTAATTAATTGGGTTGGTTATTTATAGGCTCGAATTAATTAATTGGATTAATTAATTCGCAAACCGGATTTAATTAAATGAATTAATTAAATATTGGTCCGGACCAGACAGGCCCGTTTGGGCTTATATAAAAACATGGCTAGGGTTTTCAATCCATATGATTTTTCTCATAATTATTCTGCTAGCACAAGAGGAGAAAACCCTGGTAGCTGTAATCTTGTTCTCTGTGTGGATCACTGTTGGAAGCTGGACAATTGGACAACTGTGGGTGACGAATCAAGATTGCTGGAACGAAAAGAAAAGCAAAAGGTTTGCAGAATTCTTCAAAGGTACAATTTTTATCACGATTTCTATCTAAACATAAAGGAATCCTCGATGGGAATCGAAATAATTTTAATTTTCCGCTGTGCATGCATAAGTAGATTCCCAACAGTGACATTTAAAAGAAGAGATGGAAAATGATAACATGAAAGTGGTTAAGATTGAAAGGGTACAATACAATCACTAAAGAAGGAACAACACTTGGATCAAAAAGGTTTTTAAATGAAGACAAGCATTGCCGAAATTCTTCCAAATTAAAAGACACAACCTTTTAATTTAGTGACACAACATATGAAATATTAATTTCTCCATTCCTTTTGTGTCAAGAATTAAGCCAAATTGTTCATTCAAATTTACATTTTCCAGCAATTTATTTTGTTTATCGATACAAACTTAATGCTTGTTCGTTTCCTTGATTACATGTTGCATTAGATTTTTTGGTACATGAACTATGGATTTCTTTGGAGAATTGTTAGAACGTGCTATTACCACTTATTGTACATTGTTAGATTCGAATACTATTTTCGTTGCTCCAATCCATTGCTTCCCTGAGTTAATAGATACCCTTTCTCATTATGATTAGGCATAATGGACAAGGGTATACTTATCATATGTGGCTTTGTAATGAGTTGCACTCATGGCATATGTAGTTTGTCTTATAGAATTAGTTCTTAATATTAATAGCTACAAAGGAAATGATATTACATGTATATTGTACTATTTTCAAAGACAATGTTGCAGAGGTGATTTAGGATCAGTAGGATGCATTATCACTTCCTATTCTTTGGGTGGAAAAATTGAAATCTATTTAAATCATGGATTTGCACATCGAATCATACTCTACTTATAGCGGAACTTTTCTTGAATGTGTAGTTTGTTAGATGACGAATGCTATGTATCATTGCTCCAATGCATCACTTCACTTTGGTAATCCCCTTGCTTGTTTTGATTAGGCATAATGGATAAGAGTAAACTTATCATATGTGGCATGTTCATGGCTTATGTAGTTTGTCTCATTGAATTACTTCTTGAAATTAATATCTAGGAAGTAATGGTAATTGGTGTGTCCAGTTAATGATGAATTCAGGTGACATTTATCTTTAGGCGTCCAAATGCTACTAAAGTTAATGGTTGAAGACCTAAATGCCAGTACAAATTGTTGGTATTTTAGCAAAGTGTTTGTTCGATTTTGAGAAATTTAAAACAGATTTCAGAAAATAGAAACAAGAACTCAGAGAATTTTTCACCCATAAAGGGTCCGAATGTTCAGTCACAAAGACCTACTCACCCGTTGAGCATCGACTGCGCGATTAAGCTCTAGATCCACTAAATCTCCAAGAAACGTACAAATGTATGAAGAAATTACAGATTTCTTCAAGTTTCCTCTAGCCTCTCTATTTGAAATATGGTAATACTAAATCTTACACAAAGATTTTGTAAACAACTCTAAACACTCAACTGCAGAGAAATCATCACGAAGATGAATGGTTACCAATTCTTGAAAGAACCCTAGTTCACACACAGATAGAACAATCGAGAGAGAGAGAGAGAGAGAGAGACCAGTTCTGCCGAAAAAGTGAAGAGCCCAAAGTTAAATACTCAAAACCAATCGTCACAGATCAAAGGCAGCCAAGATGCCACGTGTACGGCAGAAGACATCACTTGAGGGAGGCAAAAAACGTTATTTACAAGGAAACGTTTTTAGTAATGGGCAGGGTACTAAACCAATTGAATAGGCCCAATTCTTTAGAAATAGCGAGGCAGCCCAAATAATAACAAACTCCACCTTGATGAGCTATTTCTTGTTTACTTAATGGATCTAGAGATCGCACTAGCTTCATTTGCTCTCATAACCTGTAAAAAAACAAAAAATTGGAATTAGTTTAAATTCTATACATGGCTTAAGATTCTAGTTTATCACTGACTGTCAATCTTATGTGATATTCAGAATTATTAAGCAATTTTTGAACTTGTTTAAAGGAAATATCTTAGTACCTACATCAGAGGGATTATATTCAGTAGGGATCTTGACTAAAGTAATCATACCTTTTTCAATCATGTTCCTCACAAAGTGGAATTTTATGTCAACATGCTTTGTTCTATCATGATATACTGGATTTCTACTCAAATGCATAGCACTTTGGTTATCAGTAAATATTTTTATAGAATCATTTTGAAAACCAATTTCATTTAATAACCCTCTTAGCCAAATGCATTCTTTAACAGCATCACATGCAGCAATATATTCTGCCTCCATTAAGGATAATGTAACTAATTTCTACAGTTGTGATTTCCAACTGATACAGCTATCACACAGAGTAAAAACATATGATGAAGTAGATTTTTTTTTGTTTAAGTCTCCAGCAAAGTCTGAATCACAGTAACCCTTTAGGATCATACCTTCATTACATCTTTTAAAATTTATTCCTAGTTGACATGATCCTTTTAGATATCTAAGCATCCATTTAACTGCTAACCAATGAGTTTCACCGGGGTTTGCCATGAATCTACTCAAAATACTTATTCCATGAGCTAGATCTGGTCTAGTGCATACC
>NC_036251.1:5795288-5809084 GCF_002742605.1 Olea europaea var. sylvestris
ATAAATGGATTCAGGACCACCAGATCCTTTGAAGAAGAAATAGGAATCATAATTACTTTTCATAAACCCCAAGGTTTTCACATAAGAGTAAAATTTTATATACCACTGCCTAGGAGCTTGCTTAAGCCCATAAAGTGATTTTTTCAGTAAACAAACCTGTTGAGTCTTTGATTTTATCTGATATCCCTTTGGTTGGTTCATGTATATTTTTTCATCAAGTTCTCCATTAAGAAAAGCTGTCTTGACATCCAATTATTCTAATTCCTAGTTAAAATGTGCAGTTAATGCAAGAAGAATTCTAATTGAGGTGTATTTAGCAACTGGAGAAAAAATTTCATTGAAATCTATACCTTCCTTTTGGGTAAAGCCTTTTGCTACTAATCTAGCTTTATACCTCTTATTTTCTGAGTTAGAATCTCCTTGTTTTATTTTGAAGATCCACTTACAATCAACTATCCTTTTGTCTTTTGGTTTATTTACCAAGACCCAAGTTTCATTTTTTATCAGAGAATTCATTTCATCATCCATAGCTTTCTTCCAGAAATTTGAATCAGGACAACTAACAGCTTCTTCATAGGTGTTTGGTTCTGAATTCAAAGAATCTAGACCAGAAAATAAGGTGACAAATTCATCAGTATTAAATATGGTAGAGGGTATTCTATTTCTCCTCTCCCTATCTCTTGTTAGTTGATAATCAGTAAGGGATGTATTTTCAGATTCAAATACAGGTTCAAGTTGATCACTTTCAGTTTCAGATTGAGTGGTCTCCACCTCAATCTGATCAATATGATCAATAGGGCTTTCAATTTGATTTTTCAGAACAGTTTCCTTTATGATTGTGGATTCATTTGATTTTGGTCCAGATGAATTCAAGCATGGCATATCCTTTTCATTGAATATGACATTTCTACTTATAATAACTTTGAAACCATTCTGTTCCTTAACCCAAAGTCTATATCCTTTGGTTTCCTCTCCATAACCAAGAAAGACACATTTTTGTGATCTAGGTTCCAATTTCCCCTCATTTTGATGAGCATAGGCAACACAGCCAAATACTCTTAATTTTTTGTAATCTGGTATAGTTCTTGACCACAATTTTTCAGGTATTTGAAAGTTAATAGCACTTGATGGACTTTTATTTATAAGATAGGTTGCAGTTTTGAGGGCTTCCCCCCAGGAAAATTTTGGTAAGCCAGAACTGAGTAACATACACGTGACCTTTTCTAATAAGGTCCTATTCATTCTTTCAGCAACACCATTCTGTTGCGGAGTGTATGTCACAGTTCTATGCCTTAATATACCACTTTCTTTACAAAAGAAATCAAATTCAGTATTACAAAATTCAAGTCCATTGTCAGTTCTAAGTGCTTTAATTCTCCTGTTGGTTTGATTTTCAATAATCAACTTCCATTTTTTAAAGATTTGAAAGGTATCAGATTTTTGTTTCAATAAAAAGGTCCATGTTTTTCTTGAAAAATCATCTACAATTAATAGATAAAATCTAAAGCCACTCAGTGTATTTACAGAGGCTGGTCCCCAGAGATTAACATGTAAATATTCTAAGATGGATGATGTTTTATGAATTCCAAGTTTGAAAGATTGTTTTTGGTGTTTTCCAAAAATACAGCATTCACAAAAATCTAACCTTTCAATGTTATCTTTTCCAAAACAGCCAAGTTTATTTAAGAGAAGAAGACCTTTTTCTGAAATGTGACCAAATCTTTTATGCCAGATTAGAGATTGATTTGTTTTAGGATTTACAGCTGTGGAGGTGGAACCTACAATAGGTTCACCAATAATAGTGTTAATCCTATGTGTCTTATGAGAGGTGATGACTTCCTTATAAGCCCTTTATGAATCACAATATGATATTTGTCATCTAATTCCCCTAGGGATATTAGATTTCTTTTCAAATCAGGTACATATCTGATGTTATTTAACTCAAGTAAATAGTTATTAGTTAACTTGAGTTTCAACTTTCCAATGCCTTTAATTTGACAACTCATGTCATTACCCATCTGAATTTGACCTCCATTGAGTTCAACAAATTCAGCAAACCATTCCTTAATAGGACACATGTGGAAAGTGCATACAGAATCAAGAACCCATTCATTTGGGTCTCTCTTAGGTGTGTTGGCAAGAACAACACCCTAAATGTCAAGTTCATTATTGCAGGATAGAGCTGCAATAGCATCAGGACTGTTTCTACCTTTTGAGTCAAAGATTTTCTTAAAACAGTCTTTGATTAGATGTCCTGTCTTTCCACAATAGTAACATTTCCTAACTTGGTTTTTGATTTTATTCTGACCTTTATTTTTATCCTTATATCTTGGTTTCTGAAATCTGCCCTTATTAGAGGAAGTGTAATTACATGCATTCTTCTTTTTATTTTTGGATTTGTTTATCTTTTATGTAGAGACCCTCACCAATTTTTGTATCTTTGAACTCTGACTTTAGTTCAAGTTCCTTATTTCTTAGGGCAGTTGTGATAATATCAACAGTAAGGCTTTTCCTCCCATATTCTAAAGCATTTCTGATATCTCTGTATCTTTCACTAAGAGAATTTAACATACCAACAGCCTGTTGATCATCTGAGATTTTCTCATCACAATTATCTAAATCTTAGATTAGTTTAGTATATCTATCAATATTTTCTTCTAGATTCAACGTATTATCAAATCTGAAGTTATAAAAGTGCCTAAGCAGATAGCATTTAGTAGGCATAGTTTTAGTTAAGTACAAAGTTTCCAATTTAGTCCATAGAGCCTGAGTGTCAGTGGTTTCCCCAACCTTTCTGATTACACTATCAGAGAGGTGAAGAAAAATAGTACTCCAGGCTATTTGATCAAGTTCTTGCCTTCTATAGGCACTGATTTCAGCAACCCAGGTGCCATCTAAAGCCCCAACACACCTATGTTGCAATAATAATGCTCTCATTTTCTGACGCCAAAGGCTAAAATCCCCAGTACCATTCCAAGTTTGCACTTCAAATTTTTGTACAGTAGACATATTGACAAATAAACTCACAAAATAACAGTTGTACAATACCCAAGATGAATGCAGGCGGTTATATAATACAATTGCAGTGTATGAAAAACAGTACAAATTGGATATTTAATTTTTCTGCTTATCATGCAATTATTAAAGATTACAGAGAATCAAATCTTCTTTATACGGGAGTTAGTTAGAACTTTGGTCTAAGGAGTTATAACCCTGGAGTCCACTGCTCCCTCAAATTCCCAGATCCTCAAGGGTTTTTGGACAAAGGAAAGCAATGACAGGTTACTGACCTTAGTGACCTTGTTCAAAGTTAACCCAAAAACAAGTTTCAGAATTAAGAAGGGTGTTTCAGAGGTTACCGAAATCTGAAATCTCAAGAATTCAGAGTGAAAGTACCATCAGATTACTAGAAATGATCCAAGAAAGTCAGCTCAGGTCAGCCAATCAACGAGTCACAGAGACTCAGTACCACTTAGCAGTGAGTTAAAAACTCAGTAAAGAATCGGAACGAGTTGACTCAACTCGACAAGACTCAGTATGAGTTCAAACAAAGTTAATCAAAAAACTCATCAGGGATAATAGATCTGACCGAGTCAAGTACGAGTTTCAAAATATTTAACAATTATTCTAAAAAAAAATTTTGTACAAACCCTAGAGTACCGAGTAAGGGAGAAACAATTTCCCACAAAAATAACCCTTTCCCTTTTTTTTAAAAGGATAATCCAACCAACAGTTGGTTCTTAGCAGATCGAAGAACTAGGGTTTTCAGAAAATGAGATTTCAACAGATTTAAAAGAAAGACTTTTCGAAAGCTGCTTTGATACCACTTGTTGGTATTTTAGCAAAGTGTTTGTTCGATTTTGAGAAATTTAAAACAGATTTCAGAAAATAGAAACAAGAACACAGAGAATTTTTCACCCATAAAGGGTCCGGATGTTCAGTCACAAAGACATACTCACCCGTTGAGCATCGACTGTGCGATTAAACTCTAGATCCATTAAATCTCCAAGAAACGTACAAATGTATGAAAAAATTACAGATTACTTCAAGTTCCCTCTGGCCTCTCTGTTTGAAATATGGTAACACTAAATCTTACACAAAGATTTTGTAAACAACTCTAAACACTCAACTGCAGAGAAATCATCACGAAGATGAATGGTTACCAATTCCTGAAAGAACTCTAGTTCACACACAGATAGAACAATCGAGAGAGAGAGACCAGTTCTGCCGAAAAAGTAAAGAGCCCAAAGTTAAATACTCAAAACCAATCGTCACAGATCAAAGGCAGCCAAGACGCCACGTGTACGGTAGAAGACATCACTTGAGGGAGGCAAAAAAAGTTATTTACAAGGAAACGTTTTTAGTAATGGGCCAGGTACTAAACCAATTAAATAGGCCCAGTTCTTTAGAAGTAGCGAGGCAGCCCAAATAATAACACAAATTAATCGGGAACCCAATTGCTCATTTAATTATGGTATTTCACTGGTGAAATCTTCCCAATTGCAAATAATTTTTATGAACTTTAAAATCTTTTGTGTTTTTTAATGATATTGTAGTAACATATTGTTCCATCGAGATGAGGTCAAAATATGGAAGGAAAAGCCTAGATCACCCACTTAATTATGTTCAATTTACTTCTGATCCCTCGAGTATTTGGATTGGGGTTCCAACTTTTTTTTTTTTTTTTTTTTTTTTTAATTTTTTTAAGTGCAATTTTTTTCAAACAAAATCATTTTTTTAATAATCATAATGGATGTTCCATTTTTTTTTTTTTAATAATATGTATATCTTTCTCTCCTTGTACAAAGTTTAATTGATTCAATATAACATGTGAGTTTCTAATTAGATGTAGATCAATTTTATACTATTTTTGAAATTTAAAGCTTCTGTACAACATAGATTTCATTGATTGCTTGTATTTCAGAGGCTTTGCCCTTTTGCACCCTCAAATTATTCACTTTAAAATAATTGTGGACATAGTGATGCTAGATAGAATAGCGATTATCCTGCGGGCTATCTGCAACAGATGTTTCACAAGAAGGAATACGAAGAAAAAGCCCAATGACAAAGAAAATTCTCTGAAAATTCGATTCAATTTTATTAAATTCCAGAATCATGAAAAATAACGCACAAGCAAGGTTATATAGCTGAGATAATTTGAAATTATCGAATTTTACCAAAGATAGCAAAATTTCAATAATCATACCAAAATAAGGTACGTAATAAAAGAAGCAACTTGCCAAAAATCTAGCTCAATTCAAGTTCGTAATCACCTCAAAAACAGCAACTGAAATATTACAATGAATGATAAAAAATAACAAAAAATGGAAATTCGGAAGGGAAAACAACGGATTTTGACCTCGAAATTGACGCCCACCAAACATAGCTGAAGTGACCACGACGTGCGCGCCGAAAAGAGCTTTTCGAATTGGGGTCATAATTGTAATTCTGATAATTGTAGCCAAAATTATGACCAAATTATCAAAACGCGTCAAAATTGCCCCAATTAAGGAGATTATTGCAATCACTTTCCATCCTTGCGCCAATCCGCCATCTCATGGTATCTTAACACCATGAACTTGCTATCTAACATCTCAGCCTCACTTGTTTGGGAACCGGGTGTTGATAATGTCAATTTGCTATTCTTTAACTGCATACATGTGGTCAATAAAAGTCCGGCTACTCCTTTATTGCAGCTGAGGCCAAAGATGAAGATCAAATAAGCATGCAAATGAAAGTTCCTCACTTGACAATTGCTAGTGCAGAAGCCCATTCATTCGTACTTCCAGAAAGTCCGAGTGTGCAAACACTGTGCAAGCAACCGCGGTAAAATCTAGCAACGTTTCAACTTTCAATAACATGTAGCTCAATCCACGAGGTATAGTCTGTTTGGGATGGTTATTCGAAACATCAAGAGATGTGTCCAGTTGCAGCCTATCTGTACAAAAAGGATTTTACTTATGTTTAGTTTTGTGCACAAACATGAGAATTCGAATATATTTGGATACTTATTATTCAATGCCTTCAACCGTCACTTCCATTTGCTCAAATGCTTTGATGGTCTATTTAGAATCGTTTTTCTTTTTCTGTTTTCTAAAAGAATTTCTGGTTTGATTAGCATGGTTTTCGAGTTTATATTTGAAGTAAATATTGATGAAAACTAGTAATTATCTAGAAGATGAAAATTATGAAATATGTTGTGATAGATTTATTTATATACTGATATTATGTAAATTGATATCGTGATTAAATCTAGGGGCTCATAGCCGGGTCCCAATCAGGTCGTGTTGCGGACCAACCTGTCTCCTTATCCTGGCCATGCTGTACGGGCTTGTGTCTCACCATAGCCATGACTAGCAACCTGAGACAAGCACCACATCCCGATTTACATCTGTACCCAAGCTAATTGGCAATGTCTTATCAATGGGCAAAGCAATGAAAGTGTGCAAAATGACCTTAATCATCTAAAGCAAATCTAAGAAACCGTGTTGACTCGTGGGATAAGAAAGTTACATTTTAGGTACACTAGCATTCAAATCATTTTCAATTAACTTTTATCCTATAAAGTTTGCTGCTTTTTCTCTGCTTTTAATGTCAGTGGTAAAAAAAGGTGAAATTTTACCCTAAAGCAGAAAAGGAGAGTTTATTTGCTTATTTAATTTCTGGGGCTGGCCCTTCCTGTTGAATCTTGTGAAAAAGGAATCAAGAAGGTAGCCATGTAATTCGTGGATTTGAATTATTCATACATTTCTTAAGGCCCTGAATCTTGATATTTTATTGTAAAATTATCAGCAAAAGAAGATGATCCTATTAGAGCTAATATGTGTAATGCAGTGATGAGATGTTTGATAAGATAGATTAAACAACACTTGACACTATTAAGAAAATGAAGTTAAAATTTTGTTTACTGTGTTGTCTAGTATGACTTGTTACTACTGGCTACCAAAAATAGAGCGATGCAATTGTAAAATAGTTTAGAAAGAAGAGGGTAGACAAAAATTTATATGTTGGGGCGGAGGATTGATGAAAAAGAATTCACATAGCCAATTTGTTGCAAAGTTTATCTCTCTCCTCTTGTTAGTTACATCCCTCTCTTCCTTCACTGAATTTGTGCATTGAGGAATGTTTGGTACGAAGTATTGGACAAGATAGAACTCGATAAAAAAAATAGATACAATTTCATATTATGCTTTTATATAGTTTTGTACTGTCGAGTCCAACTTAAGAACATGCCACACTTGTGTAATCTTGATGGGAGAATTTCCTGTTGTTAACAGGTCTCATTTTTATCAAATCTCACCAAAAGATGGAAGATTAATTATTCAGAAAAATATACAAATTCTTCCATTTCTTATTCAAGACCAGAAATCCCACCATTGATAACTACTAGAATTATGGTCAAGAAAATTCTCCTGTGACGCCAAAGAACTGTCTGAAGATTCAACCATGTGCATAAGCTCAGTTTCTTCTTCCAATCCAAAATAATCTGCTTTTAAGTTGCTGTCGTTTTCTGATCTATCCAAACACAGACTTGGATTTAGTACTTCAAATTCACCACTCTCTATGTTTTTTCCATTGTCTGATGATTCTCCATCAATTCTATTCCCAGATTTTTCGTGCTTAGGACACTGAATTTCCATTTCTGATTTGCCCACCATTTCATTCAATTTCTGCAACTGTTCAAGAAAATCACAAAAAGATCTGAATTTAGGTATCCCTAGTTTTTGCTGCTTAATTGAACGAGAAATGGATGACAAAAAAAATAAATAAATAAAAATTGAGGGTTCCCATCTATTATTCGTGATACACCAGTATGTACCAATTAAGTCTATAACTCAAGCACGGGACAACCTTAGAACATTAGAAAATATTAAGGAAGAGAAGGCTTTGTCAATTCGTGTGTTCTAATTGACATTTCCACACAATAGCATGATTTAATCATAGTATAAAAATTGAAATACCTGGTTATCTAAGGACTGTTTCTCATTCTTTAAGGTTTCAAATTGTGATGCTAGACTGTTATAGTTGGTAAGAAGTATGTTGTAATCTTTTTCGAGTTTCTTCGACTTCCATCTAGCTCTCTTGTTCTGAAACCAAATCGCGACCTGTCGAGGCTGCAGTCCGAGCTCTTTTGCAAGCTGCATCTTCTTCCTCGGCTCGAGCTTTGTCTCAGACGCGAACATCGTTTCCATTGATCGAATTTGTTCGTCGCTAAACCTTCGTGTATTCTTGATCTTCTTTTTCTTCTTTGATTCTGTGTTCATGTTCGTAAAGTAGTCGGCTGAAGACCAGTATTCTTCTCCTCCATCAAACATCCTGTTTTTCAGATTTCACTCAAAATTCATGTAAATTTTAGCACTGAAGTGTGGTGTTTTGGAACTTTGTGATCTTGTGTTTTTATGTATTTCTTGGAGGTTGGCTTAGCAGAATCTTAAGTTTCTTTGTCTGGTGGGGATTCTGATGAGTCACTGATTTATATACAAAACCAGTTGAGCATGTTTCGCTGGTTTAAAAATTTTACTTATTTAACTTTTAAAATATGTAACTTTTTATTTTTAGAAGTTGAACATAAGTATTTACTTAGATAGTATAAAAAAAATAACTTTAAAATAATTATCATTTTCGCTTAAAAATAAGAAAATAATAACTAATCCAAATATAATTAGGAATGAGAAGCTTCCAAAGTAATTATTACGTTTTTAAGACATAGTCAAACTTTTGCATTTTTTAATTGCACTTCGAAAATTAAGAGAAATTATGCATTCTTGAACTATTCGCTCCTTGACTTGCAAGTGGACTTTTTTCATCAAAACTTCGCGGCCAAACAATTTTCATGGAGTTCAAATAAGTTTGACGTCCACAGCACATCGTTTCTTCTCATTAAATGAAAAGAGATCAAGTTACAGTGTGTCAAAATTACATTGGAGAGTAGCCCACTAACGACTATATATCTCAACTCATTTCATAAATGAGAAACAACAAAATTTTAATTTGCTATCTTGGCTAGCGATTCGAAGTTTAAGTAGTTATAATAACGACAATTATTTTCAACCATCATATAAGGTGAAATTTGCTTATCTAAATACATAAACTTTTAATGAGTATTTGAGGCTTAGTGGCTTGAAACTGCAAAATTATCATACCTTAACTTGAGCTTCAATTCGTGTTAACGACAGGCCGGTCTAGTTTGCCCTAGAAAAATAATTGGCATTTGGTTTTTGAAAAAATAGCTTACAAGGGCTATAGATGCTGGAGATCAAAACGACTTGGTAGTTTTCTATAAACTGGTCCTTGACACTGGTGGTGTTGGACCAATCCACTTTATAATCAAAATAGAAGTTCAAATTCAATTCTGACCACTACTTCTCCATGAAAAATCTAGTATATACACAATTATATAGAAAGAATATACGAAATTAGAAACTTAGCTTATTGAGTCTAATAACTAGATAGAAAATACTCTTCTAAGGAAACACATTGAAGGGGAACTAGCTTACAACTCAACCCTTGGCTGGAGCTGATTTTTTGGACAAAAAAAATGAATTTTTTACCGTTGGTTTTGAAAAGTAGTCGTCAAATTGCACCTCTCACAGGTGAGGCCCACGGTCAAAGATAACGGCTCTATTTTTGCTTAAAATTCGTTGAAGAAGCAGCTCTAGATATGGGCTTAATTTCTTGTCACTTAATGATATATCACTGGGCTTTTCTACTATTTTTTACGTATGTTCCAATGTTTTATAAATGTAGCTTGCATTTTACATTGGTAGATTGGAAATAAACTCCATTTGCCATAGGAGGAAAATGGGAGGTTTACAGGGTGAAGAATCGCATCCCGAATGTCCGGTCCAAGTGCGTATAAGCTGTGACCACATCCAAATTTACGTGGGTGGTGAAATAGTGAGGAAGGCCGCCACTCTTAGGATTAGTCAGGGAAGCTTGGACACCTGAGTTATAAAGAAAGTTGGGTCACATTCATTCAACAATCAAGAATTCATCAATCATTTAACTCTAGAAGGGCTCCTATCTTATTTCGTGTATTGTTTGTAAGTTAGTAGATAACACAACATTGTTTGCCATTGGAAATACATCCTGTCGGAAGGCGACTGGATAGGAAGGAGACATTGGGGGAGATCTTTCTATAGCAAATTTTCCATACAAATAAAGATACATTTAAGAAGGATAGTCCAAAGGCTTCCGAATGAGGACTCATTAGCTAAAGAAGGCCCTGGCCGATGAGGATAAATGATCGATTGGTTGCACGTCCTTTGGATCATGGGGAAAAGCTACTTGATTATAGAATGCTAAACATCTTACGGATAGGCCGAGGCAACATGGTTGTAGGCGAGGAATGATTCTCCATCTTGTAGCATGTCCAGACTTTCTTTCCATGTCGCATCTCCTTCCCTTCATCGAGTCTTTTCTTTTGTTTGAATAAATCCCGCAAGCGTACAAGATCATTGATGAGTAATACTTGATGAGTTAAGTATTGTCTCACAAGAAATAAAGTTTAATCAATGTGTACTAGTTTTCTACCATATTCGATTTATTGTAACACAAAAGAGATGATTTAGTAATTATTCTAAATTATTATATGAATTATGAAAAGCGTTGATATGTAAGCTTTATATGGAATGAGTGTATTGGATTTAGAATCCACCTATTGTTATCTATTTCAATTCTCTAGTTTGTAATTTAGTTTTATTCATACATTCTTGATCATTGATAATCCAATTTTATTTAACTTTCTTTTTCAAGATAAATTAAGTCTATTCTAGACATGATTCGGTTCTATTCCTAATTCTAATTCATATGAATAAAACACATTCAAGAACACGATAATCAAAGAGATTGCACATGCCATACATGCTACTTATAACATCTATTGTCCATGTATTAATCATGTAACGTTCTATTTGTTGTAAGTTTCTCAACACTACAATAAGCAACTAATTATTTAAATATCGCATAAACATTTAAATAATGCGTGACGAGCATGCATAATTAATAAAAAAATACAAGAATTACTAAAGTACTTGTATTGAATTAAAATAATCTTCATTCAATACAAATAAATATCCAGCCTAAAATGATATCTATTATATTATATGAAGAATAATGAAAAATCATCACTCAAAATGAATATGGAGACGAGAAGTATTTGAAAGCAATTTTTTGTTCTTCAACTCCGAGTCTTGATTCTTCAAGATATTGATGTAATTCGCCTTCAATTCTTGCTAGATTTGATCTTTTCTCTGAAAATATGATAATCTGGTCTCTTATTTTTGATGAATTTTGTGATATGGGTTTGAATTAAAAGGCTAGAGAAAGATCCCCTGAATCACACATTTCATAACCTTTGTGTGTGTGTGCACGCACGCGCATTGGCTTAAACATGATTCGAAGGATCCTAGCTAAGTCATGCCTTCAATACAAAGTTGTAGAGAAGATCGCTATGATCGTTACAGAATTCATATCGAAAAGATGTGACAAAGTTTTGAATCAGTATACAATATCTTAAGCAAATGCCTTGTGGTATGAACTTTTTTTGAAGTGTGAACATAAAATATATCTAGTGTAAAATAAATATTTTATTACTTTATTTGCTAAGAGACCGACGAAAAATTTTGTTTAGTGACAGAATAATTGTTGTTATTTGTCGTTTTCATTATCTTCTTTTGTTTTAAAATCCTGCAACGTGGTTACGTATATCACGTTGTGCCATAAATTTGTCAACTCAATCCTCTCTTGTTTACCCATTCATGGCCCATATGGGGCAAGTTTGATTAAAATTTAAAAGTAAAAATTCTTTCAAGTAAGCCTCTCATTTCTTTAGTTTAGAAAGTTAATAAAAATTGAAGTCAAAATCAAAAATTAATTTTAACTACATATTTCAAGGGGCTTATATTGTCGACTTCTAAATCACACATTTCATAACTTTTATTTAAAAAAATAAAAAATAAAAAAACTGATTTTTAGTAAAACCAAAAAGGCTAAAGGGGTGTTTGATTTGTTGTTTTCAAGCTATTTTCAATTTTATAAAACACTGAAAACGTATTTGATTTGATATTTTTGAAAATAAATTTTCGAAAAATAAGAATAAACTTATAATAGAAAACTTAAAACACATTTTTTACGTTTCAAGTATTTTCAGTAAAATTCTGAAAACATTTAAAAAATGTAAAACACTCATTTGAATAAAATTTAATTTAAATAAATTATAAAAATTAAAAATTTATATTTTTAACAAATAAAATTAAAAGATTAAAAAAATCAAAAAAATAAATTTTAATAATAAAATTGATAAATTCTAAAAAATATATCAATTATGAAAAATAAAAAATAAAAATATTGAACTCTCAATGATTATTTACATAAAAAATCTATAAAAAAAATTATTTAAACGAATACAGATAAAATTATTTTCAATTTATGTCATTAATTTTTATTTTTATTTTATATATTTTAAACTCAAATTTAATATTTATTTTTATTTTCCTTTTGTAAGGAAAAAATTCTAAGATTTACCAACTTTTAAAAGTGTATATTACTTGATAAAATATTAACATAAAATTATTTCTTTTTTATTGAGTAATCGAATTTCATGGAATGAAATATTATAAAACAATTTTTAGAAATTTCAAAAAAAAACGCGTTTGCTAGTTTTTCCCTTTTAAAATTATTTTTACAAGATGACAAACTAAACACATTTTTTAAAATTTTTAAATAGATACCAAAATAGAAAACAAAAAAATGAACTCAAAACTCAACCCAAATGGATTCTACAATTTTCGAATAAGTACGCATCATTAAGAGGTGATAAGGTTGAGCCACCGTCCCAGTTCTGATATTAATTTTCTTAATCATAATTAGGACACAAACAATAGAAATCCAAAGGAAACAACTCATTTGTCATATGTCACATCTACCCAATAATATCCTGCCACCTGTCTTGGACAATTTTTTCATCTAGAACCGGCCAAACGTGGCAATATATTGGTGGTCCAGCTCTGTAGTTTGTACCGACTGCAGAAGACACGTGCTAACTTCACATCTTCCAGAGGTGTGTGGGCCCACAGTTTTGTCTCGTCGAGGTTGTTACGTGTCGTGATCTAGGTAAAACATCTTCTTCAAAATTTTGTCATTTTTATTTTACTTTGGCCAATTTTCATTGGAAATTGATCGTGTCGAAAATCGTACCTGAGTTTTGATAATGAGTCGAGCTTCTTTGTATGACCTATAAAAGTATCTCTGAATAATGAATAGGTGGTGTGGGGTAACCCCATAAGCATGCATGAATTTACGAACTAAGAATTATTTGTTCGAGTTGGATTAACAAGAATTCGATGGAAAAGTCTGAGTGAAATTGAGATGTTACAAAGGTTGAATTTTTAGCATATGTTTAGGCCGTGCTCAATGTCAATTCTTGAGCTTAACTCATGTGCCAATCACAAGGTTCCCCAAGGTAAAGATGTCGGCCTATAAAATTGAAAGGACTTGTAGCGACTTGAAGATGACCTCGAGATTGAGTTTCTAAGGGTGGGTTGACGTTGACCTATAATTATTGTGTGTGGATTGTAAGGTCAAACTTCAAAGGCTAGTGATGATCTACAATGAAGAACAACTATCGTATTACTACTTAACAAAATCAATAAAAGAATCAGATACATAAAATCATGACTATGGGCAAGTTTAATAAAAAAAATTGAGCCAATGATAAGAATTTTTGAGCAAGTAAATTCAAAATACAAAAATCTATTTATGTGATATTTATTATTTAGTGAGGATTTTTTTTTTTT
>NC_036251.1:5809291-5827788 GCF_002742605.1 Olea europaea var. sylvestris
AGGTTTATTTGATTTTGGGGGGTTTAAAATTTTTTTTTTTTTTTTTTTTTTTAGAAATATCATAATGACATAATATTTTCAATAAATATTATCTATATATAAATATGAAAAAATTACCTCAAACACCACATTTAACTTTCAATTTCAAAAAAGCAAATACTAATAATTTTTCAAAAATTAGTTATATCCACTCCACCCCACCTCACCTATTATTTACTTCATTTCTCGCCCCCGGAACATAGCCCAGTAGTGCAAAGGACAGGAATGAGATTGTCCCACGCCTTGCTGACAGCCGCAGTGTGGGGGTTCGATTCTTGAGACATAGAATTGAACTCCTTGTAAGCGCAGTGTACAAGCAGCTCTTATTCCCTAGTCTGTTGGGGCACATCTCACGATTTACCTCTCTCACAAAACTCTAGGAGAGAAGCGGTGGGGGCCTTCAAGGTTGGGATTCAACCTTTTTCTTTTTACTTCATTTCTCCCCCAAATCCACACTCCAATACCTCTCCACCTTCAAGAACTCATGAGCCACCATCACCACCACTCTAACCACCGCCATCGAAAATGCTAATTCATTCCCACCATCATCAGTACTTTAGCACGCCTTCCCTATGCCATCCGTCCTAGACACGTTCACCCTAACCCAATTTTCTCTACTTTCCTCTCCCCTAAGTTCAATCTTCCCCAATTATCCTTCGTTGTTCTATCCTCCAACTTTATTGCTTCCCGTATGGAAAAGCTCTAGGAAGGCCTCCACCTCCTAATAGCTAGATCCACCATGAGGTCCTCTCCCACCACTAGGACCTTATCAACTAACTCTCCCCCTCAAAGCCACTCAATCCTCCCCTCTTCGCTCTCTCTCTCTCTCTCTCTCTCTCTCTCTCTCTCTCTATCATGTTGTCATTGTTAATCACATGTACATGACAGCGATTGATTATTGGACCGTGCTACACGTAAATAATGGTTTACCTAACCGTTTACACCCTACTCACACCATCAAGGTGGGGACCATGGCTCAACATTATTAAATACACGCGGGGCCCGCGTGTTTGTGAGAGGGGGTAAATGCTTCGGTAAACCCCCCTCGGTACAAAAAGAATAATCCTTGATTTTTACCCCCCAATGGTGACTGTAGATCTGACTACTATGAGGTGGGATGTTGTGAGGTGGCTGTACTATTCCAATTTGATCGTGTTAGGGGCGAGTATGGACTTTGACGGTACAAAATCATTATGTAGATCAACCTCCGAGGCCTGTACGTACATGCGGAGCCAGTATGTGAAAATTGAGGGAAGCCCCCTCGAGGGATGCAAGAGCAGAGCCCACAGACCAAAAATTCATTAAGGATGGTTTAAAAAATTTACACTTATAGTCGTGATATATTTAATTAAATTATACATCACATAATTTTATCACAAGAGACAAAATGTGATCATATGATTTTTGATTTTTTTCACAAATTTATTATTTTTGAAATTATATTTCGAAACGTGTGTACAAGTATTTTCTTTACAAATCCTCGGGCTAAAACCTTAGCCCAACAATAAATGTTCTTTGCGCAGGTTGAATGGGCTAGGCGGGCCACAAGCCCAAGGGTACTTCCAGGTGATAGAACACAGTAATTTGAATATAAAAATACAAATAAATTATAATGATCTCGTTAAAAGGAAAAATAAATAAATAAATAGACTTGAAAAATAAATATTATCCTATTATTAAAAAATTTATTATGCGAATTTAAGATGAAGAAAGAAAGAGAAGAAAAAGGACGGTTAATTCATTAAAATTACAAATATAAATTAGCAGTAATATAGTAAAAATTTTCTGAATTAGTTGGTCAATAAGATAGAAATAAATAAAAATAATAATAATAATAATAATAATAATAATAATAATAATAATAATAATAATAATAATAATAAAGAACGGCTTTCATTTCTTAAATCTTCAAATATTGGAAAAGTCAATTAGTTTTCAAACTTCCAATTATTCAAATCGTAATATTTAGATTTGAATTTCTTGATCCCTTTTAGTATTACTTAAAGCACTTTATGAATATATCTTCTCAAATACTGATAATTGGAACCGTATAACTATATATTTTTTAAGTCGTATGATAACTTAACCTCTTAGTATGTTCAATAAAAGGTTAAAAACTATTAAGAAGCATCCAGAACTTTTCAATAATAATAATAATAAAAAATTAAAGAACGGTTTACAACTATTACTAACTTAGCCTCTGTTTGGTTCAACTTAAAATTTGGATTAAAATCTCATTTTATGAGATCCAGAACTTTTCAATTAGACTTTCTACCAACTTTTAACAAAATTTACTAAAGATATGATTTTTATATAAACCAAACGGGGACTTATAATCCACAAATTTCATGGTACATGTTGCCGCTCAAAAATGGCATGAGCAAATTTCGGGTCCACACGCGTCCATGCGGGTCGATTTCGGTGTGTTAAGATTGCTTGTCCGATTAAGCGGTGAAATTGAACACAGCGAATACACTTTCGATGAGCGACTAAACAGTTCGAACTTCGGCTAAAGTGATCGGAAAATTTGAAGATGTGCGAATATAATTTCAACTTGAAATACTCAAAACAATCGCATGTGAATAGAAAGGAAAGGAAAACAATAAGAGATCCAATGGTTTGAAATGTACGGAGTAGTGTTTATTTTCCCCTCCAAAATGTGCAAAAAATTAATATACCCGTTCCTTACTTTTTTTCCCGAGTGTTCTCCCATTTTTCTCTTTCTATATAGGTATTGTTTCTTTTGTTCCATACCTCTCCTTTCTCTCTGGCAGAACAACCTCCTCGTTGTTTGTGAGGAGTTGGCCAATTGACATTGCATATGTCCTAGCAGTTCTTGCATTGCAACATTTGTCGGGAGATGGCCCTCTTGTTTGTGGCGACGGTGACCAACTCCCTAGCGATCTTCGCTGCTAGCCTAGTTTGTTCCTCGAGCCACCTCTTCGGTGGCAAACTGCTGGAGCAGCTAGCAATGGCTCTTGGATTATTGGGGCGATTTGTGAGGACGCTTCCTCGTCGAGGCTTTCTTTAGTCTGTCTAGGTGCAATTTCTTCCTCTGTCGAACTCATGGCTGCACCTCCTCGACAGATATCCACTTTTTGGCTCTGTTTCTGGGATTGCTTTCCTTTACTCAAGGATTTAACAAAGTTCCTTTTGAGTTGCCTCTTTCAGCACCTCGGCTATGCCCTGTATCACTCTTTTTCAAGAACGCAACCTTTTATTCAAAGGCTTTACTTCATGGGGTGCTCATAGTTTAGCTATTCCAAGCATCCCACAGACGGTGCCTATTGTTAATAATTATAAACGACGCTGCCAATAAGGTCCACATGGAAGTCTTATGTTTATACATGTGGCATTGGTGTCAACTGAAGCAAGAAGTCATGGGAGTAAATGTTCGAGGCTGTTGCATTAAGTGTCGAGGTCGTTTCATTAGGAATGGTCGAAGTGGTCCTAGCCTTATACTTCCGAGGCTTCTTGTTGTCGAACTTCTTAGGCTTCCAAAGTCCTAAACAGTCAAAAGAAGATCTAATGAGCATATCTCTAGAGTTTATTGATGCGACGTTCACCATTTAATAGATATCAAGGATATCAGTCTAAGGTTGTAGGGTGACTGACATTTTGTCAAAAGTCTTTCAATGTAATTAATGTGAGATAGAGTTGATGTGATATCGAAGGTTAGCAGATCAGGCCACGTGGATCGGATTCAATGGTGACTACATCGGCTTGATCACTATAAATAGACAATTCTTGTATCCTTTTAGAAGATGAATCTTTGGACAAAAAGAGAGCATAATATACTTCTCCATGCATAGTTGTTCATTGTTTCTATCTTCTTCTTCCACAAATATAAGTATATACAGTCAATACACTGCAAAACACGTCCACGTGTACGTTACCTTCAAACAACACCAATTGACCATTTTCGGAGGTCAACAATACACATTACTCCTCTTCATTATAATTTCTTCCAAACAAGCATATGGTCTTGTTTGTGGAGCTGGATTTGTGTCTTGGTTGAGTTCTATTTTTAGTTTTGAAGTTTGTGGATTGAATTTAGCCATTGCTATAAATAGCAATACGTACTAGTCTTTTGAAGAACAAGAAGCTCATTTAACGGAGAAACAGGATGGCTCTTGACCGAAAAGACTATTTCTACATGAGGAGGTCTGTGTGAGGACTGAAAGAATACGTCTTGATTGCGCACTAGAGCCTTAGGTTGGGAGCTATTCATACAAATAAGCCAAATTAAATTGACTAATAAAGTTTAGTGGTCCACATATGGGGCATGGGACTCTCTCTGTTACAATTTTCAACTCTTGCTTTTGTCACATCCTAATACGACGAATTAATACTTGTCTCTTTTCTTGTTTGGAATTTTTCATAAATAGAAAAACTTGAAGTGGGAAAATTACTCCATTGGTCCTTGACCTATTACTTTATAATTTTCCTTCGGAGCACATTTTCTCGCAATGTGGTCTTCAACTTTTACATTTGCGGTCATTGTTAGTCCTTGGTGTCACTCTTCTTGTCAAGTAACAACACACGTACGTTTACGTTGAGTTAAAATATATTGTTCCCATTATATATCAACACGTCAACTCTCCAAGTTTACATTTAAGTAAATCGTTAGTCTCATTGTTACTTTTTCATCAAAAGCTCATCAACAACACATGTACATCGAGTTATAAAATAGTGTCCGTCCACTATAAATTGAACATATCAACACGTCAATTCTCGTTAGTCAAGGAAAAAATGCAATTTCAAATGTAAGGGGCGCACGCTCACACATATCTAAAAATACTTTTGAAAAATTAATTTTCCAATAAAAATTAAAGTAACTTTTTTAAAATACTCGAAGCAAAAACAAAAATAGAAGTAAAAAACCATACTAAACAAGCTCCTAATGAATTAGACAAGCAAATAGACAACTAAACTCTCAACTCCGTGCACGTAAAAACACCCCACCCCACCCCACATAAAAAAGTACATTGTATTTAATTATGAAGAACAAGGGCTGACTCCATCTCTGTCGGTCATCCTCTCGATGTCTTCATTAGTGTTAGTGTGAAAGGACACGGCAAACGAGGGTCCCTTAAATAATTCAATATGCCATTTTTTTATTTGATTTATTTCTTTTCTTTTTCTATCATCGGGCAGCACAATTCCTCAACTACTCCTCTGACTCATCTGTATGTCTTCATCAAGATTTTTGATACCCTTTTATAAAAAATGTTATTTGTACATATTTTTAACAAACAGGATTACAGATGTTAAGATGATAAGATTTTACTGGCTGATTTAACTTTGTTTTTGGTCCAAAATGATGCGAAATTATATATATATATATATAAACATGGCTGCAGAATCATCTACAATGTCAAATGTTTCATTATGTGTGTGTCTCCTACATTAACCTTTCATTATTCATTGTGTTTGTGTGTATTTTGTACAGTATTAGAATGCGTGGACATGGGAGACTATGACACAATCATTCATTGTTAGGCAAAATCCAATGGTCTTTTAATTTGTTGTTTTGAACAATCTGGGTAGTTATCGTTGTAAGGATGACGAAAATATATCGACAAGATTGATCTGAATTGTACTAAAGAATAATCAACATATAAATGGTTGAAGTAATTATCTTAATATAGTCGAACTAAATGAAACGTCAATGTTAAATATGTTACTAAAGTCTATTGACTTCAAGCAAATAATTCAACTCTCCTGAAATAAAACGAATATCTGGATTCCGAGTTGGTAATCTCCACCGCATTACCCTTTCTATCCACTTGTAATTTCTGGTAAATATTGAAGGGTAGCGGGTTCCTCCGTCATCCAAAAAAGTGGAATGCTGCCAAACCTGTTATTTATCCCATCTCTAGTTGATGTTCGATTGCACTTTCTCAACAATAGTGGTATTAGAGCACTCCTAACGAGGACCATATATGTAGGAGCCCAAGTACCAAATTCAACTTCAAGTTATATGGCCGAAAATAACTGGTATATATATTTTTGTATGCATAAATGATACATACATATATAGATACACAGTACATGTACACGAGAGAGAGGGGGGTGCGGGGGGTGCATGAGGTCGTGGTCATTTCTGGAACTCCAGCTGGTAGGGCCAGTGTCTGCTAATAGCTTTTGTCTTTTTCGTTTGAAATTCAATTTTCTCCCTTGTTATAACCCCCATCATACAATTCCTCCTCTTCATCTCTCTTTCTCTCTCCCCCTTGAAAGAAGGCGAAAGTTTTGGGGGATAAAGAAATGAGAGGCCAAAAACTGAGATAAGATCTCACACACAGATACACATATATATGTATATATAATTGATGAAGGGTTTTTGAGATGAAAAATCAAGAAAAGGAGGGTGCTTTTTTGAGGGGAATGTTGTCTGGCTCGAGAACTCTTTTGTTTCGATCAATTCATAAACAAAATAGATCTCTTGCAAGCGTTGTCGGACCAGGCTTCATTCCCCCCAATTACTGCTTCTTCTGGGCTTTGATTAATTGATCTGAAGGCAAATAAAGGTTCGATTCAAATTTTTTTTTGCAGTTTTTGGGACTAAATGGAATTCCTGGATAAGGGTTTTCGGCAGATTGGTGTAATGATTAAGGATTTTGACACTTTTTTTCGAAATTCTTTCTGGGATACCTAGAAAAGTTTCATCATTACATTCTTGAATTTCTCTTTTGTGTCAGATGAAGCGCCTTTTAGGGTTAATCATATAGAATGATTTTGGTCATGATAGCCTTTTAGATCAGATCTGGCATTTTGTGGTATATTCAGATCTGGCTTTAAAATCCCTCTTTCTCAACCTTTAACCCCACTCCACGCCACCCCTCCCCACCCTATAGGGTTTTTCAAGCTGATTGTGGATTTTGTTTCTTTTCAAAGATTTTCAGGAGTGGCAAGTATTTACTTCATAGTGGCTTAATTTCACTCCGTATCATATATACTTCATAGTTTTGGTTGAAACCCTAATATTTTGAACAAAAACTCACTCTCACATGTAATCGTTTTTGCTATAATACTAGCTAGTTTAAAGCCCTTTGTGGATTTTGATTTCAAAACATAACTAATTGACCTTACCAAACAAGTCATCAATAGTTTGATACATGAAACTTGACATAACGGCTGCATGACTTGTTTTCAACTAATGGACCTTACCAAATAATTCGTCATTAGTTTGATACGTGGTGTTAGACATGACACGTTTTAACCAATCAATGTCACCGAATAAGTCATTGACAAGAGTTGAGGCTCTGCTGCATGGGATATTTTTAACTATAATTATGATCTAATTGCTTTGAGATTTGAGAAATTTTATATTGTTGCACGACAATTAATGATGTTTGTGATTAGGTTTGTCTTGTCTTTTAGCAAATTGCATTTGAATCCGAGCTCGTATTGTGACTTGTCAATGAATATGAATGATGGAAACAGTTGATTGAAAAGATAAACAAGAGAAAAAAAAGGTCTATTTTCTTTAGACTTTCCCCCTATAAACGAATCACCATGTGCAATCACTTGTAATTTTCTCACATAGATTAGTCTTTGACATATTGGACAAAATGTACCATTGGATTGTGATGCCTATCTCTTTATTATTTTCAATTGTATGCAGTACGAAAAGATCATCACCTGTCTTGAAAAAGCTTGAACTTTTCGTCAGTTTAGAATAATAAATGTGGCTCTAAAGTTAATTAGTAATAATGGATATCAGGCTACTGTTGATTTCATGAAAATTGTGCATCTTATATTTGAAATTACTTATTCTAACTCTAATTGGAAAAATGTAAATTGCATTAAGTTTTATTTCATGATCTTTAACTGGAAAACTAGGAAAACGGATTAACGCAAACTTAGAGAAAATTCAAATATGAAAGACTAGGACTTCAACTCTACAAAATTTTCTAGTTTAATTCATATAACCAAGTTATTGGTAATATTGTGTTGATGACCATGTCCCTAAATTATTCAACAATCTCTTTCGAGTGGAGTCGAACCTATTATTATGTTTGAGTTTGCTATATCTATATGGGGATTGTGAATATAACTAAAGCATTTTAAAAAAAATCAACATCATATAGCGACCATATAGACTGTAATTCTCTATATCCACCCTCTATCCGAACCTATGTAATTTGTTGAGAACTAAACACGTATTTCACCCCAGTCAATACGATCCTCGAGTGTCGTCCTAGCATGTTGGAACTTACTACATATATTCGAATAAAATCAAGAATATGTCAGTGTAACTGAGTCCCCAAAATTATATCTTACTATACGAAAAGAGAATAAAAACGATTAAATGCATTTTTTATTTTGCTAATATGTCAAAGATGGTTCTTTTTTAAAAGAATTTTTTTTTTGAATTATGTGTTTACTTACTAGTTCACGTTGAGGCAACTCAACATTATTATGCATTATGACATGTTCAATATATCAGTCTCAATAAATCATCGAGCAAATGTTTCATATTATTTAACCTCTAATTTCTAAACCACAACTCATAACCTAGAATGGAACGTTCAATTGGATGATAACCGATGAAGTTTTGCATGCTTCCAAAATCAACTTGTCAAAACTAGCCAAATTACTCAACTCGAGCGATGTTTACATACTTATTAGCCAGTTAAGACGTTCAATCGCTGTCTTATTTTACCTGGACTTTCTCGAGTTACTCTTTTAACTTTTCTCTAATTGCTCAGAACATTGAAAAATTCTCGAAATTTTAAGTAGACATGTTCTATTTTCATCTTGTGTGTTATATGCTTATCTAAATCTGCTATATAATGCACACAAAATCTCTCTTGCTCTATTCTCTCTTTATCTTCCCTTTGGAATCTTTGAGAGATTTTATGTTGTCTATTATTCTGGTTCCTATGTTTTTATTTTGTCATGGGTTTTCACACCCTTCTTTAACTCTCTTCTATTAAGTTTGCACTAAAAAAAGGTGCTTGAGGCTTTACTTATTTTCTTGAAAATGGGTGGTGACAAGAAAAAATAAAAATAAATCCCCGTTCCTCCGCCGCCAGGGGAAGCTGCATAAAAGTTGGACAAGGAGATGATCAACAGAGATTTGTGGTTCAAGTTATTTATTTCAATCATCCATTGTTTATCCAATTGTTAAAAGAAGCTGAAGAAGAATATGGATTTGATCAGAAGGGCATAATTACAATTCCTTGCCATGTCAAAAGAAATTCGTAATATTCAGAGCATGATTGATAGAGAAATCCACGATAGGGGGGGGGGCATGATGAGCAACCCTTCGGACAAGAATCAAGTTCTCAATTCTCGCCCCATTCGGAGCCAGACAATGCATTGGCACGAGTAATCTCGCTATCCTTAGTTCGATAAGTATCAAATAAATAAATTTCGTCTCATCCACTTTTCATGAACTTCCTAAACACGTTTGATTGGGGGACGAACGGACCTAAACACGATTAAATAAATAGGAACACGTAAGATATTTGTATGTTGTCATGTACAATCTAACATTCCAAACATGCCTACACCATCAGAACTCATACACCCAGCAGTGATTAGTGCAGCTTCATATCAAACATAACAAGGTAACAAGGAACTCAACAAACTGTAAGCACTTAAAATACTTGCCAAAGATAAAAATAAGACTGAAGATTAAAAAATGATGCAGCATTACCAAGCATAAATGCTGATCTTTGTAACATATACACAATCATGATTGCTAATAAGTACTGAAATCCCGGTAGGAATATTAATAGACAAAAATTCTACGATGTGAACTATTGACACAGTTATAGAGCCTCGTTTTTATATTTGTTGAAAACTTGAGAATACTTCTTTGATGGACAAAAACACGTACAGTCCAAGTTACTGTACATGTTAGCATGAAGAAATTCTTGACTTCCAAACGGCCTAAACATCATCTAGTTACCTAGTACATCTGTAAAGACTTTTTTTCCCAATCCTAAATGTAAAAACTTCCCATGATCTTTTGAATGATTGAATCTTTAATTGCCATTTTGACCAAATGATAATTTGAAGAAAATAAGAAGAGGAGGAAAAAGAAGAAGAAGAAGAAGAAAAATGAGAAAGGAAAAGCTAGTGATGTCTTGTATTTGAGTTACGAAGCGTCAAACCGTGCAAAAATTTGGTATATCCAAGTAAACTGAGTTTTCTGTCACTCCTTATCCAATCTTTGAGCACAGAATGAGCAGTGGGGCCCACATTCAACTCCTGCATAAATAAAGCACAAACTTAGGACCTCTTTGATTAATATATCTATGTATAAATCAAACAGAATAACTGAGCTATACAAAACTGGTAAAGCCATAAATGTAGATACCCGAGCCAATTCCTCTACTGATATTACTCGGTTACCCTCTTGTTCAAAATACTCAAATGCTGTAGATGCAATTTGCTCCCATTTGTCAAGGGCCTCCAATTGATACGTACTGGTTGCAGCTGCACAGAAATCTTCAAAGTCCATCTTCCTATAAGACAATGGTGCCATCTGAAAATGAAAAAGACCTCATTAAAAGGGTCAAGTTACTCTGATGAAGGAGAGGATAAAAAAAATCCCAATAACAGTCTGGGATTCCATTTGTCCAACTCATTTGGCATGAAGCTTTCAAAGACAGTTGAAAAAGTGAGCATTTGATGTGTTAGTTTACATTTTTATCTTCAAAGTTGTGGCTGGGATTATGCAATATAAGGATCTTTGGTAATGAAGACGATATTTGATGAATTAATATATTTCAGACAAAAATGAGAATGTTCCATACTGGACAAAGTATTTCACAGTTATTATTACACGACTTAAAATCTAGCTCATAAAGAAAGATTAATAAATTATAGAAAATTATTTGAAATATGCAAGATATATATATATTTCTCATAAAAATAAACAAGTGCAGAAGCTGACCGTGTGTAGAATATCGGGGACCCTAGAGACCTTCATAGCATCGGTGGCATTCCGTGCAAGAGCCTGAAATTCAAGTGGCATCCTCCTTTCAGCATCAATTTAGCCTATGCTTGACCCCCATTTTTTCAAAACTTATTTTCAACCACATTCTCCAAAAAGTCACTATTCCAAAATACATTTTCTTACCAAAATGGGGCTTAAAATGATAAAATACTCTCTATATCAAGGAATAACCTCTTTCTTCATTTTATTTATTTATTTATTTATTTTTTTTTTTTTGAAAAGCCAAAAGTTCATTAAAAACAAACATTGTAGTAAGAAGACAAAGCCAAACTAGGATCAGTGAAGATCTCCTAAAATAGTTTCTCCAAGTGCACAAGTAGGGTTTAATGTAATTTCCAAAGGCGTCTAAGTGCCTTTCAATTTCCAAACAGGATTAATTGGGTTCATCACTTTCACCAAATCACCAGTAGTATGTAAGGACTCTCTTTAAAAGATAAAAATACAATGATCTTGCATAGGAAGGGAGTGAGGTGTGGATGTGTATACATTTACAGAGTCAGATTATATATATGTAGAGAGAGAGAGAGAGAGAGACCATTTTGAAGTTGTCAAGAGAGACTAGCCCATCCTTGGGCTCCAGAAGCATGAATTGAGCTTTAAGATAAACCAATTCATCCTCAGTCAAAGCTTTCGATAGAGCCTGCAAGTATAGTAGAAACAAATCAAAATATTACTTTACAGCTCAAGATAAAGTTATCTTACAGCTGATGGACTGAAAATAAAAATGGAGCTATTGCATTTGCAGCCAACTAGGTGAACAAGTTCAATTTGGAAATTTGATATAAGATACTAGGCAATAAATACATAATACATTCTGATATTGAAAATATACGACTTTTTAGTTACTAAAAGGTGATCCGTCATTTTCTTTTCAATTATTTCAAAAATAGAACACCTACATATAACAGGGGGAAGCAAATAAAAAACCAATTTTTGGAGCAGGTAGAAATTCTTTTATTGATATATCAGTAGGTAAAAAGCAGCAAGATTGAAGACAATATCATGAAAGAGAAAACAATACTTCGGTTAATAAAGCACGACAAAATATAACAAGCAATAGACGCCATTAACATTGCACGAGAACTCAAGAGCAAAAATGATTGGTCCATCCCCATCAAATGAATCCCAGCAATGATAAAGAAAAGTAAGGGACAAGTTTTACAAATAATTAAGGTAGAAACAGTCTTGTTATAGCTGGCATACACAACTATATCATTCTAAATCACATGAATTTGACCCAATTACACCCGCTAAGTAAATGGGACTGGTGATACATCAGACTTCCCAAAACAAAGGGTGATGTCTCACCAAATGAAACTATGATGCTCCATTCAAGGATCAATACATATTCTGTAAGTTAACAAAATTCTTGGAACCAACTAAATTCCACATCCCAAAGTTCAAATTTTTTAAAGCAGTGATAGTCAAAATTGGCAAAAGATCTTTTACAGTGCTAATTATAAGAGATATTTCAAATTCCTGTCTCTAAAATTTCGAGTCTGTTTATATTTATGGAAGTGTCTGCGAGTTATATTATTGTTTTACTTTATATCATGTCCTCTACATGTCGCTGACAAAAATGTCAAAACTTTCATGAAAATTAATCAGATCAACTTTTGCAAGAGTCACAACAATCTTTCACCACACCATAAAATATAAGATGTGTCCTGATGTTGCAGAGTATGATCATGTTTGGCTAAGCTAAGAAGTTTACTTATAAGTAGATTTGCTAGAATAAGTAAAAATGTAAATTTAAAACAAAATCAATTATTTTTTATTAGGGAAAGTTAGCAAGAAGTTACTTATTTTGATAGTAAATAAATTTTATTTTTTTCCCCTAAAAAGTAACTTTTGTAACTTAAAGCATGAAACAAGTTATCCAAATATGTTCCAGGACAAAAAATTGTGTAAGGGAAATTTATTTTCCTTTCAGACAGCCACACAGGCTCGTATCATGAGTTCAATATTTATTAATCAAGTATACAAGGTCCTATAAAATTCTATATGTAACACAAGTGTTCACACCAATATTATGTGCAAAGATTAATATATGATATAAAATTTTTCCAAAGTAATAAATTATTTTCAAAAGTATTACTGATAAGCCATATGGCAACTCATGCAATTCAGCCGGTGCCTGTACAGAATTTAAAGTCTAGATGATCATATTTTACTTGAACACCCAGGGAGTTTTGAGACATAAATTGACCATGATGTGCTTCAATCCAACATCAATGACCGCACATGTGAAATGTAAAGCATTACACACAACACAAACAATTAAGTAAACATATAGACAGCTAAACAAGCATTTAGCTCTTTAAAATAGTAAAATCATATAAAGAATTCTGATTCAAATACTCGCAGCTTGAAAAAGCAATAAGTGAATCATTCCAATCAGATAAAACAATACCTTTAGCGCAGCACGTTTGAAAGGTGTAGCGTGTAGATATGACTTAACCAACTTGTAGACTAATATATCTAAAGGAATAGGATAGCTCTCGCTTCGCAACCATGGATGTGCTGCATTTCAATATGTTTGCATCAGTTCATGTATTGACAAGAGAAGTATAAACAGATAGTGCATTGCGAATCAACAGAGAAATGTAGATGACAGGTCCTCAGTGATTACAGCATTTTCAAGAAATAATTATAGCTCCCCAACAAAGAAACATATAACTGAATAAATGACCTCCAGCAACAACTTCCAGTACATATATGTAAAAAGCAAAATTAACATCCTAGACAGCTACAACAGTTGAAAGATCCATGGAATTACATAAGCAAGTGAAATTTGGCACTTTCAAGGAATTCTACACAGCAGTAAAAGTAGTGGATTACTTACTCAAAGCTTGAGCAGCAGTCATTCTTTTTCTGTAATCCTTGTTTAAAAGCCTTTTTACAAAGTCCTTGGCTTGTGGTGAGACAGAAGGCCAAGGCATGTCCTCGAAGTTTGGATCAGCTCTTAATACTGAACGAAATATTCCAGATTCTGTCCTTGCCCAAAAAGGTCTGCTTCCACATAGCAAAATATAGCAGATAACGCCAATGCTCCAAATATCAGCCTCCAAACTATAAGATCTATGGAGTACTTCTGGTGCCACATAATAAGCACTTCCAACAATATCATTTAGTCTTTCATCTGCAGAAACAAAGATTTTGGATGACAAAAGAGATTATTTTTCTCTTGATTCTCAGGGTACACCGTAAAAATTGAAGCTATAAAAGACTGCTGTTGATTATAAAGGAATGATATGCCCAAGCCGATAATAACCTTTCTTTTTGCTACAACTTTCTTGGCATATTGGACCAACACTATAAGCATCATTCTATTTAAGTCTACATTGGGCCTGTTTGGCATAGCTTTTGCTTTTGCTTCCTATAGAAGAGATTTTGGAGGAAGCAACCTCAATTTTTATTTGGAAACTAATTTCTAAAAACACTTCTTATTAAGCTCCAAAAGTTCTAAAAGATCTTCTAACTATCAAAAACACTGTCATAAAATTAGTCAAAGGAGTCCAAAAGCAAATTTTGAGGCTCAAAAGCTCTAGTTGGCTTTACAAAAGCCATGCCAAACGGGCCTTTCGTCTATTTTGAAAAAAAAAAAAAAAAAAAAATCTGTCGTCACGAATCAAATGCCAAAATTAGAAAATTCTTGCAACTGGACAACAGAAAATAACACTGATAAATAAGTTAATTACTGCGATATCATGCAAACTACAAAAAATCATAGAAAGTCATGCTCTGCAAAAAGAGAGGCTGGAGACTAGAGAGTGAAAATTTAAAATGCCAGCAAAATAGCTACTTGCCTGTAGCCAGGCTTAGCTTTCTAAGAGAATTTGGTTCATTTCGTCAGCAAATAACTCACAAATGATCAAGGCATTAAACGAGAGATGTTTTCCAACAAATCACCCTCATCAGGTAAAAAGTAACCAACAATCAAACCTATCATAACCTAATTTGTTTTCATCTGTACTTCAGTCTTGAAGCATGCCAACATCTCAGCTGTTCTATTGAACTTGAAAATAAATAAAGTTGGTTATTGCAATGGTATGGCAGTACAAAAAGCAACAAGTAGCATACACCAACAAACAAGGAATATGATGCTCCTGAGGCACATAAAGTTTGACAGTGTGGCTCCAAGCATTTCTACTGAATTTGATTGCAAAGAGACGTTGAAAAAATGGTTATTGACAAGCCATATATAGAATTCAAACTGACTTCATACAATAAACTAAGAAACGAGAAAACGGGTTAAACTTTATATGATAGTTACCCGGCCTGATAAAGTCAGAAAGACCAAAATCAATAAGCTTCATATCAGCATCTTCTCTTCTAGAGGTAAAAAGAAAATTCTGCAATACAGGTAATTCAATCAACATCAATGAGAAGCTTAGCAGAAAAACGACCATTAAAAGCATCAAAAAATTATTGGGTGATAAAGGCTCTCCATATACCTCAGGTTTCAAGTCACGGTGGACAACCCCTTGGAGGTGACAAAATGAAACTACACTTAGAATTTGTACAATGATAAGTTTTGCCTCCTCTTCAGTATATCGACCACCTCTGCAATGGATAAGTAACAGGTACAGGCATCCATCAAAAAAGGGAAAATATCAGGTACAAACAGCATCCATCAAAAATGGAAAATATCAGAAGAAAAACATTTTGTCACCCATATATGGAGGTCCTGGGGCTTATTTGTTAGATACAGATAAAGTAAGTTCACTCACTTCGACAATATTCTGTCCAGTAGTTCTCCGCCATCACACAGCCTACGAGAAAAGAAAAGAGCTAATAATTGGTTTCAATTATTCACATGATACAGCAAAGAGACACGAAGAATAATGGGTACAACTAATAGCTCTCCAGTAAAAATTAGAAAAGAAAAGTAAACCAGTAACACTAAATTATTGTATGACATCTATTTACTAAAGGTGGACTAAGGACCCCCAATATGGAAAAGCTAAATAAAACCAAAATGATTATGATAAAGCTGGCTAAATATAGTCCTCAAACCAAACTCCAAAATCCTTTAGAAAACGGAAAGCATGAAATAATATCCAAGCAAGACAGAAACCAAAAAATAACATTTTCCAACTGAGCACAAGTTTTTTGACATCCACATTCCAGATGATCCTAAGGCCCAAAGAAGACTTTGACAGGCCCAGTTTGTCTTTGACCAGTTTCAGTCAATAGTTTTGGATTTGGGTGAATATTACCTTCTTTTTAATCATAAATGGTGGGATTTTGGCCAAATACAACATTTTGGGTATCAAACTGCACTTTTCCATTGTCTCGGGAATTGTGCCTGTTCTTATAATTTTCTTTATTTTGTGGGTTGTTTTATAATTTAATTAAATCAGGATTTTGATACAAAGACTGCCAGATTGAATTGAATTAAGTAATCTTCAAAAGTATTCTCTATTTTTCTGCTTTGTTATTCCCATCATCCGGTAACCAAAGGATGGTCCACAAGAAAGGTGGCATGATTCGAACCTTCATATCATATTCTCTATATTCATTCGAATCAACGAGTTTTAGGTTTACTATTTCACACTTTCACTGCATTGTTTTCAAAGAAAATCTGAATGATAATAACAAAGAAGGATCAATTGCACAAGCCATGCATAAACAAGTGTAACTTTGGAAGATAAGGAAATACGTACTCCATTATTACATACACATTGTTGGCATCCTCACAAGCATCATAAAATCTAACTAGATGCTTATGGCCTGAAAGTGCTTTCAAAATTTTCACTTCTCTGCGAACATCTTCAATGGATATTGCAGTTGTCATCTGACAAATAAAGTGTGTTCAATTAAATATATATCAAATGAAGGACAAGAACTATCAATTTGCAGAAAATTGAGTGCACAAAACTTAACGTAGTTGTCTAAACTTGAAACAACTTCTCTAATTTAGGTTTCTGAAATTTGAATGCTCGACTTAAAAGAGGTTAGATTGAAGAGTTCATTGGCCAATGTTTTTAACGCGTTTTCATTTCATGTTAGCTTGTGCGCAGTTGAATGAGTGATTTATACACCAAGAATATGGTGCTATGAACAACCAAGAATCAAGTTTCTACATGAAGACATTTAGATCTTTAATGCTCAACTTTATTTGATAGACTTTCTTTTTTTTCGCATGATTTTGCCCATCAGGAAAAGCCCGGAAAAGATCTCTGTACACTTTTGTCATTTTGTTTAGAACTCCTTAATCTTCATTAATTCTAAAATTAATTATCAACCAATCTCACTTTGTCTTATACCAGTCACATTTAGATTCTAATACATTATGAGATCTGGAGAAAACAGACCTCTCTTGCCTAGTTTAGATACCCTGATATCTCATGGCAATCAACATTTAATGACAAAAGTTATCAATAAAGGAAGGGGAAGGAGTCGTTGTTTTACCATGATTTTTTTGATGTATTTTGTTTGTGGTAACATAAATCCCTCCCTACAACTCATGAATTAAGAATTCTCACAACAACAAGGTCTACTCGCACAAGTGAATAAGTCATAAATTTTAATGATAAAAAACAAAGTCTATCCTTCCAGATTTTCTTAGTAAAAATTATCCTGAGGCCAAGTGTAGCTATGGCAAAAGAAAAAGAAATAAACATGCTGCAAAGTCTAAAGAAGACTATAGGCAGGCGGATAATTGGATTGATGAGTTTTAATCAGTGTAAAAGATTACTTAATGATTTCCATGTTTCACTTGAAACCAATGATAAGCCAGATACATAGTTGGGATCGTTATGATGTGTCATTTTTCTTCTGGAGCCATATCATAAAAAAAAATTAAAAATAAAAAAATAAGAGAGAGAGATTATAACGGCTTTCATACAACAATTCCAAGGCAAACAAGCCAAATTAAATTCAATGCATGTTAAAAATCAGAATTGATGTATAGGAGCTCATGGATCAATAAATTATGACCAACAGTGTACTTTGAAACCAAATTGTTACATAGGAAGAAAAGTCTTATTCCCAGTTTCCCAGGCATATGCCACAAAGCTAATGGGCATCCTAGAGAAGAGATCTGCTTTATGTGGTCTTGTTAATTACAGAACTAATTTGCTCAACTTTGAAAGAGAAATTTTCTTATTCGACGGGAAGCTGGCTGGTTGAATGAACGTGCAAGGGTCAGTATGTTAAGCCGTGGAAATATTCCCAAGCTAACAAATATCTGCATTTTTTTTTTTTCCAAATAGTATGTGCGGGTGAAATTTGCTGTGTTTGTTAATGCTTAAAAGAGTTATGTATATCTCATCACTTTCAATGCAATAAAAGCATTCAAATAGAGAAGTAAAGAAAGACAGACTTCACTTGCACATAGAAACGCACACCCAACTCTTTTTCACCCAGCTCTATCAATTCTTACAACTCTTTTCCCACCAGAAATTCATTAACCAACCTAGAAAAAGAATTTTTTTCTCCCAATTCTCCCTCCCCCCCCCCCCCCCCCCCCCCG
>NC_036251.1:5827806-5842874 GCF_002742605.1 Olea europaea var. sylvestris
CAAAAATTCTAAAACCACCCAAAAAAAAAAATTTTTTTCCCCCAATCCCCCCCCCCCCCCCCCCCCCGGAGTTATGCACTGTTGAAGGATGGGTAGTTCCTTTATTTTCTCGCATTAATAATTGTCATATGTGCATGACAACAACAAAAAACTTTTAACCATAGTGTATGGAATTGAATCTGGAAACTTCCCTCCTCCCTCTGTGTTTATTCCAACTGTGATATGTGAGTGGGCAGCCTCTATCAGATTTTCCACAATCGTAATTTGCATACTAAACTCATCGCAACAGAATAACTCTCCCTTCCCCCTTTGCAGTTATTCTTCTTTTAGCCTTTTTGTCCACTATAATTTTCAATTTACAATCTTACCTTAGATAAATCAACCGCTTTATGGCATACAGAGACCTGTCATTGCTGACAATCAGTAGACAATCCCTAAGCTTTAGATAAGTTCTAGAAACAGTTGGCCAAAAAAGGGATAATGCATGAAGTAGGATGGCTATCTCAAAATAGTTGTCTATACCACAAAGTATATTGGGATACTTTATTTGCAGCTTCAGGTCAGTTATGTTAGCAGCAGAACATAATATGGACCATTCTAACTGTTTACTCTTACTATCATAAAAGGTCCTTCATTGTAATCTTACTGTATGTGATCGACCTAATAGCATCTGGAATGGCTTCTGAACACCAATTCAACACTCTGCTTATAAAGTCAAGAGAGTTGACTCACAAAAACTATCCTGATTTTTTGTTTCCAGGTACACAAATCTTCTTTCTTCATTCTGCTTGTCTAGGATCCTAGATCAATTCCTATATAATTGATGTTTTTTCTAACCCTTTTTCATCTATGCTACGTTCAACAATCTTCACTGAACCAACCCAAAACATCTTAATTGTAGCCATCAGATTTTATCTACTGAAGGCAACACTTGATATCATAAATCAACAGAACAATGACCAAAAGAGATAATCCAAATGGTCACTAAAATTTGCAAAAGGTTTTCACGAGGTCACTTAACTTTATAAATCACTCAAATCGTCACTGAACTTTGCAAAAAGTTTCCATGATATCACCAAACTTTAAAAATCATCCCATTCATCACTAAACTTTGCAAATAGTTTCCACTGGATCACTTAACTATGCAAAAGGTTTCTCAGGGGTCACTGAATTCCCCTAGTAAATCTTTTGCAAAGTTGAGTGATGAATGGGGTTATTTTTAAAGTTCAGTGACCCGTGGAAACATTTTACAAATTTCAATGACCATTTGGGTTATTATCTCACTCGGATGGCTAGAGCATACTTTGCATATGCTCAACGACTAACTTGCAGCAAGTTACAATAAGCAGAGGTAAATCAAATACAGAGTTGATATCATTGAACCCTTCTGTGGATGAAGCACTAGACTATAGAGCCAATTCCAAGCTCATTGGAACCATGGCTTAACAAAGATATTTAAAGTCAATACCTTTCCATCCAACATTGCTAGCTAAGCCACCTTCTAGACACTAGCATTTCAATCCTAAATAGAATTATTCCATCTCTCTTACTATACCCGATAATTGCAACTGCTGCTTGCATTAAGTGTCCACCAAACATAATCCAAACATCTATCTTATCTGAGAAATGAAACTTCCATTAGAATGTATGCTTAGTTCAAGCACGGACAGACCTTAGATTTGGAGATGATTTTGACGGCAACAGGCAGGTCTTTGAGCTCTCCCTTTCGGCCTTTGGCATAGCAAGTGTGACCAAAATGGCCTCGGCCCACCTCTTTGCCAAGCTCATACTTTGCCCCAAAATTTTTATTATACCCAAAGTTCTTGTCCAAAGCCTGATGCCTCTCCGGCTCCTCCGTAACCCCCGCAGCATCCTCCGGAATTGTCCCCTCCCTTGGTGTCTTCCCGTGCCCAAACCTCCTCACCAAAGATGCCTTGATGTGCTTCGCCGGCGACGGCGGAGGAAACGGCTTCCTAAAAAACCTCCTCGGTGTTGACCTAGCTGGCGACGGCGACACTCCCGCCGGCAGAGGACTGGTCCCTCCCGCTCCCACTCCACCGTAAGGGTACGGGCTCGGCCAGGAACTGTTTCCAGCCGAGGATCTCGCCGGAGTATTCTTAGCCGACGGAGTGCCGTTACGAACCGGCGTCTCCGATGGCCGATCGCCACCTCCATCGCCATCAGCGGTGGCTGTAATGGTGGTCGTCGCATAAACATCATTATCTCCGGTTGGAATCGACTTACCATAACACTGCCCCATCGCAGCAGCTGCAGCTCAGTGTCAACTCAAAACCACTATTTCTAATTTCTCTCTCTATACGTATATGTGTATATATATTACAACTGGATCGAGACTAGGTCAAATACAAAAAGTCTAAGCATTTGACGGTGCAGATCGGTCCGAATCTCAAGATCAGAGCTGAGAAAAGGACCAGAGTTTAGAAAGAGAAAGTGAATCAACAGATCAACGGCGAGAAAACGATAAAAAAAGGGAATGAAGTAAAATCCCAGTCATATATATTTCTGATATAGAATATAGATACAGATAAAAATGTGACAGTGTGATGAAAGAAACAGAAATAAGTGTGTAATAAGTGAATGGAAATCTAAGGGAAAACCCGACCCGATCCGACATTATTTTCCATCCGTCACTTTCTCTTTAATAGAATAATTAATTCTATAAATGATTTAGAACTTCGAAAGTATAGTATCTATTCCACAAAATTTTAATAATAAGTTGAAATTTTTTACCTTTGAAAGAAGATTGTATTGTGAAAAAGGGGATCAAAGACGTACTTGATTGATAGTGCTTTAAGTGTTGGTCCTACTAGGGTGGTGGATAATTAATGGATTCTAAATAATGAATCCTACTAAATATATAGATAAAAGGTAAATTTGACTAACTTAAAATATAATTTAAACTTCGCCATAATTAGTAATGAGTGAAAGGAAGAGGGATGAATGGGACGAAAAATGCAAGTGAAGGGGTTAGAAATAATTTTTTCGGCCCCTTATTTTTTCTTCGTGAAGTTACTGATTTGACCCTAAAATTACCTGAAGGAGGTGAACAGATAAATAATGTGAAATTTAAAATATCGATTAAAAGCAATAAATCACATTTTAATTGTTTAAGATGTTTAGACAATAAAGTCAATTTTATCCTATATTGAATTGCCACACTAGTAAATAAAGTAGTAAATAACACAATATTTGTTGACGAAGAAAATCTTTCACAGGATTAAAAATTTTGGGATCAAGCCAGTGACTTTCACTATAGACAATATAAACTTACAGTATAATCCAACAAAGAAAACATACTAAACTTACCGATCTAATTCATACAATCTCTAAAACTCGTTAAAACGTGCTTTACTACACCTGTACTCGGTCTTTTAGAAATGTTTATCTCCCGTGAATCGCCAAGAACATCTTGTTCTTGTATTCTTCTTGTGCTTCTAGTCTAACATTCCTTAATCTTCAATGACATCTGAAAACAAGCACTCTAGAACCCACCAAGGTGCCAACGCTCGTGAAAGCCTAGGTCGGTCGATCCTCCATTCATTGGATCGGAGGGCCATTAAGAAGGTACCTTCCTGATTATGTTTAGGAGGTAGATGTTCTGGATTATATGGTGTTGATATTTTTCCCAATTTGTGGTCTTGAGATGTAGAATTATTTTTTTGGGTCTTCAAAGAATGTTATGAAGGTAGGATATAACGATCAACCACCGTTTTCACGAAGTGAGGCTTGTGTATTTATTGTAGAGAGGTATTTGAGTAGTATATGATAGATAGAATTTTGGAAAATAGTGAACTAAGATTTCTCGAAAAACACTTTCGCTCAGGTGACAGGTGTGTCGCTCGAGCAATCGGTGAGCAACTGTTTGGATGTTCGAGCATCAGCTTAGCAACATCCTAGCATAATTCCAATAATTCTTTTTTCATGTTCCATACTCGGATCCAAAGGCTCCTAGTTCATCTATACAACATTCCAACAAACTCGGTGACTTTTACAACTCTTTTATAATAATCATTTTGTCTAAAAAATAGCCAATACAATTGAAGCCTAACAAATTTTCCATTTGACATTTTGTGACAAAATTATACAATACAAGTCAAAGAAGTAAAACAAAACTAATCAATCCAAACTCAAACTGAATGTGTCTCTCTTGTATCCTTTCCTCCTGAATTCAACAACTCAAATACTTAATGTAAAAGCGTGTGAAACAAAAAATATAATAATTGAAACACACTATCACAAATATACTAGTTGGATTGAGAAGTAATATTAATATCAATCAAAACACCAATTAAAAACATTAATATCACAAACAAAACATCAAAAAAAAAAACTAGTTATTATGATGCATTATAATATGGAATTTCATAAAATTCTATCATCTCCCCTTACTACAAAATCTCCCTAAATTGCCAAAATGCCACTAGAAGAAAATGACATCATCTCTCCTCATTTTTTTTTCACAAATGACGAAGGGAACTATAACAAATGTAATTATATTTCTTCTCCTCATTTTTTAGTTTTTTTAAATATCACTGTTAAAAATCGATAACAATATATAAGAACTCAAAAATACTGTTGATAGCATGCACAAAGATAATAAAAGATTGGTAAATTTTTCCACATAATCAGTTCAAGTTAAAATTAAGTAAATTATATAAGTGACCCATATATGTAAAGTATCATTAATCTTTTGTAAGTAGGACTTCAAGCCTTAATTTTATGAGAAATGATAAGCTAAGCATCACTGTTAATAAGTTTATCCTAACAATACTATAAAGAAGCTAATTTTTATGTATATTCTTCTTTTCTCACCTTGAATTTGAGCATATAATTTTTTTGTCTTATGTGCAATCTCTTCTCTATTAAACGACTAAAATGATCCCTATTACGAATTTTAGAGCGATTAACCCCAAGTTAGATTACCATGGGCACTAAGTTATGAGAAACCCCATGAACTTCATTGCTGGAGTCAAAAAGGCTCCCAAGAAGAGAATAAAGTATTGAACTTTTTTCTTTTGAGATAATATACTGTTTAGATATATTAGAATAAGGTCAATTCATATTTAAAGTCACATTATCAACACATGACTACCATCCCAAATCTCACACACGTGGTCAAGTCCTACTCACAATATTATAGTGTGTGCAGTGTAAGTACATGAATAAACCTATACTAAGTATTCCATAAAAATATAAACAAGTAACGGAAAATATGCTACAGCACATCAATTAAACTCATGCTTGGTTACAACACACATATTCAAGTAACTCATATATCATGTTGTAGTGTCAAAAAAATTCCATTTTCTTTCCTTTTTTCTTCTAATTGATAAAACATAAATGTATCAAACACAAAAAATAATTAAAAAGTACATATATGTAACACACACACACAAAAAAAAGTGTGCATGTACCAATGTAAACAAAATGAGATACGTGCTATCAAGAATAAGTACAATGAATAAACACAAGCATGCACCAAACATACTAATTCACTAAGACTTAAAACTGCTATCCTCTTGACAAGCAACACAAACAGAATCATCAGTCAGAGCATCTCTTTGATCATAAAGATCACTCTTTTTTCACCCAAACTTGCTTAATGGAAGACTTATTCCAAATAATTTGTGTCATTAGCTCGATCAATTAACTCGTCTGATTAGTAAGAAAGTCAATCCGGCTATCAAAATCCTGATTTCTATTTTTAGTGAAATTTTGATTTCTATTTCTATTTAGGAATTTATGACACTCATGTCTTATTTATCTTAACTCACTACAGTTGAAAGAAGTAGGGATAAATCTAGATCCAAAATTATGAGGTCGTTGATATTTATTCCTAAGTTGGTAGGTCCTACATTGTCTAGTAAGCCTCTATCCTATAATACCTTTATTCTTAAGTTCAGAATTAGGAACATACTTAGACTGGTTGGTAGCAATTTAGGAAGCACTAGCCCTATTATGATCAGTCTTCTTATATCCTAAACCACCCATGTTCCCAGCAGGCTTGTTCAACCCTAAAGATTGTCCAGTTTCTGAAATTCACTCAAGAATGAATAGAGTTGAGTATTGGATTTTTCAAGATCACTTGTCAATGTTGTAACCTTAGCCTTTAGGTTCTCATTGATTAATATTAACTCACTAAGGCTTTTGGTTGACTCATAAAGTTCATATATAAGTGTCTCTCTTTTTAGCTCAAGTGTATTAACCTTCTTAAGTACGACTTTATTTACCATCTTAATATTAAGACTCGCCTCAAATAATTGATGATAAGCCTCATAAATCTCTTTCTCATCTTTAGAATCTTTCAGAGTGCTCATCGCTATCTACCTCCTCAATCTTCTCACTATCCACATCAAATTCACTCCTAATACTAGCACTAAAAGTCATAAACTTCCCACTCTCATCACGAGCGGATTTCTCACTTAATTATCCGAACTAGACTCGTCATCAATGAGAGTTACATTAATCGATTTATCCTAATTTCTCTTACTGTTATGGCACTCACTCCTATAGTGGCCAAAAGCTTCACACTTATGACATCTTATAGATTAAAGATCTTCTTTCTGGACTTACTAGGAGCACATCTATGTCTCTCTTGGAGCTTCTTCTTATTTTTAAACATTTTTCGAAATTTTTTAGCAAAATAAACTATCTCCTCATCATTAATGGTCTCTGTATCAGTAGAGTCATACTCTTTTTCCCTAACAATATTCAAGCTTATAGACTTGTTCTTTTTAGTTTGAGATATAGTGATATCATAAGTTTGGAAAGATCTAACTAGTTCTTCGATCTTAATCGTATCTAAATCCTCGCTCTCCTCGAGAGTCATAATTTTAGATCTAAATCTCTCATGTAAGGGTCTAAGAATTTTTCTGACAATCTTAGACTCGGGAATTCTTCGCATACGTTGAAGCTAGAATTAACTATGTAATTCAAGTTGGCATAAAAGTCATCGAAGGTCCATCACCTTTCATCCTAATCTTTTCAAACCTAGTGATCAACATTTGTAACTTAGAGTTCTTAATAGCCCGAATTTCCTCATGTGTGGTCGGTAAAAAAATCCCCAACCTCTTTAGCAGCTTCACACATAGACACACGCCTAACTTCTTCTTGTGACGACTGTAAATAAATCATGTAAATCCTTAAGATTCCAATTAAACTCATCTAAATTAGTCTTTGGCCAATTAGCTATAGGAGTGGGGGATATAACACCATTAATGGTGTAGGAAGGGGCAGTCTAACCATTCACTACGCCTAAACAAATATGCTCATCCATCTATTTTAGGAAGGCTCTCATTCTAACTCTTTAATAAGCATAGTTACAACCATTAAAATATGACGGGATTGACAATGAACTATTCATTTTGAAAGTTATGGTCAAGAATCAAATTTGGCTCCGATACAACTTGAAATTTACTGGTTCGACCTTAAAATACCTAGAGGGTGTGATTCGACAAATAACGTGAAATTAAAATTATCAATCGAAAACAACAAGTTATCTTTTAATTGTTGTAAATGTTTAGTCAATCAAATCAACTTTATCTTATGTTGAATTGCCACAATAGTAAGTAAAGTAGTAAATAAGACAAGATTTGTTGACGGAGAAAATCATTCACAAAATTAAAAACTCTAGGAATAAGTCAGTAACTTTCACTATAAACAATAATAACTTACAGTATGATCTAGTTTAGAAGACCCATTAGACTCGCTGATCTAAATCCTATAATCTCCAAGATCCATTGGAATGTGCTTTACTCACACATACTCCAGATCTTCTGGAACTATCTATCACATGTGAATCATCAAGAAAACATTGTTTTCGTACTCTTCCTATATTTCTGGTCCAACATCCCTCAATCTTCAACAACCTTTGAAAGCTATTGAGAAAATACATTCTTGATTATATTTAGGAAGCGCATTTTTGGATTGTATGATTTTGATATTTTTCCCAACTTGTGGTTGATTGATTTCAAGATGTATAATTGTTGTTTGTTCTTCAAAGGATATAGCAAGGTAGAACATAACGATCAACCACCATTTTTCATGAAGTGGAGTTTGTGTATTTATAGTAAAGGGGTATTGAGGTAGTATAAAATAAATAGAACTCTTGAAAATCGTAAATTATGGTTTCTCAAAAAATACCGTTGCTTGACTCGACCGCCAGTCGAATGACAATTATTCTATTTTGAAAGCTTGAGCATTAGCTTAGCGACATGCTATCATAATTCCGATTACTCTTTCCCCATGTTCTATACTCGAACCTAAAGACTCACAATTCATCTATACAACATCTCAACAGATTCTATGACTTTTACAACTCTTTCTATAATAATCAGTGATTGGGCCATTCGCTCCTCGACGGAGGGGGGATCTTGCGTGGTTCAAGGTCTACTTGCTTCCCTCTCTTTAATTTAAGGTTATTTCAAATATCTAAAGAATAGCCAATACAATTGAAACCTAATGCTTGGCAACAAAAGAAATTGTTTTCTCAAGTAAAATGGAAAACCGAGAAGTAAATTTTAAACAAGAGAGGAGGAATGAAATAAAAAATACAAATGGAAAAGGCAATAAGTGACATATAATCTCTTCGTAATAAATTGAAAGACGTCAACAAATTTGTTGACACTGCGACAAGTAACAACTTAAGTTTTCTCATTTATTAATTAGAACAAAAAAAAATTTATATTTTGAGATGTCAAAATGCATTTGGGAGACAGTAAATTTGAAATAGCAATTCAAAAGGGAAAAAGGCTGGGAAACGATTTTTCATTTTTGAAATTTTTTTAGTCAATAATCAGAATCTTCGAAATAAACAAAACTAAAAAACCCAGCATTCCCCTTTGAATTGGTCACTGTCAAATAAAAAATGTCTCTATTTTTATAACTGCTAAGGTTGAACTTTTACTTTTATGACAAAAATAAATATATTTTATGCTAAGAACATCTAAATTAATGTTAAATTTATTGAGTACGATGTCAAATCCTAGAAAAAAATAGAACAACTATAAAAATAAGGAATATATGGGAAATCGAGAAAAGTATTTCTTATCGTGGATGAATTTGTAGTTAGTCGACTCTAATTAACAATTGACAATGGGCGTTGAGAATTTGTCAAACTTTAACATTTTTATTGATGTTTTTCATATTGAAGATGTAAAATGGTTAACTAATCGACAAAAGTCAATAATTCTAGGTCAAAGATTTATCAGACAATGAAAAATAATTTGAAGTTGTCTATCATCTTTGCTCCGACTCATCAAACCGTATCAAGATCTTTGTCATGCCACACACTCACTAATAAAATTTATATAGATTATCGTTCAAGTTGTAAAGTTCAAATATGCTTTAGTGACTATCCTATCATTATGAAGTACATAATTGTCATGTGATTCGCTACTTTGCCCCAAACTTCAATATACCATCTACAATGCAACACTGTATAAAATATATTCTCGTTAAATAAAGTTATTCATTTTGATGTATCATACGTAATTATCTTTTACATTCCTCATTATACTCTTTCTTTAAATCCACGTATTTACCTTTCTTAATTTTGACTATTAAACTTATGTGGTATGTATTTAATAAGTCATATATAAATAGCCAAGTACAAACCTTATCATCTTCGTTAACTTACAAAACTCAGCTTATACCGTTCCATCATCATCTCGAATCTATTTTAAAGCTATGGCCCACAAATATGCTTCACAAAGTCATTATCATATCAATTTTTAGCCCATTGAGGAATCTTGTGACATCAAATACAGACAAGAGCACAATCCCAATACTCAACAATCTTCGAGTAATCGTAAAGTGCTGACACACGTTACCACTGTGACATCATTTTAATTCTCAACTCTTCGAAGTTCTCTTGGCACCAAATGTAGACAAAAGCAAGATCCTGACATTGCTTAGCATCCTTCAATAACCATGAAGGATCAACGGTCGTTTTTCGTTTGTTAACCAAGACTTCAAAAGCAAATATTTAGCCCCCGTTTGAGTCACATTATTGTAAAAATAAGAATGAAAAATATAGTCGTTATGAGTCCCGCGTAAGAGATAAAAAATTAAATATGGTGGCTTAATGTGATGGATAACGGTAATATTTTTCATTTTAATGAAAAAATAATGAGGCTCAAACATGACTTTAATACGATAAATAGTAATAAAAAAATCCAGGAAATTGATACAAATAGCACTAGAAAGTGACGGTTAACTATAGACTCTTTTCATAGAATTTCATTAGGGCACCACTTTTTGTGAATGGAACGATAGGTGGAACACCTACTAATGCATGTAAGTTGAGGACCAAAATGAAGAATTCGCACAAGGACGTGTGATTTGCTACTTGGGGAGGCAATATTTTACTAACGCAATGATCAATAGTTTGTCTGAGACGATGATTAGCCACATTAGAATTGAGAGGCTCCCTCTATGTTTAAAATGCTGAGCTAAAGAGCTAGAATTGGATCAAATAAATTATAAAAAAAAAAATGGAAAGATGTTTATAGAGATAAAACTTATTTCTTGACCAGGAAAAATAATCTTGATCCACATTGAGAAAAATAAGAATCTAATTTCTGCACTGTTAAAGTAAAGAATCAAAAACTTAATTATTTTGTGGAAACTAGAAATTATTGATTTATGATAAATATACAAAAAAGTGGTAGCTGTTGCCAAGTTTATAAGCAAAAGGACTCAGAATGTTAAATGACAAAATTTAGTGCTATTTCTACAAATTTCTCTACAACGCCACAAGGTTTTCTTTTGCAAATATGGGCTAAACCCTATACACAAACTAACTGAACAAAAAGAAAGCCCATTTACATACGAAAACTCCCCCCAAAGGGAAAATTAGGCAGGGTACCCTCAAAAAATAACAAATTAGAAAATACCCCCTAAAACTAATTAAAATCCTAACTCCCGTATTAATTACGTTCAAACCCTATAACCTTAGAAACCCTGCAAAACTAGAAATCCCGTAACTCCCACCACGAATCTATGTTTTGCTTCCCACTATCAAGAATTGGTTGCACAAGCACCATCAGAAATCACGAAGAACGAGGAGTGTCATCAAAGTTGAGGGAGGAGTTTTTGATTCCGATTATAGCAAATGGCAAGGATGCACAAATGTGTTATATATGGAGGCATTGATAGAAATTCTATACAAAGGAAGGATGTCCGTATGGTGAGAATTGTACTTTCCTTCACAATGAGCAGTCTAAAATTTGAGAAATTGTGACAATAAGTTTGGGAGGTGGTGCTTGTGGAGGCAGTGGTAGTGGCACTGGTGGATTAAGCATGAAACCCTCAAACCAAAAAATAAGGATTTGCAATGAATGGGAGCTAACAGGTAACATAATAGGCATTGACATAAGCATGATAACTATGAAAATGTAGATGAAGAGAGGTGAATGGTGAAGGAATACTAGCTTTTCTTCAACGTCTGGAATGGGCATGAGTTTTTGCAGAGAAAAATCTTAGGTATTTTAGCTAAATTTTGGCTGAAAATCTACATTTTATTTCTCAATAGAAAAATGAGATATTTTTTAGCATTATAGTGATAAGACCTTTGTGAAAATTGATTGTGTCAATACATATGAAAAATTAGTTTTGAATCAATTAAACTAATACATACAATGTGTTTGATGAAATGAGAATGTGAAAAAGTGACATTATGTTACTTTTTAAATAAAAGTCACAATATCTCATTTGAACATTTAACAAGATGCATAAGTGTGCATTTGTAAAAAATTGAACATACAAATTCAAGACTTGTTTTATGCTAATACATAAAAAATAGTTTTGAATCAATTAAATTGATGTATGCAATGTGCTTGCTTAAGGAGAATGTGAAAAAGTGATAGAACATCACTTTTCTACAAAAAAAAGAAGAAGGTAACATTATGTCTTGGAGCAATTAACTAGATGCATATGTGTGTGTTTATTTATTTATTTTTTTTTTTTTTGAACATACAAATTCAAGTCTTGTTTTATACATATAAAAAGGAAAAACTTTGAATCAATTAATTTGATGCATGCAAGGCATTTATTCAAGGAGAATGTGGCAAAGTGTCATTTTGTCACTTTTTTAAGTAGTTGTCACTTTTTTTGAATTTGTCACTTTTTTCAATTGTCTTAAAATTTTTATTACATTTTTTTAGTAACAAACATCATTTTTTAATAAAAATGAGATTACATGTCATTTTTTAATAAAAATGTGACATTATACTTTTAAAAGTGACATTGTGTCACTTTTTCTTTTTCTTTTTTTAAGAAAAAAGACAATTTTTATAAAAAAAAAATAAAAAAAAAGTGGCATTGTGTCACTTTTTAATTTTAGGCAGTATTTTTTACTTTCAAAAAACTTTTCATATGATTTTTCAAAATACGTCTAATTTTAAGGGTATTTTTGTAAGTTGCCCTAAATTCATCTGTAAGCCTGTCTTGTCCAGTCCCAAGACCCACCTTGGCATGAACCACAGAAAATAGTTTCAAGCCGGGCCCAGATAGACCCAACACAAAACTCTGGCCAGCTAAGGCTTAACAGCGGGCCTCTCTGCAATCAGACTACCAGTATATGCAACATACCAGCTCCAATGACTCTTGACCATCAGCATAGGCTTATTTGCAAGACTACAGTTCTAACACTAGTAGTTTCTCCCAAGACAACGAACTCCAAATTGTAAGAAGAAATTAGCATTAGAGGCAACAAGTACGAAAAAGTTCTAATAATCGATGCTTTGAGGCAAATTGCTATCAGTATGTTGCGTGCGTGCATGTGTGAGCCTGTCACTTGTGTGTGAGAGGGAACAAGCTCCCGTCTGATACACAACAATATCACAGGTAAGTCTTTTGTATATTAGTGTTACAATACTCGGTTTTAATTTGTCTATTTACATTGATATACTCAATCTAAGCAGCTTGCATACGGAGATTTGTACCAGGGAGAGAGACAGCAGTTCCTTCCTCTTCTGTAACTAGGTCGTCTGAATGCAGATTCGCTTGATTTAGGCTCCGAACAAATTTAGTATATGAAGGGAAATGCTCGGGAGAAAAGAAATAAGCTCCCATTCTTTGATATGTGAACAAGTCGACTACATTTTGATCCACCAAGTTCTTCTTGATCTGTTCGTAACCCCTTGGACTAACCGAAACCAATGAGTTTTCGCCAGAGATTTGTACTTCATGTTTTCCGCAAGCCGATGCTATTTGTGCAAGTAATAATTCTGGGCTTGAGCGGGATTCATTTGGTTCATTCTCCTCTGACAGGTCCATTCCAGGAAGTATAATTTTGCAGGAATTTCTTGAGAAGATTGCAGCAATGGCCTCATAACCATCTCTATTGGCCGTGTTATAGAACCCAGCCGTTAGCTCTGAAGGGTGGGAACGTGTTTTATACCATGAATGCATCAGGGGGACTTTACCTGACACTATGATTTCTGTATCTTCGAAAGTTGAGGCAGCAACCGACAAAATGCGATCACCGTGAGATATTAGTTGACTTGAGTACCAAGAAAGAAAGAAATCACCATATGGCATCTCCCATGATCCTCCGTGCTCCAGAAAAAAGCCGCTTGACATTGGTGACTGGCTGTAGCCGGGTGCATCATGGGGACCACTTAGTCCCCACAGAGGGTTCCCGTGCGTTTCTGCATGCTGCTTAAGATTTTCAAGCATGTATTTGTTGTAACACTGGAATTCTCCGGCTCCACGATGGCTATTGTTCTTGGAACGATAGTGATGAGATGGATACCGAAGCTCGCCATCTGGTCCGAGACCAATTGATATTCCCTGTAACATATAAAAGGATAAGCAAAACCACCCATCAGTATCACAACTATGAATGAAATTATGATGAAGTTTGGTCAAGCTTGAGATTACTTAAAAGTAGGTCTATAATCTTGTACTCAAAAGATATAAATCAGCATACCGTGATTGTGGACCCGATGAAAGGCGAGAATGAAGCCTTGAAGCTCTCGCAGAACTCAGCGTATGCTTCAATTGGAGTCTTTCCATCAAGAACAGGCAGATCATCGACAGCTAATGATAGACAATCTTTGTAACGCTGTCCTGATCGATCTGTAAAGTAAACATCTGGTTGTGATTCACCAATCCGAGAAACCCAATCAGGAAGTAGAATTTTGGCATCTTTGGAAGCATGAAAACAGAGTGATACGTGAAGCTTTAGACCCAGTTTTTGGACCATTTCTGCAAGAACAAGGTAGCCTGTCCAGTCATATTTTCCCGATTTGTCCTTTTCAGCTATTCCCCACCAGACCGGGAGCTCCACTCCATCTATTCCTAATAACTTCAAAGCCTTCAGCCCTGCAGAAATCGCTCGTGCATGATTCACTGTATTACAGGTGGAGACAGCATCGAGTGGCAACCCAACATATAATTTCACGCCATCAGTCTGCAAGGGCATTAACCGTGAAGCAATATATTAGCCTCGTATCAACTTTTTTGAAGACAACAGAGATTTAAGAAATAAGCATCCAACTTTACAAAGAGTCGAAAAACAACAACAAAGAAAACGTATTGTCATTTTGGACTCATCTGACAAAGAAAAATAACATCAGAAATTAATGAAGAAACAACGAGCTAAAGTGCTCAAAAAAGTGGTTAAGTCTATATTACACCAAAGGGAATTTACTAATTTTTCATGGAAGGATCGTGTGATTATGCAATTGTGATGAAAAAGGGACTAATGAAACTTCCGTTTATACCATTCACAGAAAATTGAATTCTGGATATCTGCTCTTGAAGACCATATCCTATTAAAAATTGATTGAATGCTTCAAAATTTATGACAGATCTGAAATATTAACCATAGATCCTACAAACCGGAGTTGAAAGAATTTCAATAAGAAGTCAATCCATTTTCCTCTTTCGTTTCCCTTTATTTTACTTATTTATCATTATTTTTAACAAGTAGTAGCTTACTTTTAGTACTATGTTTTTTTAACAATAACTTACAATTATCACATGGATCAGACCCAAAAAATTGATCTAGTTATTCAATTTGCATAATTAACAAGGAACAG
>NC_036251.1:5849128-5860938 GCF_002742605.1 Olea europaea var. sylvestris
GTGATCCAAATCCAATTCCCGTTTTGCCCTTGAGACTTGGGTACATGTGATGGAAAATTTTTGTGTACACGAAATATGGGCCACCAGATGAAACATTGGTCTGGAAAACACATGAAAATGTATGCTAATAAAGGGGTAGGTGCAGCGAATGACTTGAATTCACGTTGAGCATTCAGTGAATGATTGAAGGGTTAATAAGATTTATGGTACGTGGAATTAGACAATCTATTTTTATAATACTTCTCTTGAAGTATCTTATACGATTTGCTTATTTGGTAGAGATTTTGATAATTTATTTTTTTTTATCGTTAGAAATAAAATGCGTTCTATCTGTGAAAGAAAAATTCAAAAATGACGGTTGGAATAGTGAAATAAAGTTCAAAAAATTGATTTTAGGTAAAATTGCAGCAAAAGCCCCAAATGTCTAGCAGACTTTCCCCAAACTTTTTATTTGCTGCATCCGTCACCCCTAACATTTCCAAACGTCACAGGTAAAGCCTTTTTTGACTGTTTTCATCCACTATTCTAATAGTTGATTAAAAATTTAACTTTGACCACATTATAATCAATTTTCAATGAGGGTAAAATGGTACTTTTATATTTATCACAATAAATAACAAAAAAAAAATGAAAAGAAACGAAGGAAAAACTATACAATCTTCTTCCCAAATACAATAGTCACCGAGCCCTGCCCGCCACCACCTTCTTCACGCACAATACGCCAATCACCAAACCCTGCCCACCACCACCTATTCCTCATCCGTCCACCGTCGCCACCACATATGAAAACCAGTTCCGTTTTTCCCTTTTTGAGCCCATTCACTCCAAAAGTATTGTTTCAGTTACAATCTGATGCTCTAAATTTTCAATTTTGAACAAAAGGGAACAATAAAGCCTTGGCTAGAATGTTTATCAATCCACTGCTGGATCTTGACATACCCAAAGATTGATATACAGGAAACCCATGATACAAAAGCGATGAAACTTTCCCATTTGAAGTCAAATTTTTGTATTTTGGCATGAAAGTGTTTATAGATTCATCTATTGGGCAAAAAACTGTTAACCCATCTACAACACTTTGTGAAAAAGTGTTGGCAGCACTGGAGCTTGTTAACAGATCGAAAAATGCCTTGCAGCCCTTGTTTCGCCATTAATGAAGTGACCTTTAGATCTTGGGGTCCGTCGGCCGTAGCTTCAGCTTCCGGCGAAAAGCAGTACATGGTTGATTTAAATTACAACAATGACATAAGGAATTTCATTTATTGATTTGGCGAATGTTGTGGGTTTGGATGGATTTGGAAAGATGAAGCTACATTTTTTCTTCTTCCTTTTTTTTTTTTGTTTTGTTTTGTTATTTATTGGGGTAACTATGAAAGTACCATTTTACCCTCATTGAAATTGATTATAATGTGGTCAAAATTAAATTTTTAGTCAACAAACGAAATAGTGAATGAAAACCGTCAAAAAGGACTTTATCTACGACGTTTGGAAATATTAGAGGTGATGACTGCAGCAAATCAAAGATTTGGAGAAAAACTGTTAGTGTTTTAAAAGTTTGGAGCTTTTGCTGCAAATTTTTCTTGATTTTAATTGTCTTAAAATCTATAGTTAACAAGCACTAAAATCCCGAATATCTATTCAGTGATTGGGCCTCTATTGATTTCCTTAGTTGATTGACCATTTAGGGAAAAAAATTGTTCGCGGAGAAAGATTGGAAATAACATTATGTTACTCTACTTAGCAACCTAATTAACTGCTCTTTTACTTTCACCGAAACCAAGTTGCTTCACTTATGACTTGTTTGGAAGAAACATTTTACTTCACAAAATGATTCAAAGTAAAATGAACACAAGCATTTAATCGCTACATGAAACTTAAATGCATATGAGTTACACTATAATTTATATAATGAGATATGAAGTACAGTTAGTTAAGAATAAAATTCTTTCTCGATCTAATGTAATATGTATACACATCACCTATAAATAGGAATGTCAACGAGTTGAGTCGAACCGGCTCATAAGTCAAAATTCGAGGTCAAGACCCAGCTCGAGTAAAATTAAGACGGACTTTTTATTGCCCGAACCGAGCTAGGCAAAAGCTCCACCGAAAATTTGAGGCTCAACTTGAGCTTTCGGCTCGGGCCTTACTGAGCAGGCTCGATTTTATTTTTTTATTTTTTTGGTTTTTTTTTAAGGCTGCCTTTTTTTTACGAGTTGAGCTTTTTTCGGATCGAGTCACGTGCTGCCCGAGCCAATGAGCCAAATTACCATCCTTATTTGCACACAAAAGCTGTATCCATTATAAATAACATGTGATGCACGTAAAAAAAAAAAAAAAAAAATTATATATATATATATATAGACACACACACGACAACCCATTAAATGCTTGTATTTTAGGTCTTGCGAGGCAATTAAATGCTTGTCATAATCTAACCTTAACTTCTTTTTCACATATATTTTCATGTGTGTTTTAGATACCTAGTTTATTTCATGACACAAATTTATTGAGCGCGTACGAAAATTTCCAAAAAGGGAATAAGAAATTGTATTGGATTGTACCAAATTATTCTTCCTCTAATGATAAACAGATGGTAGAAGCTTAAAAGTTTGTCATAGAATGATCAACCATTTGTTTTAGTAATCCATGACCATTAATTCAACATATTTTACAACAACTAAGTTTTATTCGTCGTAGATTGATATAGTACTATAGCAGCTTTTAATACCTAAAACTTGAAGGAAGAAATTAAATGCTTCATGTTTTTTTAAAGGAAAATACAACCCAGAAACAATATGTGAAGATAATATTGCTTAAATGCTATTTAGTACTAGTGGTGCGTATAACCCCTCTAGGTAGTAGTGGGCCACACTGACTTATTCGTTCATTAGGTTTAAAATGCAACAAGTTGATTTTCAACATTTCGTTGTAGTTTTCCAAGAATAATTTTAAATATACTATTTTATTATTAACCGACAATGGCTATTTTTTTCAAGGGGCATTTTTAAGAATGTCCAATTTTAAGGGTATGAGTGGAAAAGTATCCACTTATTTGAATTTAGTGCTAACTTGTCTATTATGCCTTTAATGAAAAGCTACATTTTGAAATGGTATTCTCGACATTTTAAATGTCGTTCTCGACATTTTAAATGTCGTTCTCGACATTTGATTTTTTTTATTAATTTGTCACGAATTTTGAGAAGTGGCTTCCATAAAAAACTACATTAAAATAATGTTTATTTACATTTCATATGTCATTTTCGACATTTGAACACCGTTTCATTTGTTTAGAATGACATTTCATTTTGAACATGACATTTCTCTACATTTAAAATATTGTTCTCGATATTTCTGAATCAATGAAAAACATAGCATTTATTGTGATTTGACATGTATACTTTTTGAAATAAATATGACAAGTTATGTGTCAAATTTTTATTGACCAATAACAATATTGTAAAAATGTCCATTTTTTAGTCTTAGTGTGGAATTATAAATTGTTAATTATTTTGGTCTAAATTCTTCCAAATTAGACATTTTTACAATGGTGGACATTTTTACAAATGATTAGGTAAAAATGGACATTTAGTCAAATTTCCTCTTTTTTCAATCGTTATAGAACTCAATAATTATCCAGAAAGACAACATTTATGTCAATTGTAAATCATGTTTGGATATTTTGGGGGTCTTTCTTAATGAGGTGGGACTCATGCGGGACCCATCTCATGTGAAGAATTATTCATTATTAAAATATGTAATGCAATTAAACAAGTGGGTCATAACCCATCTTTCATATACTAATTTTAATCATTTTAAGTCTTGTGAGGCAATTAAATTCTTGAGATAATTTAAATTAAAATTTTTTTTTTCATTTATTTTTTTTCTTGTGTCTTTTAGATACTCAGTTTATTTTATGGTTGAGATTTATCGTGCACATACAATTATTTTGAGTCACCTTGTACTCAAGTCAAAAAGAAATTCTTCTTGATTATACAAAATTAACTTTTCTATAATGTTACAAAAATGATAAGACGTTTAAAAGTTAATCATACAACGATGAACCACTTCTTTTAGTAATTTGTGACCACTAATGTCAATATCTTTTACTACGACTGCCTTTTAAATGTTGTAGATTGGTATACTATTTTTATTACCTAAAACTGTAAGAAGCATAAATTCTTCGTGTTTGCTTAAAGGAAAATAAGATTCAAAGATAAGATATGGCGATATTTTTGTTGGTCACGAGAATAACACTTTCTAGCACTGATGGCGTTTAGCAACCGTCTAGATAGTAGTGGTCCATGTTCCACCCCAAACTTATCGTGCTAATATATAGCATATTGGTTCTCGACGTTTAAAATGTAACAAGTTGGTTTTCAACTTTTCATTATAGTTGCACAAGAATAATTTCAAATATACTATTTTATTATTTAAATGACAGAGGTTATTTTTCTAGTTGTTGGTCGAGTGAATAACGATATCTAGCATTTGTTGTGATTAGCATCCGTCTAGATAGTAGTGGATCAGCCCCAACTAATCGAGCTAATAGCAAGTTGGTACTCAATGTTTAAAATATAGATAATTGATTTTTTTAACTTTTAAATATAGTTGGTCAATAATAATTTTAAATATACTATTTTATTATTTAATAGTCAACGATAATTTTCTAGTTGTTTTAGAAATTAAAAATTATCCACGAAGGATGCATTTATGGCACTTGTAAATCATTCTATACATTATGCCTAACCTTCTAACTAATCAAATCAAATAAAATATAACTGGTATTAGATTAACTTATTATCGATATTCTTATTTTGTACCCTCACTTGTTATTATTATTATTTTTCACATTTGTGTAGCACTGGACATTTTTCCGTATTCAAGCAGGCATGTAATGCATGCCGCGCATGTGGTTATTCACGAGCAGCTGCCCAAAAATGTTAATGGCCAGAAAATAATTAAGGTATAATCTATACAATAAGACAATAGGTACGATAATAAAAGAAAAAATTCTTGCTCAATCTAATGAACTATGTCAGCACATCATTTCCACGCACAAGGAATGTATTGCACGTGGACGAGTGTCTCATAACTCATCAAAAACCTACTGTTTGTAAGCCATTTTCAGCCTTTGTAAGGAAATTAAATGCTTTCATTAATTAATTTTTTTTTTTTCCACGTTGCACGTAAGTAAAAAAGGACAAAAGAAATTGCATTGGACTATACCAGATTTGTCTATCTATAATGGTACACAAATAACAGACATCTAATGATCAACCATGTCTTTTAGTAATGTGTGACCATCCACTTCTGAGTTCACGTCACTAGGCCATCCTGAGTGCAATTCAGAAATATGAGATCTTAAGGGCAGAGGATTAGTAATTTTCTTGTATAAAGTCAATTTCACTTGATTGAATGTTCAAGTTTTCCTTTTGAGTATGCAGAAATAGCAGAATTTTAAGAATTTTTGAAACTGATTTCAATGCCTAGGACTGACTCTGTATTCACCAAGAACACGGATTAAACAATTATTACAAACAGTTTCTTTTCTTATAAATCATTTTTCCTTGAACTACGTACAAGATGGCATGACAACAACAAAAGATTCTACAAAAAATGTTTCTGCATAGATGCCATTCTCAGATGGAAAATCAGAATAATTTTCAACCATTCACGAAAATTTCCATCATCAAATCATTCCAATAGTCTATAGGTCCAGGCAAACACCAATGTAGACAATCATTTTGCAGCTTCAAATGTTTATCTTTTCTAGAATATGGATGGAACTGCCTGTAGACTCCCGGATGGCCATCGGGTCGTAATAGCGAAATACTGGTGGTATCGAATAGTTTCAAAGTTAAATCTTTTTCTGATCCTATTGCTGCTGCCCTTTCGAATTCTTCAAGTTCGATGTTTCTCATCATGCCATCCATATCGTTGATGTCAATCTCACCTTCTCGAAATGGTCTTGTTCTGTTACAATATCCACCTGTGTTCCACTCCCCGTTCTCAAAGTGATCTGGAGTCGTCGTTCTAAAGAACGTAAAAGCCTTGTGCTTTGAGCTCGTGATGAATTTCAGCGTTGAGTTTAGTGCTTTGCGATAGGCATGGTAAAATCCCAATTGCGTTATGTTCTTCCCTTGGCAATTATGGCATCCCACAATAGTGTTGTTCTCGTAGTAAATTGCAGATTTGAGAAACCATTTCCCCCCTGCAATTACTACGTAATCGAAGTTTTTGTATTGATCTGTCCACGTTGCATCTAGATCGTCGAGATGAAGGACCCTTGAACGTTTCTTGTTGCAATTTCATGATTTAAATAATGCTAGACCATAAGAAATAAAAAAAAAGGAAAAAATAAAATCTTATTTATTGAAATGTACAATTACAGTATACCAAATATACAATCATTTAGTTGAAAGAAAGACTTAATTGGAATAAAAATACAAAATAAATGACATAATTATGACGAAATAAAGTTCAACAACCAATCAACTTAAACGAATATAAATTTTTAAAACCTCAATTTTATTAAGACTTTCTATGGTACATTTTGATTATATTCAATGTGATTAATTGTAAAATTATGTCATTGATTATATTAGAATCTTTTATAATCTTATCAAATGTCACACATTTCTTGAGGTTAGAATTTGTCAATGAAATCAGACAAAGGAAGAAAGAATCCAAATGGTAGTTTGCAAACAAAGACAAAATATTTGTATATTATTAATGATAATCCCAATAATTCTTGTTCAAAGATTTTGAATTTAAGTGCGAATATCCATAGAATAATATAAGCTCATGTAGGGTTGAAAACATATTTCAAAATTAGCTATCAAAAGATAATATATTCAATTTAACCAATAATTGATTCTCAATATACTTCTAATGATTATAGGACAGTATGACATGCGTTAAAAAAGTTAAAATTTTATTCTTCGATCATTGTATGTTGAGATATTTATTTTATAACAATTCTGCAAAAATAGTAGTGCCAAAATTTCCACTTGTTGCCATTTGCCTCCTAATTTCCTTTTAATTAGGAAACTAAAAACCCCAAAGAATCACATTTCAAATTGAAATCACTAACCAAGAATAAGTTATTCCTTAGAATATCATTGTGTAACTTCTTCTCGCCCTCGGGAGCATTTGAGAGGGACACGGTATCTTAAATAGATCGGTGAATGTCGCGATTCTTATTTAGCACATATCTAATCCATTTCAAAACTAGTAAAGGCCATTTTTATTCAAATTAAAGATCAAAACAGACTCGTATATATAAGTAGCCATTATTAAAGCGATTATCTACACAAACAAACAAATATGCTTTAGATTAACATGATTATCATCCCTCAGTTAATATATCAATTGTTTTAGAATAGAAATGTCAAATTTGCCAGCCACCTACTCCATATTCATTCAGTGCTCACCACTTTATTGTGTGATCTGACTACATTTTCTCCTCTCTTGTTTGATTGTGTGTTCCATTCTTTTGATGTGTCCACCTCACCTAACTTTTCATAATTAATTAATTTATCCATTTAATTTAATTTCATATCGTATTGTTGTTGTTTTGAAAAAGGAGCCTTAAAGGAAAAAAAAAAAGAAAAAAAAAAGGGCCGTACAATAAACAGAATTCTAATCCATTATTAGCAAGCCATAGATGATACAAACAAGTAATTCAAATCCTACGAAATTAAATACAAGCATAATTCAATTATTGAACACTAATTTGGCAATGTAAAAATGTTACTTTTCCACTTGTTAGCCAACTCCGCAAGTGTTTTTGTGGAAGATCCATCATCGCTAAGAACCTTTGCAGCTGCATCCTTGAGGTCTCTCATTCGACTTCGAATGCCTTTTCCTTCTTCTCCTTCCATCAAACCCTTCACGACTTTCGCGATTTCAAGTCTTGTCACTAGTCCTTTTTCATTGGATTTTGGCCTTAAGGCTACTTTTACATCCTCAGTCAACATTACCGCGTTCATTCTCTGTTCTGCGTAGAGTGGCCAAGCAATCAACGGTACACCATTGACAATGCTCTCGAGGGTCGAGTTCCAACCACAGTGTGACAAAAATCCACCAGTTGAATCGTGGCTAAGAATTTGTGCCTGTGGTGCCCATAGAGGCACCACTAGCCCACGCCCCTTGGTCCTATCCAAGAACCCTTGTGGCAAATAAGCCAAAGGGTCACCTGAATTTTGGATACTGAAATATGCAGCACTGGCAGTTGTATCACTTGGACATCTAAGAACCCACAAAAACCTTTGCTCACTCATTTCTAATCCCAATGCAATTTCAATTATCTGTTCATGAGACAGTGTCCCGCCACTCCCAAAAGATATATACAAAACTGAGCTACTTGGCTGTTCATCTAGCCATTTTGAACACTCATATTCTTCATTGTTTTCAGATTTTGAGCCCATTTGAATCAATGGTCCTATGCAATAAACAGGTGGCTTACCAGTTTCTTTTTCTTGCAAATACTCAATGGCACCAGGCTCCAATTCCTTGAAACTGTTCAAAATAATCCCTGCAGCCATTCCATATCTCTTTGAATGATGAAGAATCCATTTGTATGCATCATTTTTCCTGTCCTGAATCGGGTCCAAAAGATCCGACCCATGAATCGGCATGCACCCCGGGATGCGAAGCTTCTCAGACATGTCTCTATACTCACACGACACAGATTCATCAATCTTCGACAAGTTTAAGAAAAGTGACAAACACATGGCCGTAGTGGGATAGAAAATATAAGGAGAAATCTTGAATTCATTGGCAACATCAAATGCATCAGTCCCAAACAAGTCAACCACAAAAGCGGCAAATCTTTTAGTCGAAATCAAGGATTTAACAGCATTACGAAGGGATGAAAGGGAACGTGTAACAGTGAGAGCAATACGGGTTTCAATCTTTGCATCCTTAGACAAGTCATCAAAATTGACCGGGGGAAGAACGACATAGTCTATACGAGGTGGGAGTTTTTCAAGAAATGATTTTTGTGCGTTTGAGAGAGGCCCATCAGTTGGGATGATAAAAGTTACATTGAAATTGTGTTTTTGAATAAGTACCTTGGCAAATCCGACTAGTGGGATGAGGTGCCCCATTCCTGGAGTTGGGAAAATGGCAATATGAGGCTCCATGAACGAGAAATTATTCAGGGTTTGTGCTCAAGATTGGATAATTATGGAGGAAACTTTTTAGTTGGATGATATGATAAAAATGGAGGATATATATAGGGGTTTTGATCTTGATTCTTGTATGAAATTATATGAATTTGGAGTGTATGTAGAAGTGGGGTCCTCGGGATAGGGTGGTGTGGAGGTGGGTTAGAGTTTGGGGTTGGGGGTGTGATATCTTCTAGACGATCTAGGACATTTGTTGATACATGCAATGATGTCAGTGTCCATGTAAGGCTTGCGTCATTTTGTTTAGTATAAACAATTCCAAAAAGAGAAAAACTTCGTAGGTGATCCAAATCCAATTCCCGTTTTGCCCTTGAGACTTGGGTACATGTGATGGAAAATTTTTGTGTACACGAAATATGGGCCACCAGATGAAACATTGGTCTGGAAACACATGAAAATGTATGCTAATAAAGGGGTAGGTGCAGCGAATGACTTGAATTCACGTTGAGCATTCAGTGAATGATTGAAGGGTTAATAAGATTTATGGTACGTGGAATTAGACAATCTATTTTTATAATACTTCTCTTGAAGTATCTTATACGATTTGCTTATTTGGTAGAGATTTTGATAATTTATTTTTTTTTATCGTTAGAAATAAAATGCGTTCTATCTGTGAAAGAAAAATTCAAAAATGACGGTTGGAATAGTGAAATAAAGTTCAAAAAATTGATTTTAGGTAAAATTGCAGCAAAAGCCCCAAATGTCTAGCAGACTTTCCCCAAACTTTTTATTTGCTGCATCCGTCACCCCTAACATTTCCAAACGTCACAGGTAAAGCCTTTTTTGACTGTTTTCATCCACTATTCTAATAGTTGATTAAAAATTTAACTTTGACCACATTATAATCAATTTTCAATGAGGGTAAAATGGTACTTTTATATTTATCACAATAAATAACAAAAAAAAAAATGAAAAGAAACGAAGGAAAAACTATACAATCTTCTTCCCAAATACAATAGTCACCGAGCCCTGCCCGCCACCACCTTCTTCACGCACAATACGCCAATCACCAAACCCTGCCCACCACCACCTATTCCTCATCCGTCCACCGTCGCCACCACATATGAAAACCAGTTCCGTTTTTCCCTTTTTGAGCCCATTCACTCCAAAAGTATTGTTTCAGTTACAATCTGATGCTCTAAATTTTCAATTTTGAACAAAAGGGAACAATAAAGCCTTGGCTAGAATGTTTATCAATCCACTGCTGGATCTTGACATACCCAAAGATTGATATACAGGAAACCCATGATACAAAAGCGATGAAACTTTCCCATTTGAAGTCAAATTTTTGTATTTTGGCATGAAAGTGTTTATAGATTCATCTATTGGGCAAAAAACTGTTAACCCATCTACAACACTTTGTGAAAAAGTGTTGGCAGCACTGGAGCTTGTTAACAGATCGAAAAATGCCTTGCAGCCCTTGTTTCGCCATTAATGAAGTGACCTTTAGATCTTGGGGTCCGTCGGCCGTAGCTTCAGCTTCCGGCGAAAAGCAGTACATGGTTGATTTAAATTACAACAATGACATAAGGAATTTCATTTATTGATTTGGCGAATGTTGTGGGTTGGATGGATTTGGAAAGATGAAGCTACATTTTTTCTTCTTTTTTCCTTTTTTTTTTTTTTGTTTTGTTTTGTTATTTATTGGGGTAACTATGAAAGTACCATTTTTCCCTCATTGAAATTGATTATAATGTGATCAAAATTAAATTTTTAATCAACTAACGAAATAGTGAATGAAAACCGTCAAAAAGGGCTTTATCTACGACGTTTGGAGATATTAGAGGTGATGACTGCAGCAAATCAAAGATTTGGAGAAAAACTGTTAGTGTTTTAAAAATTTGGAGCTTTTGCTGCAGATTTTTCTTGATTTTAATTGTGTTAAAATCTATAGTTAACAAGCACTAAAATCCCGAATTTCTATTCAGTGATTGGGCCTCTATTGATTTCCTTAGTTGATTGACCATTTAGGGAAAAAAATTGTTCGCGGAGAAAGATTGGAAATAACATTATGTTACTCTACTTAGCAACCTAATTAACTGCTCTTTTACTTTCACCGAAACCAAGTTGCTTCACTTATGACTTGTTTGGAAGAAACATTTTACTTCACAAAATGATTCAAAGTAAAATGAACACAAGCATTTAATCGCTACATGAAACTTAAATGCATATGAGTTACACTATAATTTATATAATGAGATATGAAGTACAGTTAGTTAAGAATAAAATTCTTTCTCGATCTAATGTAATATGTATATACATCACCTATAAATAGGAATGTCAACGAGTTGAGTCGAACCGGCTCATAAGTCAAAATTCGAGGTCAAGACCCAGCTCGAGTAAAATTAAGACGGACTTTTTATTGCCCAAACCGAGCTAGGCAAAAGCTCCACCGAAAATTTGAGGCTCAACTTGAGCTTTCGGCTCGGGCCTTACTGAGCAGGCTCGATTTTATTTTTTTATTTTTTTGGTTTTTTTTTTAAGGCTGCCTTTTTTTTACGAGTTGAGCTTTTTTCAGATCGAGCCACGTGCTGCCCGAGCCAATGAGCCAAATTACCATCCTTATTTGCACACAAAAGCTTTATCCATTATAAATAACATGTGATGCACGTAAAA
>NC_036251.1:5861091-5863976 GCF_002742605.1 Olea europaea var. sylvestris
TATATATATATATATATATATATATATATATATATATATAGACACACACACGACAACCCATTAAATGCTTGTATTTTAGGTCTTGCGAGGCAATTAAATGCTTGTCATAATCTAACCTTAACTTCTTTTTCACATATATTTTCATGTGTGTTTTAGATACCTAGTTTACTTCATGACACAAATTTATTGAGCGCGTACGAAAATTTCCAAAAAGGGAATAAGAAATTGTATTGGATTATACCAAATTATTCTTCCTATAATGATAAACAGATGGTAGAAGCTTAAAAGTTTGTCATAGAATGATCAACCATTTGTTTTAGTAATCCATGACCACTAATTCAACATATTTTACAACAACTAAGTTTTATACGTCGTAGATTGATATAGTACTATAGCAGCTTTTAATACCTAAAACTTGAAGGAAGAAAATTAAATGCTTCATGTTTTTTTAAAGGAAAATACAACCCAGAAACAAGATGTGAAGATAATATTGCTTAAATGCTATTTAGTACTAGTGGTGCGTATAACCCCTCTAGGTAGTAGTGGGCCACACTGACTTATTCGTTCATTAGGTTTAAAATGCAACAAGTTGATTTTCAACATTTCGTTATAGTTTTCCAAGAATAATTTTAAATATACTATTTTATTATTAACTGACAATGGCTATTTTTTTCAAGCGGCATTTTTAAGAATGTCCAATTTTAAGGGTATGAGTGGAAAATTATCCACTTATTTGAATTTAGTGCTAACTTGTCTATTATGCCCTTAATGAAAAGTTACATTTTGAAATGGTATTCTCGACATTTGATTTTTTTTATTAATTTGTCACGAATTTTGAGAAGTGGCTTCCATAAAAAACTACATTAAAATAATGTTTATTTACATTTCATATGTCATTCTCGACATTTGAACACCGTTTCATTTGTTTAGAATGACATTTCATTTTGAACATGACATTTCTCTACATTTAAAATATTGTTATCGATATTTCTGAATCAATGAAAAATATAGCATTTATTGTGATTTGACATGTATACTTTTTGAAATAAATATGACAAGTTATGTGTCAAAATTTTATTGACCAATAACAATATTGTAAAAATGTCCATTTTTTAGTCTTAGTGTGGAATTATAAATTGTTAATTATTTTGGTCTAAATTCTTCCAAATTAGACATTTTTACAATGGTGGACATTTTTACAAATGATTAGGTAAAAATGGACATTTAGTCAAATTTCCTCTTTTTTCAATCGTTATAGAACTCAATAATTATCCAGAAAGACAACATTTATGTCAATTGTAAATCATGTTTGGATATTTTGGGGGTCTTTCTTAATGAGGTGGGACTCATGCGGGACCCATCTCATGTGAAGAATTATTCATTATTAAAATATGTAATGCAATTAAACAAGTGGGTCATAACCCATCTTTCATATACTAATTTTAATCATTTTAAGTCTTGTGAGGCAATTAAATTCTTGAGATAATTTAAATTTAAATTTTTTTTTTCATTTATTTATTTTCTTGTGTCTTTTAGATACTCAGTTTATTTTATGGTTGAGATTTATCGTGCACATACAATTATTTTGAGTCACCTTGTACTCAAGTCAAAAAGAAATTCTACTTGATTATACAAAATTAACTTTTCTATAATGTTACAAAAATGATAAGACGTTTAAAAGTTAATCATACAACGATGAACCACTTCTTTTAGTAATTTGTGACCACTAATGTCAATATCTTTTACTACGACTGCCTTTTAAATGTTGTAGATTGGTGTACTATTTTTATTACCTAAAACTGTAAGAAGCATAAATTCTCCGTGTTTGCTTAAAGGAAAATAAGATTCAAAGATAAGATATGGTGATATTTTTGTTGGTCACGAGAATAACACTTTCTAGCACTGATGGCGTTTAGCAGCCGTCTAGATAGTAGTGGTCCATTTTCCACCCCAAACTTATCGTGCTAATATATAGCATATTGGTTCTCGACGTTTAAAATGTAACAAGTTGGTTTTCAACTTTTCATTATAGTTGCACAAGAAAAATTTCAAATATACTATTTTATTATTTAAATGACAGAGGTTATTTTTCTAGTTGTTGGTCGAGTGAATAACGATATCTAGCATTTGTTGTGATTAGCATCCGTCTAGATAGTAGTGGATCAGCCCCAACTAATCGAGCTAATAGCAAGTTGGTACTCAATGTTTAAAATATAGATAATTGATTTTTTTAACTTTTAAATATAGTTGGTCAATAATAATTTTAAATATACTATTTTATTATTTAATAGTCAACGATAATTTTCTAGTTGTTTTAGAAATTAAAAATTATCCACGAAGGATGCATTTATGGCACTTGTAAATCATTCTATACATTATGCCTAACCTTCTAACTAATCAAATCAAATAAAATATAACTGGTATTAGATTAACTTATTATCGATATTCTTATTTTGTACCCTCACTTGTTATTATTATTATTTTTCACATTTGTGTAGCACTGGACATTTTTCCGTATTCAAGCAGGCATGTAATGCATGCCGCGCATGTGGTTATTCACGAGCAGCTGCCCAAAAATGTTAATGGCCAGAAAATAATTAAGGTATAATCTATATAATAAGACAATAGGTACGATAATGAAAGAAAAAATTCTTGCTCAATCTAATGAACTATGTCAGCACATCATTTCCACGCACAAGGAATGTATTGCACGTGGACGAGTGTCTCATAACTCATCAAAAACCTACTGTTTGTAAGCCATTTTAAGCCTTTGTAAGGAAATTAAATGCTTTCATTAATTAATTTTTTTTTTCCACGTTGCACGTAAGTAAAAAAGGACAAAAGAAATTGCATTGGACTATACCAGATTTGTCTATCTATAATGG
>NC_036251.1:5866071-5868402 GCF_002742605.1 Olea europaea var. sylvestris
CTATTTAATTGAGACTCAAATATAAATAAAAGATTTTTATATTTGCAAGGAATCAAAAGATTAATATTTTTTCAGTATAAAAATAAAAAGATTTTGGTAGAGACACACTAACAGCCGCTTGCTTCAAGAAAGAAGGGGTGCGTGTTCAAGAATAGTCTTGACCTATGGTGAGATGCTAACTCCTAAACTAACCAAGAATTAGAAAAGAAAAGGACTTTAATACATTCCTTTTGACCTGATTTTTATGTTGCGTCTGAAAATTAACCATAACCACATAGATGTTAGTTATTTATTTTCTAAATCTTGAAACAGATAATTTTAATGGTTGGGTTGCGCCGAATTTTTAATTCAATGTCTTTCAATAGCGATATCGTAAAATCTCCTCAACTACAATGATGTCAAATCCAAATCTTCAAATACAAAGCCAAAAACTTTCAAAAGGCATATGAAGCCTTGTATCTTACTTTTCTAGATAATTGAATCCCCTCTTCTTCAACCTCTCAATTTGGCAAGTCTTCAATTTCAAAGGGCTCAAGACTTCGCCGAGATCATCGAATCTAGATCTAGTACAATAATGTTTTTGAGACAAGGACACAATTTTTATATAGGAAGACAAAGTCCTCTTGGGATAGAGGTAAAAGAATGTTTAACTATACTGTGTGATGTGTGATCTTTGTTCCTCTGACCAGTGGGCTAAAGTTGTCCTCTGCTCTCTTGTTTTTTCTTAATCTAAAGATAAATGCTAATTAATTGCATATTTGATGCAATTATGGACCACTCATCTTCTCACGTATCTACATCAACCTCTCCGCATCTTAGTAGATTTGTGTCTTGTTGCTCCCCCGGAGCATAGTCCAGTGGTGTAAAGGACAGGAGTGGGGTTATATCACGTCTTGTTGACAGCCGCAGTGTGGGGGTTCGATTCCTGAGACATGAAATTGAACTTCTTGTAGGCGCAGTGTACATGCAGCTCTTGTTCCCTAGCCTGTTGGAGCACATCCTGTGATTTGACTCTCTCACAAAGCTCTAGAAGCGGGACGGTGGAGGTTCTCAAGGTTGGGATTCAACCTTTTTTTTTTTTTTTTTTAGATTTGTGTCTTGTCATGCATTTGCTCAAAAACAAATATTGAACATGCGGTATTAAACATAATTTACGTAGTGTAATAAAACTAATTTATTATATTATCTACTATTGAATCAATGTAACATCATAGAGGTAGAAACTTTGTTAGACGAGGAGCCTATGGTGTTGTCTTCTCAAAACTTTTTTATTTTTATTTTTGATTAATCATTGTACTTTCATTTGATTTTGATTTAGTCACTCAATGAGTAAAAAGTGACGAAATTATTTATTTATATATTACATAAATGATAATTTTGCTTAGAAGTCTGTAACTCAATTTTATTTTATTTTATTATTATTATTATTATTATTATTATTATTATTATTATTATTATTATTATTATTTTGTTCATCCAGATTGTAAAAAATACTTTTTCTTCTAGAAAATCAATGTATTCAAGAAAACTTGAATTTTACAAAAATAAACATTTTGGAAATTTTGATATAGGGAAGCATGGTAATACGATCCTTCTCGTGTCATGTTGTGCCGTGCCATGTCCGTCGAAGATTTTCGAGAATTGAAGCTGAGGCTGGGGATTATAATATTTTCATTTCCTACCTCATTTATTTCCTTATTTATTTATTGATATTATTTTCTTTATTTTTCAAATATTTTTTTAAATTTAAAAATATATAACAATAAAAATATAAGAGAGTCTGGGAGAGGACCATATTCCCCATTTTTTCATTATCCTTCAATGGATCGAAGTGAAAAAATCAATGTATTAACGAACATTTTTAGTCCTACTATCATTATCGTCACATAAGTTTAACATTCGATTATTTTCTAAAGATGAAGTGATTAGTGATCAATGTGAAACAATACAATAAATTTGGTGGTTGCAGGGGTATTCAATTCAATACTATAATATTCGTTGCTTTCCATTTTCAAGTTATTCAAGAGTATTGGCTTTGAGTTTCTTGATCCTTTGACTTAGGATTAGTCAATTTTATTTCTCAATGGGAGCAGAAAAATGATATAATTCGATAGTCGAGCATCATCTAAATGTGGTGGAATTCATGTGTTCGAGCTTGATTATCCCGAAACTCAATGTGAGTTCCTCTGCTGAAATTTTTCCTAGACTAGACATTTCAAGAGAAATCATTGTTTAGAAAAAATGTTGAAATGCTTTGAAAGTATGAGACATTTCACATCTCTTTATTTTAATGTGTTCGATGATTGAGATGTGGATATTCATCACCTAAGT
>NC_036251.1:5872032-5925915 GCF_002742605.1 Olea europaea var. sylvestris
ATCACTCGATCACAGACTGAACTCCTCCCTGACTTGCTGCTTCCTTATCGGATCTCTGAGACATATTGTTTCACCTTTTTTTTATCTTCAACACCAAACACCACTGTCCCACCAGGTGTGCCAAATTGTTTCGCGCGGGTTAGTCGCTAACAATTAAAAAGGGATCAGACGATTGTGTAAGGGACAAACCTCTTGAAACAAAGTCTCAAAAAGGGGTATTTTTATTGGCGATGACTTTACAATTGGAAAATAAAAATAGAATGCCTCCAAAGGGCGCAAGCACACGAGTTACTGAAAAGAAGTGTTTAAATCTAAACTAAGAAATTGAAAGTTACATATTCTCTGTTTGAGAGTGTTTGATTCGGGGTCCTTTACTCTATATCTTTTCTTCCTTTTATACTCCCTGGATGATCTCTTCATGATCAACCGCTTAAAAACTGCTTGATCGCTCTATAACTGCCCACGTTCTTCGTAGTGGCCAACTTATTATGGAACTGCCTTTTCTAACTGCTGTCATTACTTTTTGTCGTTCAACCGTCTTCAATTAAATTTCTTGAATCGTGAAACGTGATAGAGCTACTCAATAACTGCTTCATTAATCGCACTTTTGGGTAACCATAACATCTTATGTTTGCTAAGATCCCGGGCGGCTCAAAGGTTTTGGCGAGAACAGGGTCACAGCTCTGGACGACTGTATGGTAATCCATTCGCTCAAATCTTGGGCGACTTGCAAGCTTGGACGATGGTATTACTGCGTTCATGAGCTTCCCTATTTGGGCATTTATCCTGAATTGCCTGATTGGGCCGTTCTTTGGGCTATCTTATTTGAGAATCCTCCAATTGGGCTTCATTCCTTGAGCTATTCGATTTGGGCTGAACTTTTTGTGTGTCAATACATAGTTTTATTCATTATCATTATTCCTAATTATATACATTAAATATTGAGCAAGCATAAAAAATGCAGCAGTAATATGTTCAACAAAATGCTCATTGACAAACCAAGTGATACACATAAATTGCATATAAATTCGAAATATACATAATTACATTGTGCCAGGGCAATCCAGGACTTGAAACCAGAACTTATAATTCAGATTGTTTTTCCGGGTTTCAATTTCGTGTTTGCTTGATAAACATAGAAAATGATAACAAAGCCAACCATTTCCCACAGCCAAAAGTGCAGAAGTAACAAATCAAAGAAAATAAAAAGGAACAATACATATGCGCCAAGAACCAGCTGAGTACACCCAAGATATACCTTTTTCACACAAGATCAACAACGGTGAAGGATAAATTAGATATCTTCCTCCAAACATTTACACAGATTTTTGTCAAAACCGTCTTTTATTCACCGAGCACCATTTTTTAAGGATTATTCATATGTTGTAAAGTAGTGGTGCAAACCAGTTGGGCATCAGAATGTTGCCAGTCAGGTAGCTGCTTTGGACACTCTCATGCCAAATCCACGCTTAGCCTTTTCCACGCTGTTAAAGTTCTTTAGAAATTAAAATTCAGGTAACGGCAAAGAAAAGCAAAGATATTTTAAGTAAAAAGGCTTGTACAATAATGTGCAAAAATGTAGGCAAAATATGGTGTCAAGGCAAAGAAAAACTTGTATAACTATCATCGCGGGACATTTGTGGAGGGATAGATTCAATGAGCAAGAATTATCTAACATATACAGTAGACCTCTCTAATAAAGAAATGAAACCATTACGCCCTTAGTGCATAGCTTGGATGTCTTCTTTAATTAGAAGGGAAAATATAAATTAAACAAATAAATAAGCATATATTTGAGAATTAGGACTCACGTTGGAGCTAGTTTGCCGAGGCTTTCTAGCTCTTCGCCAGTGTCCTCATCCAGGACTCGACCAGATAGCTCAATGATGTAAGATTTATCTCTATCTGTTGGAAGCCCTCTACTCCCCAACAAATTCATATCTTTTTGGTGAAGTTCTCTACCATTTACAAAAACACGTGTCTTTCCACCAGCACATTCTTCTGGCATAGGATAGTTAAATTCCTCAATAAATGGCTGCACTAAAACGACATATACTTGTTAAAATGTGGAAAGATCAAGTTATCATCAGAAGAGACTTATGGCGCTTACCGGTATTATGCCAAGACAAGGACCTCCAATTGCACCCCAAAATCCAGCTCGAAAATCATACCTGGTAAAGGAAAGTTAAAAAAAGTTTTTAACTAAGAAATCAAATGCACGATGTTTAGTGGGTTACCAGTAATGTCCAGGTTGGATTGGTCCAGCCAGTTTTTCAGCCTTTTTAATTAGCCGATCCGGTATAAGATGCCCATTAACTGTAACATTAGCCTTTTCCAGCTCGACAGTCTGGTTGGATCTATTAAATTCCTTAAAGCTCTTCTTAATGATGCCAGCGAAAAATGACTCGGCTGCTCTATTACGTCTCAGTCGATCACTTTCTCGGCTTGCATCACCTGAATCTAGAGATGTTCCAGTATTAGCGTACTCATTTGATGATATATCTATCTCAGTTGCCGATGACGAGTCTTTCATCGAATTCTCCCATGTAGTACTCTTGTTTGGAAGTGGCTTGTCCCGTTCAGACCGTACACTTATGTTTCTATCTCCAAAATGATTTGCCACATGATACTTGTTAGAATATTCAAAGTAATCTTGAAGTGGAGAACCTGCAGGAGGTGGAGGTTCTTTTCCCTTTATTGCCACCTCAGCAGATTTCGAGTCTTTCCTAGATGCAGTCGAATGGTCAAAGTATTCTTCTGCCTCAAAATTTTTCATTTCTGCAGACTTGCTTGAGGTTTCCTCTCCAGTTGACAGTGATCTGAATTTGTTATCCATCGATTGGAAATCATAACCAATATTTTCGTAATCTTCAGACAAAAATGTTGTGGTAGCCTGCTTCAAATGTCCATAGACGTACGAATTACCTTTTCTTGACACCACATCATAATCACCGTCAACCTTTAAAGAAGTACTCTTTGCTTCTTCGTGAATAGAGATGACTAATTTCTTGTTGGAAATTGCAAACAAAATTACTGTAGAACATGCCCCGCATATCATTTTCTTTTGGTTTTTCTCCTTGGTCAAAACTTTCTTAGGCATTAGCAGCAACTCAAAACAATTGTAGCATTTCAAGAATGGAGCACCACCAGCTATAGGGCGGCAATGCCTTCCACCACCAGATGGATGTACCCTAGGCCGACGGCGACGAGTAAAACCATCCACTTCTGAGTTCACGTCACTAGGCCATCTTGGGTGCAATTCAGAAATATGAGATCTTACTGGCGGGGAATTAGTATTTCTGAAGTTATAATCTCGTAGACCATATGAACCGAGAGTTTCATGATGATTAAGCATCAAATCATCTGGGACATCCAATAACCTTTCATCGGTAAAGGCAGCAGGTGGAACAGCAAGAGGGACCTGTCTTTTGTTGTGGCATTGGAAACAAGGGCAAGATGGATGGTGGCGATTAACATTAGGAGGACATGATTCCATCTGACCCATATAAAACATATCACGATCCATGTATTGTCCAGCATAATAGGCACGAGATCGAGGTTGCTGAAAAGAAGCAAGGGGTTCGTGTGGACGTCTCCGGAGCATTTGAGACCTCAATGGATCCTCAAATTCTTGGAGATGATTTGGAGCGTACCCAGGAGGATAAAAGCCATTACTTTCCATTTCTTGCCTTTGCAGCAAAGTAGATGGCTCGGAATAGTGATTCAAATAAGGATGTCTTCCGTATTGTTTATCAGGATAGGGGTATTGCATTGATGCCCTATTCAATCCCAAAGAGCCATCGGGATACCAATTTCCAGAACCAACATAACGATCCTGATAAAATGCCTTCCTGTCAAGAGGAACCTTTTCTTTACCCTTCTCAACAATTTCACCAGACCGACTGAGCTCGTCCTTCAGCTCGTCCAACTTCCTCACAATCTCAGCTCTACCTTGTCCAACGAAGTCAACCTTTACAAATCCATTGGTGTCATTCATTTTCTTCTTCAGATCTTCATATTCATAATTGGATTTAGACTGGAAAATAGGAAGATCCTCTCCTGAATATATCGGATTCGCATATCTCACACCTTCGACATTCATTCTTTGAGCCCTTCGAAATCCCTCAATTTCGCTTCTCTCCCTGTTTCTCCAGTTCATCATAGGCTTCGATCTTGGCAACCCATTTTCATTCTCATTATACATCTTCAAATCCTCTAAATCTTGAGAGATTTTAGTTCCATGCAGTTCATTAGTACTTTTATCTTGCATTACATCAGAATATGTCAAAGTTACATATTCCATACCTTCTACATCCATTCTCCGATCCCTTCGAAATCCATCCATTTCTCTTCTCTCCTGGTTTCTCCAATTCATCATATGCCCGGGTCTTCGCAACCCATTCTCATCCTCATTATATAACCTCAAGTCCTCTAAATCTTTAGCAATTTTCGCTTCATGTAGTTCACCAGTTCTATTATTTTGAATCATATCATCCTCAGCACCACACTTTTCATCTTTATTATTCAAATTAGTCCTATAAATTTCACCTCTATCGTGCCTGACCATCCTCCCAGCTTTGCTGGAAGAACTAATGTTCGACCTCACATCATTTTCGGAGTTATCAGTCGACTCCGTTGTTCTCTTGTCCGATAAATTTTCACCTACCCTTTCTTCATTAGACTTCTCTGATAATGTATCCAAGTCAACACCTTTATCCTTAGCTGAAAAATCCATTGAAGCCACAAATTACTTAAATTCTTAATCGTTCCATTAAGCCCAAACAAATTGAAAGTACTCTTCCAATAGGCATATGCATCAAAATAAAATTTCAATTTCAGGAATTTTAGTGTATTTGTAATTTAAGAAGAAAAGGGGTATACTATAAACAACATAAACTGAAGAAACACTTCACAAAGAAAAAATTTGATACAAAAATGAAGGAAAAAAGGAATAAATTGTAGAAATTTTACCTTTTAGAACAGCACCACAACCTCCACATTGATAAACAGAGTAATCAGTAAGCTCTTGAAGTAAATTCTCACAATTTGGACAACGAACTAAACGAACTCCTCCTGCTGGTTCAGACATTTTTCTAAACCAAATTTGAAGAATCTCATAAACATGTCATCATATGTACAGATATTACCTTGTACGTCTGCCTATGGATATTCTAAAAAAAAAAAAAAAAGGAAGTTTATTTTTGTAATAAAAAATGCATTTTGAAGCGAAATATGAAAAGGGTAAACTGCAAATTCAGTGCAGAAAACTGTGAATACTAATTAGAAGAAGTGGAAATTTTTTACAGAGATGTGAACATTCTATGAAAAATTTAAGGAATCTGAAAAATATGGTGCCTTTTTTCCGAGGTAGGGAGAGAAGACCCAAAACTGAGATTCTCTTAGTTCTTGATTTCACACTTGGCTTGATGTGTGTTTCGACGTCATACTATAGCTCTTTGAACTCAAAAATAATTTGGTTGGCTGTTCAAAAAAGTTACCATCAATTGTGTATAAAAATTCAAGCTTCCTATTCCTCTAACCTTTTAAGCTGAAAAGACAAATTGGTTATGATTTTTCATCCCAAAAAATCAATTTTTTAATCGTTATTTTCCTATGTTAGCTATTATTTTTGACTTCTTTACTCACACATAGAACTCACTTTCTCTCTAACGGTCAAAAAATTGATTCTCATAATTACTATCGAGCAGACCCCTAGTATTTAAATACTTAATTGAATAATAAAAAACGACGTAATGTTCAAGATAAATGATTATGTGAAATTTTGCTATGCAATCAATATTTTAAATCCATTAAATTAAGAAACCTTTCGTACTGAACGACGATCCATTGCACAAAAACTAAGAGATGATCCAACTTGTCGCAATTTTGTCATTCTAGTCGAATGATAAAAATAGAATTTTGTTTGGTGCTGATTTTTCAAGTCAAAAAATTAATTTTTTGGTTGTTATTTAACACATTCAGCCATATTTTTTTTATTTTTTAACCTTTTTACTCACAAGTGAGACTCACATTTCAAGCTAATGGTCAAAAAATTCCTTTGTAAAATTAGCACCAAACAAGCCCTAGATATAATGATTAATATGTAGAGTTATTCTTGGGTGACAACAGTGGCTTTAACCTATTATGTATATCCAATTTCTACTGAGTATGGCAGGTTTTTGACAGGAAGGTGAGCGAGAGACAACAGCACGGATTTGGTCCCTGTAAAAAGATGCGATTTAAAGTTTGTGACAATTTCTTGTTATTATTTTGACTGCTGACTCAGTCTGTATCACCATTGGCCAAACATCCCACTCCTACCTACACCAGGGCCCTTTTTTAATTATTTGGATAAATTGAATATGTAACGCTCAACCTTTGCTGAAAGTTGCAATCTGGTCCTCAACTTTATTCATTGCCTTCTCTTCTTCAATCTTGTATGAATTAGAAGAGTTAGTTGTAAATGATAGTTCTCATCTAATTTCTATTTTGATTAAGGCAAGTGTGTTGCACGAGCCATTTTTAACCAAGAGTAAAAATAATGAAAGGAAAAAAAATTTGTGATTGTCTTATTACCCAGCAATCACCACCACTGCAAAGACTTGCAACCAAGATCATCTGTCTTCGAAGCATTCAAATCCACTCATCTCAAACCTAGATCTATTGATCCTCCATCTTAATAGGCAATTCTCGATGCAGAATCATTAGATAGCAAAGAATTTAAATAAAAAGTCGACTCTAGACTCCCATGACAAACTCACCACATTCTGATAGCTGGGGAATGAATCGTAACTTTGGATAATGGTTGAAAAACTAAATATGCAGTTTAGTTAATTTCATCAAAGAATTTATGGAATTTTTTTTTCTCGTGATTAAGCTTAAAACTATAAATTTTAATTATAAATCAATATGTTTGTTTTGAATAAATAACAATTTTCATTTGAAAGTAAAGAAAGAATGTTTAAATACAAAAATTCATCTAGTCTAAAAAAATATTAATAATAGAGATGTATTAAAAATAAAGAATTATAATACGTGTACACTCTTAGTGTACATTAAATTTGACATTTTCAAGATGTGTCAAAATTTGTTCTATTGATTGTTTAAAGTATTATTAAAATTAATATATAACAAATTATCACATCATAACAATGTCAATTTCAATGTCAAACTTGATGAAACCTTAGCAAAATTGAAAAATGAAATATGTCTATAAACAAAAAGTTATGTAGCCTATATACCAAACGAACCTACACGTTTTTCATTTCTTGCATCATTATTTCGTTAATTTATTTCTAATATATTATTCATTACTATGAAAATCCAACATCCAAACTCAAATTTTGAACGTCAATTTATAATACCTAGGCTGTAATTATTTTAATTACTAATTAGTAAATAACACTATAAACAAATGAATTTGAATATTGTATAAGTCAATGTGAAATAAATTATGTCAACAATTTACATTGACATCATGCAAGATAAAGACACAATAAAGTACGATGTTTTGAATGTAAAACAAGAAAATGACTGTTCGTAGATAAAATTTAAGTACTTTATTGATCGTGTAAAAATTTTTTTAAAAAAATGTATCCATATGTTAAATCATACAAGATTGAAAAAGAAAAATATATGAAATATTTTTTAATAGTTGTCTATTAAAATATAAGCATCTTCTTTACTAAAATTTTGCTTTTCCAATAGTTTTTTTATTTTATTCTTCTTTAATAGTAGCCTCGCATTTCTATTCTTTGTAAAAATGGCTTGTGTAAAGTGCACGCCACAGTTAGTGGAGAAATTAGATGAAAACTGCTATTAGAGACTGACTTACTTCATGGAATGTTGAATATAAGAATAAGACTAAAAAATTTTATGGACAGAATCGTAACTTTCGATAAATGTTGGTGGCTTAATATGTAATTTGTCCTAATTATTTTCAGGATATCTCTCTCCTATGGCTGACCTTAAAAAGATTACTTATAAACAAAAAATTTATGCGTAAAAGATACATTTAAGAACATCTATTTCAGATTCCACAGCGGAGATAAAGACCATCAGACACCGATTCTGAGGATTTGGGAACAGTCCAAGAAAGAGATTGAGTCATATGGTTGAAACACGATTTGAAATCTTTCTTGATGAGCAGCTCTACAGGTGTACGATAAAAACTATGTAAACAGTTGGCTCGTAAGCTCAAATTCGAAAATCATCGATAAGGGTCGAAAGAGAGAAAATAACGGCTTTTTAGGTGGGTTGAACACGCTTTCAGGTCCCAGGTCATGATACCGATCAAACCTTTGATTTTCTTTTATGCTTGAAATGGACATACATCTATCAAAGTAGTGTTCGAGATTCAGATCAGAAGGCTCGACCCTTTCCTTCCATCTTTTGGTTTCTTGCATCATTATTTCGTTTATTTATTTAACGTGTATCATAGTTTTGATCAAGTCACTTTATAATACCCTATGGCTGTATTTATCAATTAGTAAATAACCGACTAAACAAATTTAAATTTAAATATTTTAAATAGTCAAAGTAAAATAAATTATTACAATGACGTAGTCATATTCATATTTACAATCGTCATGCAAGATAAAAATAAAATAAAATTTGTTATTTTGATTGTAAAATATGCAAAAAATGATGTTTATATATATATATATATATATATATATTACAATGACGTAGTCATATTCATATTTACAATCGTCATGCAAGATAAAAATAAAATAAAATTTGTTATTTTGATTGTAAAATATGCAAAAAATGATGTTTATATATATATATTGAATAAAATTAAATATGAAAATATGTTTTCTGCCTTTCGTATCACAGACCAATATTCCGTCCCGAAGCAATACGTTATTGTTTGTTAAGCACGCCTACAGCTAAGACAGACCTAATAATCCTTTTAATTACTGAGAAAATCATAGCAAATCAATGACTTCACTTTACCAACGTAATTTTACATATAATATCATCCAAAAAGTCAACGAATTAAAAGTCAACTGATGAGTCTGTAAACCTATCTAATATTCCGGTTGATTAGGTTTTTTGGGTATTAATTGACAGAATGATAGAGAGCATTAATTAATAATTATTGGTTTGTGATAGTGGCCATAAATTATTGAGATATGCCAAATTTAAAAAAAAAAATAATAATAATTTTTAACCTTTAATTCATTGTACTCAAGATCCTAAAATTTTCAATTGTATGTGGCCAAAATACATAATCCGTTCATACGTACATCAGTTGATCAAAAAAAAGTTCTGACCACTTTTTTACCAATAAAATGAAGGATAAAATCGTATGTCCCATTTTATACTTTGCTCCAAAAACCTAATATTTGTCTCTCCTTTTTGTCCTAGTAAATAGGTTTATCTCTCTTTAACAGTTCGAGCTTTCGGCTCTACCTTGTAATTGAATATCTGTAGATGTGGAAGCCGGATGAACAAGAAGATCTCATGGACAAATTTGAACTTTACCAAACGATTTCTCATTTGTCAACCTAGTCAATATATGGGTGGATGTTGCTTCTTCATTTATCTAAGATTCAAGAAGTATGCATCAGTTACTAACCAAAATGAAAACCCGCTCAATCTCTTCTTTTTAATCCTATACAAATACCATATTGACTCAAAATATCCCAAAATCTTCATATCATTTTTCAAGAGAAAGCGATTAAAAAATTTGGGGCGACGTAGTCTAAATAGTTGATCTTTACCATGTTCATGTTGGGTTTTCCCTCTACTTTTGGGACTTACCCATTTAGTAGCCCACTAAAGCCCGAACCAATTAAACCCATTTAATGGTCCAATAACAAAGGCAAATATAGATACAATTGAGGGAGAAAAACGGGCAGCAGACTTTCCAAAATAGACAACTTCATTTTCTTCTGAAACAGAGACCGAACGAGAGAGAGAGAGACTGCGCTATTTAGTTTTTTCTTGCCAAAGATCGAGATTCATCCATGGTCCGATTAAGCTGAAATTTCAATATGTTATTCTTGGCAAAGATAGCTATATTTTGACCGAAGCTGATTGTACAGATTCTTCTCCATTTCTCTGGGCTCTACACACTAGTTTAGTGAGATTTTCTCCTTATTGTGTGTGTATCTATTTTAGTATGATGTTGTTGTTGATATCCAAGAATATATGTGTGTTCTTGATGTATTGGTAGCCTCTAGATTGTGTTCTGGAGAGGGTTAACTGTGTATCCCATTATTTTGATAGTGGATGGCTTTTATTGGACTAGGTCTCGGGGTTTTTCCTTCACGTTGAAGGGTTTCCCTAGTGAACAAATATTGGTGTTCTTATCTTTACATTTTTGCCAGTGCGTGTGAGTTGGAGCTAGTGTGATTTTTACTGCCATTTTGATTATGCATAATAGGGGATTGTGATATTGTATTCTACTACGTTTGGTTGTGTTATTGGTTCAATCCCCAACAAAGTGGTTTCAGAGCTTTGGTTGAGTCTTTATGATTATTGTGAGAATTAAAATGGAGGATTCGGCTAGTGGCATGGTTAAACTCACATCTTCCAATTATTCTATTTGGAAGACTAGGATGGAGGATATTTTGTATTGTAAAGATTTGTTTGATCCCATTGAATTGAATGGCAAGCAACCCGATTCTAAAACTGATGAGGATTGGAAGAAATTGAGTTGAAAGGTTGTTGGACAAATTAGGCAGTGGGTTGATTAGAGTGTCTTCCATGATATAGCCAAAGAAGTAGATGCATACAGTCTTTGGCAGAAATTGGAAAGTCTTTATGAAAGAAAGATCGCACAGAACAAGGCCTCTGTGATCAGAATGCTTGTGAATTTAAAGTACAGGGATGGTAATAGTGTTGCAGAATACTTGAGTAGCTTTCAAGAGTTGTTGAATGAGTTGACTACCATGAAGCTTGGACTAGATGGTGAGGTGCTGGCTTTACTTCGGTTGAGTTCATTACCAGATAGTTGGGAAACTTTAGCTGTCTCTCTAAGTAATTCAGCTCCAAATGGTGTTATCATTGTCAACATGGTGAAAGACAGTATGTTTAATGAAGAAGCCAGAAGAAAGGAGCAGGGTGCTTCTTCTAGCTTTGAAGCACTTTTTATAGAAAGAAGGGGGAGAAACCAAAGCAGAAAACCTCATGGTGATGATAGTCGTGACAAGTCTAGAAGAAGCTCGAAGTCAAGAAAAGGGATAAAATGTTATCATTGTGTTAATTTGGGGCACCTTAAAAAGGAGTGCAGGAAATGAAAAAGAGAACAATTTAAACTGAAAGGTGAAGAATAGAAAGAACAAAAGGAGACCACAGCAGTTGCATCTGATGCAGAGGTATTTGTTGCTTGTGATGAAGCATTTGCTAGCCTTTCATACCAGGATTCTACGTGGATAGTTGATACAGGAGCTTCTGTTCATATTACTCTACGTAGGGATTTCTTTTCATCCTCTACCAGTGGTGATTTTTGTTGGATCAGAATGGGAAATGAAGCTAAAACAAGAATTGTTAGAATAGGGGATGTACAATTGGGAACTAGCATTGGTAGCAAGTTATTTATCAGGGGTGTCAAACATGTTCCTGATATGCTCTGCAACTTGATTCATGTTGGAAAGCTTGATGAAGAAAGCTATCATAATCACCTTGGAGATGGTTGTTGGATACTTACAAAGGGTTTTCTTATTTTAACCAGAGGGAAGAAGACTAATGGTCTCTACAAAATAGAAGCAAAACTAATTCATGGAAATATGAATATTGCTGAAAATGAAGCCTCTACTGAATTATGGCATAAGCGGCTTGGCCACATGAGTGAAAAAGGACTTCAAATTCTGTCCAGAAAGAAGCTCCTACATAACATAAAAGGTACATCACTTATCCCTTGTACTCATTGCTTAGTTGGTAAGCAAACTATAGTTGCATTTCATAGATTCTCTGCATCTAGAAAGACTCATATTCTTGATTTAGTTCACACTGATGTTTGCATGATGCAAAGTAAATCTCTAGGTAGTGCATTTTATTATGTTACATTTGTTGATGATCACTCTAGAAAAGTGTTTGCATATTCTTTGAAGTCTAAAGATCAAGTGCTGGAAGTATTTAAAGACTTTCATTTGAAAATTGATAGAGAAACTGGAAGGCAGTTAAAATATGTCAAAGCTGATAATGGTGGTGAATGCAGAGGGCCATTTAAAGAGTACTGCAAAAGACATAGCATCAAGCTTGAAAAAACTGTTCCAAAGACCCCACAACAAAATGGGGTGACAGAAAGAATGAACAGAACTATTTGTGAGAGGATTGGATGTATGCTCTCTCATGCAAAATTTCCTAAGCATTTTTGGGCCGAGGCAATGAGGACAGCAGTTGACATGATTAATCTTTTTCCATCAATTCCTTTGAATGGTGATGTTCCACAGAGCTTTTGGACAAAGAAAGATTTATTTCTTGATCACTTGAGAGTTTTTGGCTGTCGAGGATCTATTCATATTCCTAAAGATGAAAGGTCCAAACTGGATAGCAAAGCAAAACAGTGTATCTTCTTGGGCTATGCACATGAAGAATTTGGGTATAGATTGTGGGATCATGTGAACAAAAAGATTATCATAAGCAGTGATGCTTTGTTCTTTGAAAATGAAGCCATTGAAGATTTGGATCGGACTAAGAAGCCAAATACAGTCAATGAAGAACAAATTAGTTCAGTTCCACATGTACCATTACTAGATCATGTGGTACATGATGTGTAAGTGTTATGCCCTAGATCCAATCGATTTAGGTTGTAAACACTTTTAATATATTTAATGCATTTAATTTGGCAAGATCTATTATTTATTTAAATTAATCTTGTAATAAATAATATTAAATAATAGAATCCAAAGATCCAAGTTTAAGTGATTTGTTAATCACAAGGAGTTGTGATTGTGAGATACAAATTACGTATGAATGGATCTTGAATAAACCGTGGTCGTAAGTGATAACGAGATACGGATATCATTAATACAGATAGACCATCACGTGTGTCATTTCTTACTTGTGAAGTGTGTAGCTGATCTCACGAGCTATAGTGTGGTAACACTTAAATGAACACGTGGATGTTTTGTTATAGAACAAAACATTGGAGACCCGCTGAGAGATTCCACATGGATAACTATCTGAGTGTCAGTGGTTAATATCTAACTTTCGGTAGTGAAATTTGTCCTATGAGTTGAAGTCATCATAGTGTCTTGTATGAAGATAGTCATACTTTGACGGTGTTGGATATTACTCTGCTAAGGGCTGCTAATACAACATCGTTCGGGTATGTCAAGAACCATATGAAGGTTGTGAATGACCAATAGAGGATTCGTCACTCTTAGATAGTAAGATATTGTGATCTGCATTTCGTTCAATTAAGTCAATAACGAAATCCTTGACTAAGGTATACATATAAGTCGAAAAGCAGTTTTCAACTCATATTGACTTAATAGTAGAATGAAAAATATGATCGATAATCGAGATTGACACACTGTTGATCGGATCATATTAACGAAGGGATTATAATTTCATGGTAAACGAACAGTTTTGATTTTGTTATACCACGTGACATTTTCCGTCACATGTGTTACCCTGATACACTACTAGATGTCAATCTGGGACGACGAGTGTGAATTTGTGATAAATTAAAAGGATGTTTAATTTATCAGTTTTGATTAGATCAAAATAATATTTTATATCGTTAGGCATCGTGGTCGGGAACCTAATGGGTCGCACACAAAAGAGAATTGGAAGATTGCAAATTATTAATTGATTAATTTAACAATCGTTGGATAAATTAATTAATTGGATTTGTTATTTATATTCCCGAATTAATTAATTCACGGACCGGGTTTAATTAAATGGATTAATTAAATATTGGACCGGACCGGGCCCGTTTGGATTTATATAAATACATGGCTAGGTTTGAGGTCCATAAGATTTTCATTATTCTTGCTGACACAAGAGGAAAAACCCTAGCAGTTGCAGTCTATTCTCTGTGTGGATTTCATTGGAGACTGGACAATTGGACAACTGTGGGAGGCAGATTCAAGTTGCTAAAAAAGAATAACGCAAAGGAGTTTGCAAAATCAAGAAAATGTATATTTCTCATCACAATTCTTATCTAAATACAAAGTTGAATCCTGAATGAGAATTGAAATTGTTTAATTCCGCTGTGCATGTTTAAGTAAATTCCCAAAGTGATATCAGAGCCAACTTTGTATTTGTTAAGAATTGATTTACATATTGATTAAATTAAAAGTTGATTTAATCATGTTTATCCATGAATCTAGCAATTGTAGTTTTAGTTTTATTTTTTTTTCTTTCAGAATTTGATTTTGAAAAAAAAAAAAAATTTTGGGTCGAGGCGGCGGGTGGCGGTGTGCCACCGCAGCGCGCCCAGCAGCGAAGCCGCTGCTACGTTGCTGGTTGGCGGCAGGTCTCATGCTCCTGTAGGGCGGCGCTGGTTAGGCACCGCTAATGGAGAAAACAAAAGAAAAAAAAATATTTTTTTTAAGGGTTTGGTTGGAGGCGGGAGCTTCCATTGCAATTAATGTAATTGCAAGCCCCCGCCTGCAATTTTTGAAAGGGGGTCAATTTACAATTTTTAAATGGAGGGCTTTCCTACAATTTACAAATAATGAAGCCCATATTGTTAATTTTTAAATTGGGTCAAATTTGCAATTTCAAAAGGTGTTTTAAATTTTGTATTTTAAAATTGGTCTTAAAATGATGTTTTAATTGGGTTTGACCCATACCCTAATTTTGACCCAAAATTAAAATTTATTTAAAATTTGACGACTTTTATTGTTAAAATTAGATTTTAACTTAAATATTTAATTTTGACCCTTAATTGAATTTTATTTTATTTGGGAATTTTGTCCTAAATTAAAATATTAATTCAATTGTATTAGAGTTGAACTCTAATATTATATTAATTAAAATTTGATTTCAATTAATACCACTTCTCAATGCAAATTAAAATTTAGAGTATGAGTCTAATTTAATAATTAATTAAAATTTGATTTTGATTGAATTACTTCGCCCAATAGATATGGAATTAGAGTTGGACTCTAATTCGAAATTTAGTTAAAATTTGATTTTAATTAAATAGGCCCGCCAATTAAGTTAATTAATTAATATGATTAATTAATTATTTAATTATTTCGATCCAAAATTTTGAATTAGTTTTGATGACTATAATTGCTAGATTTATGAGATATTGCATATAATAATAGATATTATACATAGGAAACATTTATGTGATGAATGTTCATGGATGATTATGGACTTGACCACATGGATGTGTTGAATGGTTGATTTACTTGTTGTTTTATGGGCCTACGAGCCCTTAATTGTTTTGGACCTGCGAGTCCGTTGTTATTATTGTTGTTATAGGCCTGCGAACTCTTTATTATATTGGACCTACAAGTTCGTTGTTATTGTTATTATTATGGGCCTGCGAGTCCGATTTCTTTTAGGCCTGCGTGCCAACTAGTATAAGATATATTTTGCAGTTTGACTAATTGAAGGCGCAAGAAGAGGTGGACACCATGGAAATGGTGCATTGGTGTTGATCTAATGTTGCACCTCTTAGGAATTGACCAACTATTCGTCCCTTTGACTCGGGAAAACTAGATGGAACAAGTCCATAATCATCCATACTATTACTTATATATATATATTTATTCGCATAGTAGATGTATGTTTAAAATTACTTGATGAGACTATTGCACGTTAAATCCCTCGTTAAAATATTAAGTCAGTATTATTTGCCTTCCATCATTATAGTGAAAAACGAGAATCCTAAATCGACTTTAACTTATTGAGTACACTCAAGGCTGGTCTATTAGGGATATGTTTGACACTATGAAATATTTGATATTTCTGAATGATGTGTTTGACTTAACTAAAATTTATCTTTTGTTGAGTACACTCATGGAGATAAGTTTTAGATACATGTTAAGCTAACACATAAGATGTGTGAAGACAAAACAGTTGTCAGCTTAATGATCTCGGCGTTGCATGGAGATACAATTGATAATAATATCTACCCAAATATTTTATAAGGATTTGTTGAGTACACTCAAGATCTTGATATAACGAATGGGATCCCAGCTCACTGGGAATCAAATGTGGATTCAAATAATTTATGTATGAATTTATTTTAAACAGTGGGAGCACGTTTAATTAAAGTCAATATTGAATTAGTGCATATGCATTATAATACATATTAATTCTATGTTTTTCGTCATTTACAGTTTTTTGAATCATGAGTAATCATATGAATTTCAGAGGCATATTGGATGCCAACAAACTGACCGGACCAAATTTTCTCAATTGGCACCGCAATTTGAGAATCGTTCTCAAGTATGAGAAAATTGGATATGTCCTTGAGTAGCCCTTTCCAGTGGTGTCTACCGAAAATTCCACTCAGGAAGAGGTGGCTACTTACAACAAATACAGTGATGACGATAACACTACAACATGTGTGATGCTTGTAGCTATGTCACCTGAGTTGCAGAAGCAACATGAGGGTATGGATGCTTACACTATGATTTTTCATTTCAAGGAATTGTATGATGAACAATCTCGCGTGGAGAGGTATGAGACCTCTAAACAACTATACCAATGCAAAATGGTAGAGGGATCTTCAGTCAATGCTCATGTGTTGAAGATGATTGGTTTCATTGAAAAACTGGGTTCATTGGGTTTTATCATGGATCATGAACTAAGTATTGACTTGATTTTGCAATCTCTGCCAGATAGTTATTCACAGTTCATTATGAACTTCAATATGAATAAGATCGATGCACACTTCCTGAGTTGCTTAATATGCTTAAAACTGTGGAGCCTAATGTCAAGGTTAGCACTGAGCATGTCTTAACTATTCATTCCTCCAAGGGCACTAAGAGGAAAATTAAAGGAAGTTTTAAAAAAAATCCAAAAAGGCTAAGGTCAATAACAAAGCAGTCAAAGCAGGCAAGGACAATACCAAATTTGATGACCTATGCTATCACTGTGGAGTGAAAGGTCATTGGAAGAGGAACTGCAAGGCTTACCTCGCTAGCTTGAAGGGAAAGAAGTCTTCTGAAACTTCTACTTCAGGTATTTTTGTTATCGACGTTAATATGTCTACTTCATTAGCTTCTTGGGTATTAGATACCGGATGTGGATCTTATATTTGTATAAATATGCAAGGACTAAAGAGAAGTAGACCACTGCAAAAAAGAGAAGTTGACCTGCGCGTGAGAAATGGAGCAAGAGTTGTTGTATTAGCTGTAGGGACATACTTCTTACCACTGCCTTCGAGCTTAGTATTAGAATTAGAAAATTGCTATTTTGTTCCCGCCATTACTAAAAACATTATTTCTATTTCGTATTTGGACATGAATGGTTTTTCAATTAATATTAAGAACAATCGTGGTTCGTTTTATAAGGATGAGATCTTTTATGGTTGTGGTGTGTTGCAAAATTGAATTTATATTTTTGATACTGAGTCGTCTATTATGAATATAGAAAATAAAATGTATAAAAGTGATAAACTAAATGATACATACCTCTGGCATTGCAGATTGGGTCATATTAACAACAAACGCATTTTCAAGTTACATAAAGATGGATACTTGGGGTCGATTGATTTTGAATCATTTGACAAATGCGAGTCGTGCCTGTTAGGCAAAATGACCAAGTTCCCTTTTACTGGAAAAGGAGAAAAAACCACAAAACTGCTGGGACTAATACATACTGATATATGTGGACCCATGTCAATAACTGTCAGAGGTGGTTTCTCTTACTTCATCACATTCACTGATGATCATTCTAGATATGGTTATGTGTATCTAATGAAATTCAAGTATGAAGCACTTGAAAAGTTCAAGGAATTCAAACTTGAAGTAGAGAAACAGACTGGTAAAAATATTCTCACGCTGAGATCAGATCGAGGTGGAGAATATTTAAAGAGAGAATTTTTAGATTATCTAAAAGAGAATGGGATTCTCTCGCAGTGGACTCCGCCATATATACCGCAACATAATGGTGTATCTGAACGGATGAGTCGCACTTTGTTAGACATGGTGTGATCTATAATGAGCCATGCAAACATCCCAAAATCATTTTGGGGTCTTGCACTAATTGCTGCATGCTATACACTTAATCGTGTCCTAAATCGGTCGACAAAACTCCATACGAGCTATGGAGAGGAAAAATGCCAAGCTTATCTTACATGAAAGTTTGGGGCTGTGACGCTTATGTAAAGCGAAATGAATCAGATAAGTTTGAGGCTAAATCTGACAAATGCGTGTTTGTGGGATATCCAAAAGAGACAATTGGATATCAATTTTATAATCTCGTTGAGAAGAAGGTGTTCATCTCAAGACATGTCATATTCCTAGAGAAAGAGTTTATTCTAGGAGAAGGTAGTGGGAACAAACTAGAACTTGAAGAAGTTCAAGAATCCACAGATACTATTGACCAATTAGATGAACCTGAGTCTGATCCTACACCTGTTGACGGACAGACTCCTGGTCAGGATGTAGAGAGCCCTGAGGACATTCCAACTCAGTGTAAATCAAGTAGGATCATTCGACCTCCCAGAAGGTACGAATTCACGATTACTAATCAAGTATTATTAGTCGAGGATGATGAAGCTACAAATTACGCATAAGTGAAGTCAAGTGTTGACTCGAAGAGATGGCAAGAAGCCATGGAATCCGAAATGAACTCAATGTATGAGAACAAGGTTTGAACCTTGGTTGACCTTTCAGGTGGGATAAAACCGATAAGCTGTAAATGGGTTTACAAGAAAAAGGTCGATGTGGATGGAAACATCCATACATACAAAGCAAGGCTAGTAGCGAAGGGTTACACACAAAGACAAGGCGTTGACTTTGATGAAACTTTTTCGTCTATAGCCATGCTAAAGCCCATTCGGATTTTGCTTGCAATGACTGCATACCATGATTATGAGATATGAGAAATGGATATCAAAACTGCTTTCCTTAATGGAAACTTACAAGAGGAGGTGTACATGACACAGCCTAAAGGTTTTGAATTCAAAGGAGCCAACAAAGTATGTAAGCTAAATCGATCCATTTATGGATTAAAGCAAGCCTCTAGGAGCTGAAATCTTTGTTTTGATGAGACAATCAAAAGGCCCGATTTTATCAAAAATGAAGATGAACCGTGTGTTTACAAGAAGACAAGTGGGAGCGCGGTCGTATTCCTAATATTATATGTCGATGACCTATTATTAATGGGAAACGACATCCCAATGCTTCAATCGGTAAAATTATGGTTGTCAAAAAATTTCTCCATGAAAGATATGGGAGAAGCAGCGTATATCTTGGGAACCAAGATCTATAAAGATAGATCTAAAAGATTACTAGGCTTATCCCAATCTTCGAAGATAAAATCTTGAGAATATTTAATATGAAAGAGTCTAAAAGAGGTTTATGTCCCATGTCGCATAGGATTTACCTCTCAAAAGATATGTGTCCTAAAACACATAATGAAATGAGTCGCATGGATAAGATTCCTTATGCTTCGGCAACAGGATCTATCATGTATGCGATGCTATGTACGAGACCAGATATTTCATATGCTCTAAGTGTTACGAGCAGGTCTCAAGCAAACCCTGGTGAGAAACACTGGATAGCGGTTAAGAACATTTTTAAGTACTTGAGAATGACTAAAGATGTGTTCTTGATCTATAGAGGAAATGAACTGAAAATTCATGGGTATACTGATGCCAGCTTTCAAATTGACAAAGATGATAGCAAGTCTCAATTAGGATATATGTTTACTTTCAACAATGGAGCGGTTAGTTGGAAAAGTTTCAAACAGGAGACAACCGCTGATTCAACAACAGAAGCCGAGTACATTGCTGCTTTTGAAGCAGTGAAGGAAGCTGTCTGGATCAAGAAGTTCATTAATGAACTTGGAGTCATTCCTAGCATTGTTGATCCCATACCTTTGTATTGTGATAACAATGGAGCCATCGCACAAGCGAAAGAACCGAGATCTCATCAACGATCCAAACATGTGCTAAGGTGATATCATCTCATCAGGGAGATTATACAAAGAAATGACGTAACGATAGAGTGAGTTCACACAAATGACAATATTGCAAATCCATTGACGAAGTCGTTGTCACAATAGAAACATGATCGTCATGTGGACGCTTATGGTATTAGATACATGAGTGATTGGATCTAGTGCAAGTGGGAGTTTGTAAGTGTTATGCCCTATATCTAATCGATTTAGGTTGTAAACATTTTTAATATATTTAATACATTTAATTTGGCAAGATCTATTATTTATTTAAATTAATCTTGTAATAAATAATATTAAATAATAGAATCCAAAGATCCAAGTTTAAGTGATTTGTTAATCACAAGGAGTTGTGATTGTAAGATACAAATTACGTATGAATGGATCTTGAATAAACTGTGGTAGTAAGTAATAACGAGATACGGATATCGTTAATACAGATAGATCATCACGTGTAGTATTTCTTACCTGTGAAGTGAGTAGCTAATCTCACGAGCTAAAGTGTGGTAACACTTAAATGAACACGTGGATGTTTTGTTATAGAACAAAACATTGGAGATCCGCTGAGAGATTCCACATGGATAACTATCTGAGTGTCAGTGGTTAATCTCTAACGTTCCGTAGTGAAATTGGTCCTATGACTTGAGGTCATCAGAGTGCCTTGTATGAAGATAGTCATACTTTGACGGTGTTGGATGTTGCTCTGCTAAGGGCCGCTAACACAACATCGTTCGGGTATGGCAAGAACCATATGAAGGTTGTGAATGATCAATAGAGGATTCGTCACTCTTAGATAGTAAGAGATTGTGATCTGCATTTCGTTCAATTAAGTCAATAACGAAATCTTTGGCCAAGGTATACATAGAAATCGAAAATGAGTTTTTGACTCATATTGACTTAATAGTAGAATGAAAGATATGATCGATAATTGAGATTGACACACTTCTATATCTCGTAGTTGATCGGATCATATTGACGAAGAGATTATAATTTCATGGTAAACGAACAGTTTTGGTTTTGTCATACCACGTGACATTTTCCGTCACATGTGTTGCCCTGATACATTTCTAGATGTCAATCTCGGACGGCGAGTGTGAATTTGTGATAAATTAAAAGGGTGTTTAATTTATCAGTTTTGATTAGATCAAAATAATATTTCACGTCGTTAGGCATCGTGGTCGGGAACCTAATGGGTCGCATACAAAAGAGAATTGGAAGATTGCAAATTGTCAATTGATTAATTTAACAATCGTTGGATAAATTAATTAATTGGATTAATTAATTCACGGACCGAGTTTAATTAATTGGATTAATTAAATATTGGATCGGACCGGGCCGAGCCTGTTTGGGTTTATATAAATACATGGCTAGGGTTTGAGGTCCATAAGGTTTTCATTATTCTTGCTGGCATAAGAGGAAAAATCCTAGCAGTTGCAGTCTATTCGCTGTGTGGATTTAATTGGAGGCTGGACAATTGGACAGCTGTGGGAGGCAGATTCAAGTTGCTGGAAAAGAATAACGCAAAGGAGTTTGCAAAATCAAGAAAATGTATATTTTTCATCACAGTTCTTATCTAAATACAAAGCTGAATCCTGAATGAGAATTGAAATTGTTTAATTCCGCTGTGCATGTTTAAGTAAATTCCCAACATGATGATCACAGAGAAAATGTGCAAGAAGAAAATGACACTATAGGAAACAGACATGATGAAGCCTCTACACAGGGTAATGCAGAACTAGATCAAAATCAAGAGAATGTTCCTCTCGAGAAGGGTTGAGAAGATCTACTAGAGAGTGCTAGCCTTCCAAGAAATACTCTAGTAATGAATATGTGTTACTTTCTGATGGATGAGAGCCAGAAAGTTATCAGGAGGTTCTGCTACATAATTAGAAAAATGAGTGGTTAAAAGCTATACAAGAAGAGATGAAATCTTTGCATAAGAACAACACCTACGATCTAGTAGAGTTGCCTAAGTGCAAGAGAGCACTGAAGAACATATGGGTGCTTAGACTAAAAGTTGAACTACATAGCTTGCAGCCAAGGTACAAGGCAAGGTTGGTTGTGAAGGGGTTTGGTCAAAAGAAAGGTATTGATTTTGAAGAAATCTTCTCACTTGTGGTTAAAATGTCTTCAATCCGAGTTGTGTTAGGATTGGCAGCCAGTATGAATCTGGAGATTGAACAACTTGATGTGAAGACCGCTTTCCTCCATGGTGACCTTGAAGAGGAAATATACATGGAGCAGCCAGAAGGATTTACAGGTAAAGGTAAAGAAAATCTTGTATGTCGGTTGAAGAAAAGCTTGTATAGTTTCAAGCAGGCACTGAGACAATGGTACAAGAAATTTGATTTTTTCATGGTTGAGCATGGGTACACCAGAACAACTTCTGATCACTATGTGTTTATAAAGAAATTCTCTGATGGGGAATTTATTATTGTCTTGCTATATGTGGACGACATGTTGATTGTTAGTCGTGACACTGATAAAATTAAGAAGTTGAAAAATGAGATGAGCACTTGGGACCTGCAAATCAAATCCTCGGTATGAAAATCTCTCGAGACAAGAAGAATGGGAGATTATGGTTATCACGGGAAAGTTATATTGAGAAGGTATTACACAGGTTCAATATGAACAAGGCAACACTAGTTAGCTCTCCACTTGCAAGTCATTTGAAATTAAGTTCAAAACAAAGTCCTTCAAGTGAGAATGAAAATGAAGAATGTGCCTTATGCATCAGCTATGGATAGCTTGATGTATGCTATGGTATGCACAAGGCCAGACATTGCCTATTTTGTTGGAGTTGTCAGTAGATTCATTTCTAATCCTGGAAAAGAACACTGGACAGCAATGAAATGGATTCTCAAGTATCTCAGAGGGAGTTCTAAGATATGTTTATCTTTTGGCACCGACAAACTCGAGCTTGTTGGGTTCACATATGCAGATATGGCTAGTGATGTAGACTCTAGAAAGTCCATTCTAGGTATTTGATCACCTTCTCAGGGGGAGCAGTTTCATTGCAGTCTAGACTACAGAAATGTGTTGCTCTATCTACTACAGAGATTGAGTACATAGCCATCATTGAAGCTAGCAAGGAGTTGCTATGGATGAAGAAGTTCTTACAAGAACTGGGCCTAGAGCAAGAAAAGTATATACTCTATTGTGACAGTCAGAGTGCAATCTATCTTAGTAAGAATCCAACTTTCCACTCAAGATTCAAACATATTGAAGTTGGGTATCATTGGATTCGAGATGCACTGGAGATGAAGAAGTTACAGCTTGAGAAAATCCATACTGATGAGAATGGTTTAGATATGATGACAAAGTCATTGCCTATGGAGAAACTACAAATATGTAGAACGAAAGTGGGCTTGGTAGAGTCCCTCATGTAGTCGGGAGGGGGGGATTTGTTGGGTTTTCCCTCTACTTTAGGTACTTACCCATTTAGTAGCCCACTAAAGCCCAAACCAATTAAACCCATTTAATGGTCCAATAACAAAGGCAAATATAGATACAATTGAGGGAGAAAAACGGGCAGCAGACTTTCCAAAATAGACAACTTCATTTTCTTCTGAAACAGAGACCGAACGAGAGAGAGAGAGAGAGAGAGAGAGAGAGAGAGAGAGAGACTACGCTATTTCAGTTTCTTCTTGCCAAAGATCGAGATTCATCCATGGTCCGATTAAGCTGAAATTTCAATATGTTATTCTTTGCAAAGATAGCTACATTTTGACTAGAGCTGATCGTCCAGATTTTTCTCCATTTCTCTGGGCTCTACACACTAGTTTAATGAGATTTTCTCCTTATTGTGTGTGTATCTATTTTAGTATGATGTTGTTGTTGATATCCAAGAATATATGTGTGTTCTTGATGTATTGATAGCCTCTAGATTGCGTTCTGGAGAGGGTTAACTGTGTATCCCATTATTTTGATAGTGGATGGCTTTTACTGGACTAAGTCTCGGGGATTTCCTTCACGTTGAAGGGTTTCCCTAGTGAACAAATATTGGTGTTCTTATCTTTACATTTCTGCCAGTGTGTGTGAGTTGGAGCCGGTGTTATTTTTACTGCCATTTTGATTCTGCATAATAGGGGATTGTGATATTGTATTCCGCTGCATTTGGTTATGTTATTGGTTCAATCCCCAACAGTTCATACACATAATTTCACATCTTGGAAAAAAATTCACCATGATATAGCCTTACTATGGTGAAATAGGTGGAGTTCTCCGCCTAAAAAAATTGAAAACAAACCTCAATCAGAATAAGTAGAATCCAAACAATAACCAGAAGTATGCTCATTCTAAAATCCGATTTTAATGTCACACATCAGAGTATTGTGTCTAAATCCTAACGTACTCAGTGGCAATAAATAGCAAGAAATTTTTTTATTACAGGATGTAGGTGCAAGAACATTATGGAAAGCATCCAAGTATATGTGGTTTCCACAAAGATTTAATTTTTTACATGTGGCTCAAGGAACTTAATTATAAACTAGAAATAAAACTTTAAGAAAACTCACCATACTCGGGCTGAGGAAGAAATCCACTGAGATGGCAAGCACATTTTGTTACAACTTCTTCAGATTTGTGGGGTTTTGGTAAATCTATTGTAGAAGGTTTATCATGTTCTAGAGTGGCATGAGTAAAGTTTAACTGATTTTTCAAAAGAAAAGCTACAAAAAATTGAAAGATTTGGAACCACAACTGTAATTATTCCTAAATTATTTGAGGGAAATTCCATTAAATAATTTATGCTAGATGTCCTTTCTATTAAGCCATTGTTTAAATTTTTAGTAGATTATGATAAAAGTTGACGAAATATTTTGTTTAAAATGTTGATAAAAGTCGTGGTCTCATAAAATATGTTATTGTAAATGAATTTTGAAAAATGGAGGTCAAACAAGTTCAAGATGATTTATTGTGGAAATTATTAATATGATCACTTTTAAATGAAACTATTGCAATTGCCTTTAATGTTACAATTTTTCATAAAATATAACTATTATTTGTTAAGTGCTCAACTGTAAGATAAATCTTGAAAGGTTCTAAATTTAGTTTTCGAGACGATTGGATGGTATACTAGATAGTTCGACTAATAGAGATTGTTCAAACGGTCTAAATAGACATTTAAAAATTTCTTAATTATTTAGAATATCTTTAGAGATAGTTAAAATTGTCTTCCATCTTTCGAGACAATTGAACTGTTTATTATATCAACAACTGCCTCACAAAAATAGTATTTTCTGAACACTTTCAAGTTGTCTAAAAAAGTATGCAGCCTAATGAATATTATCTTGCAAGCTTTCAAGGTAAATTAAAAAGTTGTGCACCCAAATAAAAAAAAATAAAAATAGTAGAATCGATATATGTAAAAACGTTCATTTCACTAATTTTCCCAAAAAGTATCTCTCTCTCCAAAATAAGTGTACCATAAATATGACCAAATTATGAACAGTAAATACGCTTCCAGCTCTATGTAGAGGTGTAAAAGAGTTGGTTTGACAAATTTTGGAGGGGTTTGATGCGAGTTATTTAGATTCAGTCGGGCCGCGTTGTGTACAGTTATATGAAAAATTACAATACTTAACACGATTAGTGTCGAATGGCTAGTTAATCAAGTCGTCCTTTTGCTATACCCAATGATATTGTCAACTCTTTTCGTGTCTGTTTGGTTTTTGGTTAAAAGAATAATAAAAAAGTCTCCTTGATTCACAAATATGAAGAACTAAACCTATATAAATAGTATTATTTTAAACACTCGATTATCAATCTCATTCTATATTTGATTGTTTTTCAATAGATGTATAAAAAAAAAAAAAAGGCTTTTCAATCATAATAAGTGAACAGGAATAGAATATAAAACAAAGCGTGTTGTAATTCAATCAAACTCATAGTTACAAATGTCTTCTACGAAGGGAGCAAATAGCAAAATGTAAAAAAGAAAGGTGCCTTGATTACTATTGAGTAAGCAATATGTTATTTAACTTAGGTAAATTCCATTTTTGATTTCATAATTCAAGCACATGAATTTAATAAAAACAAATTAATAAATAGAAGCGAGAAACAACATTAAAAGGAGTTACGAATGGAAGTGGGGAAAGCAAGTACCCAACGTCATTTTAGTGCTATTTTTATATATTGCTTGCGTTATCGAACATAAGATTTTCACAACCCACCCAAACGGCCCAAAAATATTAGATCTGTCCCATTAGTGAAGGATTAGATATTTGTGAAAAATCAATCGAATTCTTCAACTGTACACAATTAATGCTTTATCTATGAAACATCTACAATTATATTAAAAGTGTGGATTGAAAATAAATTTTTGAATACTTTAATTATTTAGCTATATGTCAATTATACCCTTATATCTTTAATATAGTACCATTTAATATATAATTTTCATTTAATATCCATTTAAATGTAATGCTATTAATTAAATTATATTTTTTAATTTCTATAAATGGTTATTTAAGACTATCATTTGAGCTCCTTAAACGTCTGTTTTTCAATTTCATTTTGAATTAATGCTATTAATCAAATTAAAATAAATTTATTTAGGAAAAAAATTGCAACAGCAGTCCTTAATCTTTTTATTTTTTACAGACTTTATTCTAACCTTTATTTTGTACCAACAGGGGTTCCTAACCTTTTATAAACCTGAGCTCCTTTTGAACAGAAATAGTCCAAAACACCTCAGTTGATCTGAAAAATTAAGGAATTAATATCTAATAAAATCGTCCAAAAACACCGTCTAAAAAGGTATAAAAATCCAATAAAATCGTTACGATAGCAGATAAATCAAGAAATTTTTTCGGTCAACTGACGATAATGATTTCCGTCCAAATGGACCTCAAGTGCATATTTATGAAAAGATAGGAACTTCCATTGGCACAAAATGAAGGTAAGAGTAAAGTCTGCAAAAAATGAAAATGTTAGGGACCGCTGCTGCAATTTTTTCATTTTTTTAATATCAAAATGAAAATTTAGGGCCATCATTTGAGTTCCTTAAACAATACCCATTTTTCAATTTCATGTTGAATAAATTGAATTAACGCTCTTAAAAAAAAAAAAACTCTTATATTTTTAGCTATATGTCAATTCTACCCTTATATAATTAATATAGTACAATTTAATATAATTTAACTTAATTTAATATCCACTTAAGTGTAATACTTATTGTTTTATATTAAAGTATATAAAATTTTACATTAATCAAATTAAGTTTAATTACTTAAATTACATTATTTAAATTAAGTTTACCACTTAAAATCTAAGCTCACATATGTAGATATAATTTTATTATAATTATTTAATAAAATATATTAAAGGTTGCATTAATATAATGGTAGATTAATTATCATATAAAATAATATTTTTAATATGATTATATATGTTGACGAAGTTTGATTTTAAGTAATTAAACTTAATTTAAATAATCTAAAATTATGAGGACTTCAATATGAAAAATTAACTCTATACTTAAAAGGAGACTATATAAAATTAAATTTAGGGTAATTGGTACAAAACGTCCATTCCTTTCATTTTTTCACATTTTTGCCCATATTTCTACATTTCTTGGTGCTGAACATCATTTTCACCAATTTTGAACAATTTAACCCTTCATTCAAATAAAACAAAAGGAAAGGAAACAACAGATAACTAATTGCCACTGAAGCCCCCAATTTTTTAAAAAATTACAAATGGCATCCAGATTCTATTCCTTCTTCTTCAAGTGTGTGAAGAACACCATTTGACTCCAAAATTAGGCAAACGAGTTCTGTAATTTCTAAAATTGAATGATTACCCAGTGTTTTTCGGCCCTGAATTTGAGTTTCCCCATGTTGATTCATATGTTGAGACACATTAGACTCATGAATTGATGGAGAATTATCCTCTTCGTGTGGTCGCACATTCCGTGAGGTCAAATCCAAAATTGTTGCTTTTGGCTGATGAATTGAAGCAATTAAATCCAGATCCAACATTGTTTGACCTTCAATTGCATGCTGATTGATGCAATTTGTAGATAGGAGTCGTGGAGGGGATGCCAATTGAAAGGGGATCGAACTGGTTTCTATGCGTGTTCACTGTTTCGAGATGAACAGCCATTTCAACGCCAAATTGGGGAAGACCCATATGCTCAGTAGATGCTCCATGATGAGTAGTGTCCTGTGGTGGTGTTCAACGATCATGAGTCCCACCATCGTCGTCGGAAAATGGCTTTTTCAGTCGCGAGTTCGCTGACTCGGAAATTAGCTGTAGATCTTGATTTTCTGGGTTTCTTGCTATAATTGGAACATGTATAGATGCGTCTTGGTGAGATTGAGCAGCCTATGAGTTGTATGGAACATGGACATCCATGGATTTGGTCGAATTTGCAATAATACCGTACGTGAGAGGCGATTTTTGGGCAAAATTTAACTAGATTTTGTTGGGATTTGGGGCTGGAATTTGCGTGGGGATGTTAGGGTTGATGAGGAAATGGTGGTGAAGTTAAAATCCAGGGGCCTTAGTTGCTGAAAATTGGATTCCATGATTGTTGGTGCCTATGTTGAAAATTTAGTATATATTTGTGACTGATTTGTAATTTTTTTAAAAATTGGGGGCTTTGGTTACAATTAGTTATTTGTTGTTTCCTTTCTTTTATTTTTGTTTTATTTGAACGAAGGGTAAAATTGTTCAAAATTGGTGAAAAGGACGTTCAACGCCAAGAAATGTGCAAATATGGACAAGAATGTCAAAAAATGAAAGGTATGGACGTTTTCCACAATAGACATTAAAGGTAGGGACGTTTTGTGCCAATTACCCTTAAATTTAAATTAATCTATCATTAATACCACCTTTAATATATTATAATGTTATTTTATACGTACATGTCTGTATATTATTTATATAGGTGAGATTCACTTAAAATCTATGTTCATCTTCTTATATAATTATATTATAATTACAATATATATAAAAATAAAATGTGGATATAGATGTGAAATGTTCAATTTACCATTTTCTCCTTATATAGCATTGTCAAAATTTTCATTCAAAAATTATAAATTTTATGTTTAATTAATTAATAGTTGATAATATAACTATTTAAATACAAATGACAATAAATTAAAAAGAAAAAACTAATTAATTGTGATCAATAATTTGGAAGGAAAGAATCAATGATGGGATAAATTATCTGTTATGCCCTATCCGAATCACTTCGGAAAGTCCACCACCACGTCGTGCGAGGTGTGGAACACTCATCCGAAGTTGTTCCGAAGTAACTTCACCAATGACGACGATTTGCTATCACACAACGAGGCATAGACAATTCTGCGGAACTGACTGAAGCGCCCTCGCCCTTGAATCCGAGGCGAAATGCACCCCGAGGACCTCTGTCAGAGGATCCACCGCTAATTTCAGAATGAGATCTTTGTCAAGATCTTTTTTGCCCCTAAGGTTTAAAGTGATTTGACATCTCCATGAGGTTAGTTGATGTGAAATGTTCAATTTACCATTTTCTCCTTATATAGCATTGTCAAAATTTTCATTCAAAAATTATAAATTTCATGTTTAATTAATTAATAGTTGATAATATAACTATTAAATACAAATGACAATAAATTAAAAAGAAAAAACTACTTAATTGTGATCAATAATTAGGAAGGAAAGAATCAATTTTGGGATAAATTATCTGTTACGCCCTATTTGAACCACTTCGGAAAGTCCACCACCACGTCGTGTGAGGTGTGCAACACTCATCCGAAGTGGTTTCGAAGTGACTTCACAAATGATAACGATCTACTATCACACTACCAGCCATAGACAATTCTCTAGAACTGACGGAAGCACTCTCTCCCCTGAATCCGAGGCGAAATGCACTCCGGGGACCTCTATCAGAGGATTCGTCGCCAATTTCAGAATGAAATCTTTGTCAAGATCTTTTCTGCCCCTAAGGTTTAAAATGATTTGACGTCTCCATGAGGCTAGTTGATGTGACGTATAAACTTTATGTCAACTCAACTCGGGAGAAGTAATTACCCGCCCACTCTATAGACGCGGCTGATTGACGCCTCGTACCATCAGATGTGTACACATGTCCCACATCCAACGGTTCTTATCACCTATAAATACCTAAGGCTTGGTAAGAGGCAAAGGTAATGAAACTCTTACTACTTAGCACTCCATTGCAAGCAAACATATATTCTCCTCCTCCCTATTTTGCACAACCTTGGTACTGTTCCTATCACCTGAACCTAACTTGACCATCGGAGTGTATATGACCGTCGTCGTCCCCGCTGGTTCCGACCATGTGCATCTGACCTTACTCTAATTGTGCGCAGAGAGGAATATGTGGAGTGGCTATCGATTGGCCACGTGGAAGGTCCAATTTTCGAGGCGAAGAGGCCACATAAATACTTAGGGAAATCCATGAGGGAATCTGCGAAAATTACTCCGGAGGAGCAGCTCTAGCACATAAGGTTCTCCGTCAAGGCTACTTCTGGCCGACCCTGAAAAGGGATGCTTGCCAATTTATCCAGAAATGTGACAAGTGCCAACGCTTCTCAAATATTCAAAAGCAGCCTTCTCAGAGCCTCTCCATAGTAACCAGCCCCTAGCCATTCGCTAAGTGGGGCATCGACTTTATTGGTCCACTCCCAAAAAAAAGAGGGAGCGCAACCTTCGCCATTGTTGCCATTGACTACTTCACCAAGTGGGTCGAGACTGAACCTCTTGCGAAAATCATCGAGGCAAATACTAAGAAATTCGTCTGGACGAATATCATTTGTAGGTTCGGCATTCCCTACTCCTTAGTGTCCGACAACGGTAGACAGTTCGACAACAGGAAAATGTGAGAATTGTGCGACGAACTGGGGATAAAAAAGGATTTTTCAACGCCTCATCACCACCAAGCAAATGGACAAGTTGTGGCAATAAACAAAACTATCAAGCATACCCTGAAAAGGAAGCTTGACACCTCAAAGGGGACTTGGGTCGATGAGCTTCCCCACGTCCTCTGGGCCATCAGAACCACAAGCCGAACTACAACAGGGGAAACACCATTCTCAATGACCTATGGAGCCGAGGCCATGAGCCCAGTCAAGGTCGGGGTCCCATCGCATCGTCGAATACACTTCAACGAGATCAGGAACGACGAGGCCGAGTAAACGAACTCTACCTTCTTGAAGAAAGGAGTGATACCTCCCAGGTAAATTTGGCAAAGTATCATAAAAAGATGACCCGCTATTATAACTCCAAGGTCAGAAATCGAACTCTTCACCTGGGGGACCTCGTCCTCAGAAGGGTCTTCCAATCATCAAAGCCAACCGGGTCCGGAGTGTTGGGACCAAACTGGAAGGGTCTTTACCGCATCCGCAGGGAATCTCGACCTGGAACTTTCAAAATTGAAGACATGGGAGGGAAAACACTACCTCATCAATGGAACATCGAACACTTGAGGAATACTATCAGTGAGGAAGCTTTTGTTCCAATTCGATCTCAATGTTGTTGAACAAGTGTATGTCCTGATCCGATCTTGTTTGTAATTTCCCTAGCTTACTGAGTGCTGAAAATGCCTTGGTAAAGGGTAATGTAACTTCTCTAAGTAATGATACTCCAGTTCTTTGTCACATCGGTTAGTAAATTGTTACCTCAGTCCTTCAATATGTTTACTTAAGTGATTCGATCTTCTGATTATTGTTAAGAGGCGCTTGATGGTTGCTTAAGTGATCCGATCTTCTGATTATTGTTAAGGGGCGTTTAATCTTAAGTGATTGTCATTCATATATGTGTAAACAGATTAACACGATAAGAAAACAGAAGCAACAATACTTGGTAAAAAATTTCATTTCATTCACTTGAAATTGAGTTACAAAAGAGCCCGAAGCCATTACAAAATAAGCCCTATTCTACAGGAGGCCCTTCCTCTCCAGCCTCTGCCTCGCCCGCCTCGGGAGCTTCTGGAGCGTCCTCAGCAAGCCTATCAGGCCGGCCTCCAGTAGGTCCCCCAAACTCTGCCTCTAAAGAGGAGATGTCCAAAGTGGGGTAAACCTCTTTCAGCCGACCCAATAAGCCTTCGGCACTCCAGGAGGCCCAAAAACTTACAAAGTCGTCGTACAGGGGATGCTCCTCAAAGTAGTCAATGAAATTTTGAACAGCCACTTCCCCTGCCAACTTCAGTTCCTTCTTCAAGGAGACAATTTCCTCAGATTGGGCCTCCGCCTTCTACCTCAACTCCGCTCTTTCTTTATTGGAGGCCTCCAGGTCCATGGCGAGCCGGTGGTGCTCATTGGCGATATCCACTCTTCGGGTCATAGCAGCCACCTGACACTCCACCTCATAGAGCTCCTTCTTCAGTCGCTTTGTGTCTCCTTTAGCAGTTGCCAGCTGGGCCTTAGCCTCCCTTCTCCATTTCTCTTCCTCCGTGGCCTTGGCTCGGGCCTCCCTCACCGCATCCCCATATTGTATCGCCTCATTGAGGTATTTGGCGAGGTCCTCCCTCTTGGCGTTAAGGTCTTTCACCAAGTCTTGGAACTGGATGCTGGTGCTCAGAGCTCGGGCCACACAGGCACTATTGGCCGCCACCAAGTTCTCAAACTGTGCAAGAGGCGGTATGGTCCCTCCATTTTTCAGTCCAGTACTTATTGTGGACCACCGCCACTGCAGCCGTTTCAGTTAAGAGAGCCTTCAGTACTTCTTTTACTGGCTCCTCGAAATTCGTACCCAAGAAGTCCACTTCCTTTGAGGGACGGGCTCGTTTCCTCTTGGGCTGCCCCGGGACCTAGGCAGAGCAGCAACTGGCGCAATGACCGGGGCAGGGGAAGCTTCTGATGGCACGGGCATCTTCTCCGGAATGGCCAACCTGATAGGAATTGTAATTTGCCTTAGAACGGGGGGTAGCCTCGCCACCGTTGGTCGCTTCGAAGGGGCAGCAGGCTTTTTGCCCTTTCGAAGCAGATTGGCCTCGGGGATCCTCAAGCACCTCCTCCTCCGTCGGAGGCAGGAGCCTCTTGCTGGCATCTACCAAGTCCTCCATCTGCTTCTTATAGGCGGAGGAGGAAGTCTTCAAGGCCTTTGCTTCGGCCATCATCTTTTGTATGGTCTTGAAGTCGGGCTAGAGAGGCATCTTCTTATTGAAGTTATCTGCAACTAATAAGTAAATTAGTACAAGTGTAAACGACTCGAAAGTACTGAAAGGTATTCGCTTCGAGATATTACCTTGTGAGGCCATCAGGTCGTGCGTTACAAAATGAATGTTTTTTCTAATCAGCCAATGGAACGACCTCTTCTTCGAAGGCAGCTGGTATATGATGCAGATGATCTCAAAGTCGTCAGAGTACCTTCAAAAAATGAACACAAATGTTAGTTATGATCGAACCGAAGAGAAATAAACAAGAAACACAGCTACAATACTCATTAAGTGACGAGTACTTCGTGGGGACCGTAAGAGGTGTCAAGGGGTCCCCCTCCATCGTGTCCCATCTCCCGATAGCCCAGTACCACGAGCTCTTCCACTCCTTGACGGAGCTTGACAGATCGACTACGAAAGGAGTGTGGGAATCCTAAGAGGTCAGGTAATATCAGCCCCTGCTCTTATCCCCCCGGCTATTACTTTGGGAATGTAGAGGGTCTGAGAAATAGAGAAGGGCATCTCCACCCCAAGTGACGCCTCTTTCCATAACATCCAGGAGCTCACCATTTGGCTCCAGGAGGTCGGGTTCAGTTGGGTCGGTGCCAAGCCATAAGACCTAAGCACCATCAGGAAAAAAAGGTGAATTGGAAGTCTAAGACCGGCCCTAAGTATCGCCTCGCTTATCACCAGGCACCCTGGCCTAGGGTAGCAGGCCTTCTTGTCAGGCTCGGGTAGGATCAGGTCTATACTATCTGGTATCCTATATTCAGTCCTAAGTCTTTCTAGGTCGGCCCCCTTTAGCTTGGAGGGATATTCCGACACCCCCAATGCACAGAGGTATCTGCTGGGCTATCCGGCCTCTTCCAAATGTTCTTCCCCCAAGTATACTTCGGCTACTTCGGAGGAGGTCGCCACAATGGACTCATCCACCCGCATTAACTCCAGCCCCCTCCCCGGACTAGCACTACCCTCAGCAGCCATTTTCAGAAAGGAAATGTCTCAAATATTTACTGGAACTTACGAGTTTGAGTGTTTTCCAGTCGAAAATGGTCAAAAAGCCGTGTGTGGTAGCTGAAAATTCAAATTTCTCGCCAGAAATGCTTGAAGAACGTCGAAAATTGCAAAGAGTTTTAAAGCAAACAGGATTTTCTGTTTTCGCAATAGTGAAAAGCTCCAAAAAAATGCTTAAGTCCGCCTTTTATAGAGCACTCCAACTAATCTCCACCGTTGAATTCAAATGCAATCAATCTATGCCGTCCGTCGCATCATCCATCTAGGCCGTTGAAATGAAACGCTAGATTTGATCTACGCCTAAGATTTTGCTGTGGCCCTCACGCTCGTATAAAACGCGTCGCCTCGATCACCACTAGCCGTCAACAATAAGTAGCTGCAGCAGCCTTTTGGAGAAATGGGTACTGCATCCAACTGTTACCTTGGAAATACGCAGCAGCTGTCAAATCATTTCACGTCAGATACGCCCACCTCGGATCGAGCTCTTCACTCAACTTTACAAATTTTAGACGCACCTGACGTGGATTTCCCTGTGGGTCATTACCTCGGTCGATGCGTTCCCTCCTAAACTTTGCAAAGTTTTAGCTATCTCCCAACGTGTCATCCCCTGTGGGTCAGCGCGCCAATGACAGATGAGCTCCTCACTCAACTTTATAAAGTTTAGACGCACCTGATGCGGAGTCCCCTGCAGGTCATTGCCTTAGTTAATGTGTTCTTTCCTAAGCTTTACAAAGTTTTAGCCATCTCCCAACGCGTCATCCCCTGTACACTGATGGCAGATGAGCTCTTCACTCAACTTTATAAAGCTTAGACGCACCTGATGCGGAGTCCCCTATGGGTCATTTCCTCGGTCGTTGTGTTCCCTCCTAAGCTTTACAAAGTTTGAGCCATCTCCCAACGCGTCGTCTCCTATGGGTCAGCGCACCGGTGGCAGATGAGCTCCTCACTCAGCTTTATGAAGTCTAGACGCACCTGACGTGGAGTCCCCTGTGGGTCATCGCCTCGGTCGAAGAGTTGACCGTCTCCCTACACATCGTCTAGTTCGACAACACCTCGATCTCACATAAATTTTTTCCTCACACAGTAGCGAACTTTAGCGCATCTGCCTAGGACCAACACTTCGGTGACCACAGAAGATCGACCCTCAAATTCTCACAAATCATGGTCCCCATCCCGAGGCATACATACCTGATTAAGAAGCAAGTCCACCCATGATTTAAATATTCATACCTAGACTTGGGGGACCACTGTTACGCCCTATCCCAACCACTTTGGAAAGTCCATCACCACGTCGTGCGAGGTGTGGAACACTCATCCGAAGTGGTTCCGAAGTGACTTCACCAATGATAACGATCTGGCTATCACACTATGAGGCATAAACAATTCTGTGGAACTGACCCAAGCGCCTTCGCCCCTGAATCCGAGGCGAAATGCACCCCGTGGACCTCTGTCAGAGGATCTGCCGCCAATTTCAGAATGAGATCTTTGTCAAGATCTTTTCTGCCCCTAAGGTTTAAAGTAATTTGACGAGTCAATGAGGCTAGTTGATGTGACGTATCAACTTTATGTCAACTCAACTCGGGAGAAGCAATTACACGCCCACTCTATAGACGCGACTGATTGATGCCTATGAACAGACGCCTCGTACCGTCAGATGTGTACACGTGTCCCATATCCAACGGTTCTTATCACCTATAAATACCCAAAGCTTAGCAAGAGGCAAAGGTAATGAAACTCTTACTACTTAGCACTCCATAGCAAGCAAACATATATTCTCTTCCCCACTATTTTGCACAACCTTGGTACTGTTCCAATCACCTGAGTCTAATTTGACCGTCGGAGTGTATAAGGCCACCGCCGTCCCTCTGGTTCCGGCCGTGTGCATCTGACCGTGCGTTGATTGTGCACATGGAGGAATACGTGAAGTGACTATCAATTGGCCACGTGGAGGGTCCAGTTTCCGAGGTCAACATTATCTATCAATCTTAAAAACCTTATTAACTACTCATAATAATTAGGAGTTACTTACACTTCCCATATTTGTATCCACACACTAAATACTAGCTTTGCATCTCAATTACACATTTTCATTGAATCCATTTTCTTTAAGTAGTAATAAAAATGAGGGAAAATCGTAGCAGTGGTCCCTAATATGTTCATTTTTTTCAGACTTTACCCTAACATTCATTTTGTGTCAGCGAAGGTCCTAACCTTTTATAAATATGCACCTAAGGTCCATCTAGATGGAAACCGTCCAAAACACCTTTAGTTGACTGAAAAAATTCCTTAAACTATCCACTACAACGATGATTTTCTTAGATTTTGATACATTTTTGGACAGTGTTTTGAATGATTTTACTTGATGTTGATTTATTAATTTTTCATTTTTCGATCAACTGACGGTGTTTTGAACGATTTTCGTCCAGATAGACCTCGGGTACATATTTATGAAAGATTAGGAACTTCCGCTAACACAAAATGAACGTTAGGGTATAGTTTGCAAAAAATAAAAAAGTTAGGGATCGTTGCTGCAAATTTTCCTAAAAAATTAATATTATGTATTCTAAAAAATAATTAATATAGTATTGGTTATTTATTATTGCGTGTTCATTTTTGTATAAGTAAAAAAATTGATGGTAATCCTATTACTAATTAGATATAAATATATAAAGAAAAGATTTTTTATTTATTATTTTTCTTATCTAGGTACATTTAAATGGAAAAATTTTATTCCTCCATTTGTATTAATCCCATTTAAAAGAAAAGGAAAACTTTTGTTTAATATTTTTTGCTTCGATATCTATTTGAATGTAACTTTGGTTCCTAATTAAAAATAAATGATATGGATTAGTATGGTGAGCATGATTAATGTGTAATTTTTTTTTTCTAAATATATTTAGATAAGGTACTTTTTTATTTTTATTTTTTAGATAAAAAAGTTTATGGTACAAACAAGATTAGTAATTTTTTAATTTGAAAAATATTTACGTACCTTTAGTTTACTTACACGTAATCAAATGTACATCTTTTAATTTAATTTTTCTTCGTGCCTATCTGTACTACGGTTATTTATTATTGCGTGTTCATTTTTGTATAAGTAAAAAAATTGATGGTAATCCTATTACTAATTAGATATAAATATATAAAGAAAAGATTTTTTATTTATTATTTTTCTTATCTAGGTACATTTAAATGGAAAAATTTTATTCCTCCATTTGTATTAATCCCATTTAAAAGAAAAGGAAAACTTTTGTTTAATATTTTTTGCTTCGATATCTATTTGAATGTAACTTTGGTTCCTAATTAAAAATAAATGATATGGATTAGTATGGTGAGCATGATTAATGTGTAATTTTTTTTTTCTAAATATATTTAGATAAGATACTTTTTTATTTTTATTTTTTAGATAAAAAAGTTTATGGTACAAACAAGATTAGTAATTTTTTAATTTGAAAAATATTTACGTACCTTTAGTTTACTTACACGTAATCAAATGTACATCTTTTAATTTAATTTTTCTTCGTGCCTATCTGTACTACAAAATTGGTTAATGTTGCAAAATAGTTGAAAATAGGGGTCCAACCAAAGTCTAGCATATGCAAATCATTACATTTAAATTTATTCAACATTTTCACTTTATGTACGTAATTTTCACAAAACTTTTATTTATATGTATATTTTTCAACAATTTTAATTTTTTCTTTTAACATTATCAATTGTCTTACATTAAAAATATTATGCATATCATTCATTCCGCACGTAAGATGTGCAACGCACGTACTTGCTACTAGTAAAAGAGAAAATACACTTTTAGGGTATGCTTTTTAGAACAATTAATGCCTATCGATGAATTATAAAAGAGAAAATTACACTTTTAGGGTTTGTTTTGTGTGATATAATAAATATGACTCGAGTCCTTCTCGGTAAATCGTGAACTAAATACTTATTCTCTCTATTTTCAATATAAAAGATTAAAAGTAATTAACATTCTCTCTCATATTTGTACATCCAAGGTCGTCCCTGAAAGTTTTGACACCCTAGACGAAAAATTATTGTGAGGTCTCTACACATCATTTTTTTACAAACGTATTAGCATCAAATTTGGTCGAATCAAACGATATTTCATGACGAGGAACATTATAGCCTATGGTACTCACTTACCATTTGATTCGTCTGAGAATCAATTTTCGTGTTGAAAAAGAAAAATCATATTTACCATTAAATTAAAAATATTTTATGATATACTGCAATTTTTTTTATATATCATAAATATTACATATTATATAAAACAACACTGAAAATACCTTATTGTAACTAATTAGTCTTCTTGGAATTCCTTAATTCCTTAAACAATTCGTTAATTAGTCTTGAAATGTTCCATAAATCAAGCTAATTTATGCTATTTTACTTTATTAAATTATTCATTTTTCCTTAAAAACTAAATGTACTTTCAGAATACTAAAGGTAAAATGAAATTAGAATTTATATTAGTACCAAATGCAATTTGCATATTTCATAAGGGATAATTATTTGGGGCATTCAAAAAATTTTTGAGGCCCCCTATAGCTTGAGGCCCAAGGTGTGGCCTTGGGCCATAACCAAGCCTGTGTACATCCTAGAGGAAAAAATGGAGGATTTGAATACGAGATCAGGAGAGAGAGATTCAAGCTTTGAGAAGCAGAGGAGGGAAAAGAATGCTTTTTCGAACCTTAGAATCGGTCTTTAGAGCGAACAAGGATTTTGTCTTATCTTATGCATTATAATCAGTGGCAGATTTAAGGGTTGGCTAGCTAGGGCGGCCTAGCTGGATTTGCTGGAGATATTTTTTTTTTTTTTTTTTGGATAATAGATAAAAATTTTGGATTATATAACTGGTATTTCATTTTATTTTCAAATCTCTCTTTTGCTTCGTTGGTTAGAGCTTGCATTTTTATATTACAAGTCTTGGGTTCGATTCCTTCCCGTCCATTTCATTGTGCAAAATTTTTATTTCTACAATATTTACCAAAATTAATTCCCTAAGGAAAGGATTCGAACTTATAACTTCTAATTTAGATAATTGGAAGTTTAATCAGCATGGCAATAGTTGAATTTTAAATAAATTTAACAAAATAATATATGTTAAAGCTCTAGGCAAGTCAATGACTATTTTTTTTTTGTTGATTTTTGTCGTTTCAAATATTTTATGCCTTAATAATTTATAAGATTTGACTTATGAGTATTGAATTTTAATTTATACGTTATTTGAGAATTTGTCTATTATGAATTGTGATATTAAAAATTAATTTGAGTATTGTGAAATGGGAATATGTGATTTATGAAACTTGAAAATGAGAAATTGGGGAATTTATAATTTTTGATGAATTGGTGTTAGAATTGGAAATTGAAACTTTAATTATATTTTAAAATTAATTTTAATTACATTTAATCTTTGATTAACGTTCATTATCATAATGATTATGGAATGATTTTTTCAATTGAATCTCAATCTAGTTCTTGTAGTGGTGTATTTAATTTCTCAACTACTTTTAGTCAAGCAAATAATTTGTTAAGCATTGATAACATAAAAATGTTTTATGTATTATGTAATTTATATTATTTCGGATTGTATTGAAATATAATATGATATAAATATACGATTTTTACGTTTTAGTGTATTTACATATAAATCGAAGAATTTTTAATATTATTTTAATTAATATTAATAAATGATATCGCTATACGGCCGTTGACCATCGACAGTCAACGGTCGCCCTAATTGAGTCGAAGTCCTAGATTCGCCCCTGATTATAATTCAACATGCCGTATGTGTAAATACAATGCTGAAATTAGTTGACGATACAAAAAAGAAAAACAGAAAAATTTCCATTAGAAAAACTTACAGTGATCAATTCTGAAAGTGAGAGCCATTATATAGGTTTCCTTGAAAGTTGAAACATTTTCCATTTGTGATTGTCCACTATGAAAATAAAAGTGACTCCCACTCGGATGCACATTGGAAATAATGCCGATATCGCTATACGGCCGTTGACCATCGACAGTCAACGGTCAACGGCCGCCCTAACTGAGTCGAAGTCCTAAATTCACCCCTGATTATAATTCAACATGCCGTATGTGTAAATACAATGCTGAAATTAGTTGACGATACAAAAAAGAAAAACAGAAAAATTTCCATTAGAAAAACTTACAGTGATCAATTCTGAAAGTGAGAGCCATTATATAGGTTTCCATGAAAGTTGAAACATTTTCCATTTGTGATTGTCCACTATGAAAATAAAAGTGACTCCCACTCGGATGCACATTGGAAATAATGCACTAGGAGTGGGTTGTTTGTGACATGGGATGGTGGCTAGTTTTGAGAATGTCAATGTATTTTAATAATGTTATCATTACGACACGTCGTATTCATAGTAGTGCAAAAAGTGGTAGAATTACTTAATGATATTTAAATTCACAAAGATAATATGTGCAAGGTAAAAGAATGACTAGATTCTATTTAAATTCGCAAAGATAATATGTGCAAGGTAAAAGAATGACTAGATTCTACCCCTTACATCATTACACAGTCTTTTTCTTAATTTCTAACTGGACTTTTGGATCAGATGACTGAGTTGGACCTTACTAAAGAATTGTTCATATTGGTAGTTTAGAAATTCTTAGACCTAGGAAGTCCTAGTGTAGGCCCATAGCGATGAATTCATCCACTTCAATAAATTTAGCCCCAGTTTGGCCCCCATTTTTTCCTCCATTTTTTCAAATGATAATGAGTGGAATAATATTTTGTGGAGAATAAGTGGTTGAAAAAGAATGAAAAGTTTTTGGTTTACGTATATTATTATTTTATGGAAGATTTTGTAGTTGAAAATAAGAGAGAAAAAAATTTAATTTAATGGGGATCAAACGGGGCTTGAGGTGGGTGCTTATTAGTCGTTGATAAGACATCAAGGGTGTTACGTTCTAGGAGCAAGATTATGTTGCGAAGTATGGATTTCTAATAACGCAACGTAAGATAAAAAGTATGCCTATTTATGATCAGGCTTGACAAAAAATGAGGGTTCACTATTTTAGGCTTTAATATCGAATTTATGTACTAAACATACTTGTCCTGTGCAAGCTCGAACTGATTTATTGATTATAACTTATTTTAGATAATTCTATTCGAATAATAAAGAAAATGAGTAATGGAATAATTGCGAATGTTTGATTACAATTCAAACAATATAATGAGAAAATAATTTTTCTAAAACACGACAACACATATGGCAACCTATCAAGCATAACAGCTAAGTTTTTAATCCATCACATGGTCCAACTTTAATTTTCTTGAGATTTAACATTGATCATAGCATACTAAATAATGAATCTTCCCAGAGTCAATGACAACGCCTACGTATAATATTGTTGTCCCATATCAGCAAGTCAGTTGATTTTGAACACGACAGCCAAATATTGAGCAAAAACATATGACCATTTTCTTCAGGCACTAAATCCACAGACAAACAATATATGTACAGTAACTAGAAACTAAAGTTGAACCACGAGTTTAAAAAATTCCATAACAAAATTTCAGTAACAAATCAAAATCGAGTGAGCTCAAGTGAATACAATTAATGGAGAAATTTAGATTTTCTAGTTGAGAACTGAAAATCAAGATCTAGTCATATAGGAAAAGTACGCTAACTATAAAAGTTACTTATATCTTTTATAGAGAATCGGAGGATTTCTCTCTCCTAACTAATAATAATGATCATTATGACAATATCTAGTGATCCCACGTGGAATGCGATAATTGTAGAAATTTTTTGTCTAAGTAATTTACGATATTTAGTGCACATTTCATGTGGAATCCAATTGTTGGGAAAATGTCTCTACCTTAGCTCTTTACCAGTCTACAATAAATCGATAAGCCATCTCATTTAGAATCTAATAATTTGGCAGATCTCTCTACTTAGATTCATCGCCACCAACATTAAATCGGTTTCTATCATCTCATTTGTAATTCATTAGTTGGAGAGATATCTATCTTTAATACGTTGTGTTAAAATCTTCCACTTAGATCTTTCGCTAACAACAATAAAACGATATGGCCATTCCGTGTGGATTCCAATAATTCGAGAGATCTCATTCACTTTGATCCTTCACGGATTCGCACTGAAATAAAATATATAAGTTGAGTTAACTAACTTTTCTCGGCAAGCAACAAAAAAAAAAAAAAAAGAGAGAGAGAGAGAGAGAGACAAACATGATTACCCATATGACTACGATACTAAAAGGGGCATGACATCTTCCATGTGCAAGTCTTGAAATTAAGAATTTAAAATAATGGAGAGAAAGGAATCCAAGGAAAGCACATTCAAAAACAGAAACATGAGGGGAAATAATAATAATAAAATCCAGATCAATTTTTATATACATTTTCTTGAAATTATGATCCATTAATTTAAAAAGTTCTCTTAGAAAAATATAAATATATAGACTTCTTGAAATGAACCAGTACATGTTACATTCAACCTTTGTAACATTTATTCCTTCATCTAATCCTAGTACAAATTTAGGCCCGCGGGAACCTAAAACAACCTTTAATTGTTCTTCGACTTTTTGAGCTACAACTTTGGCTTGGACTTGGAGAATTCCCATCGTTTTTCTTCTTCTTCCACAAATTTCCCTCCAAAAGATCTTTAAAAAACTTAACCATAGAAGACCTTTTGATCTTGCTGGAACCTGAAGCCATTTTGGATTCAAATCGAAATGATGACGATGAAATCACACTCGATTCCTTCGTAGTTGTTGATCCACTTAGATAAGGCAATACCATGAAGTTTCTTTCCAGTACATGGCTAATAGAGACAACTTCATGTGAGTCATATAAGGGGCTGCCACAGTCCCACGGTTTAATCATTCTCTCTTCTTTTTTTTCTTCTTCAGTTTTTTCGTTCAATTCTTGGATTTCATTATTATTCATGGGAGTTTTTTGGTTCAAGAGTGAACTAGTTTCTTGAACATCACTAGGGCAAGCCATGTTCTGGGTGGCCAACTGATGAAATTTTAGCATTATATAAAGTGAGTTAGGTTTAATTATGTTTTTTTTTTAATATAAAAATGCAGAATTTGAAATTTCCTTAACTGCCCTTGATGCAAAGGATTAAAACTTAGAAGTTTGTGACTTCTAGGGAGAAAATAGTCTTTTTATTATGTGTCAAATATGTGCCCCCATGTCATTAGTTGCAAAGGTTTAATATGAAACCTGACAGGTGGGCTATTTAATAGAGTTTATGATTGTAATTAAATATGTGAGTAGGATTAGACCTGTTCAAACTAGAACAAAGAAATTCAAATAATATAGGTTAGACTAGATGGTCAATCCATAAACTTGACATAACAAACTAAGTCTTTAATGAGGGCCAACTATGTGACGAGGATAAAAATTAGGTAATAAGCTCTCAATTAATAATAATAACCAAATAGATTTTTAGATACATTTTCTTGAAATTATGATCCATTAGCAAAAAAGTTAACCTAGAGAAATATAAATAAAAAGACTTCTTGAAATGAACCTAGTATCTTTGCAACATTTATTCCTTGATCTAATCCTAGTACAAATTTAGACCCGCGGGGAAATAAAACAACCTTTACATAGACCAATGTAGTTGTTCTTCGACTTTTTTGAGCTAGATCTTTGACTTGAACTCAAAGAATTCCCATCTTTTTTCTTCCTCTTCCACAAGTTTGGCTCCAGAGGATCCTTAAAAAACTTAACCCACCTTGGTTCCTATGCAACCATTTTGGATTCAAATTGAAATGATGATGAAAATATCACACTCGATTCGTTCCCAGTTCTTGATCCACTTATATAAGTTTCTTTCAAGTACATGGCTAATACCCGTTGGAATACACCGATTGTACCTAATTGCCATTGGAACACATCGGATTTTCAATGGCAAGTATGATTTTTGAGGACTCAAAAATATCCGTCGAAACACATCGATTGTACCTAATGGCCGTTGGAATTCTTTGACGGACAATTTTTCTTCCTTGGAAATTTTCGACAACCATTTTATATCCTTCGAAGATTTCTGATGGATCCAAAGTTTCCGTTGAAAATATCTTGGAGATTTTAAAAACTATAAGTAATATTTTTAATTTACTTTTAAAGCAATAGGTTCTGGGCCAACTCTATTGACACTAATTAATTTTTTACTACAGAGCACTACCGAGATGGAAGAGGGAAGGCGAAACGACAGAGGAGATGAAAGCAAAAAGCTCAAGACATGGACGATATGAAATTAGCATTGACACATAATTCAACGAAAGTATGATATCGATATTAATAAAAGGCTAATTATCACAAAACATTCTCACTTTTCAATGTTTTCATACAAAACATTCATACCTTTCTTTTTTGACAATTTCACCCTCACTTTCACATTTCATTGCAGAAAAGGTCCTTCCATTCACTCACTGTCAAATACTCCATTAACTCAACAAAGGCTAATTAGCACAAAACTTTCCACCTTTCAATTTTTTCATGCAAAACATCCTCATCTTTCTTTTTTGACAATTTCATCCTTACTTTCACCTTTCATATGCAGAAAACGTCATTACATTTTACCCACCATCAAATACTCCCTTAACTCAACAAAAAATGCAATTTTTCTTTTGAAAAACTAAGCATTATATAGTCTTACCCAATTTTTCATTGGCCTTCTTCCCGCCTTCAAAGTTAACTTTTAAAATTAAAAGTAGTATGAAAGTAATTTATACAATTATTCCATTGAATAAATAAGAAATGAAGCAAAGAACATTATATTTCATCTTAAGAAGAATGATGGATGCTATAGTACAGGATTACTCATAAAATTTGGAACAGTAGATGAAGAGATTGCGTATGTGATCGATAAACTGGAAATGTTTATCCCCATTTTGTGCTTATTAACGGTGTAAATAAGGGTCAAATAAGAATAATAGTGGTAAATGTGATGCTGTAAATAACCCATCAGATTTCAATAGTAAATAACCTATCACATATGGATAGAGAAGATGAACCAGAACCATTTTTTTTCGTTTTAGCATGAAATTAACTTGTGTAACCATCCATACCTTTCAATAAGTTTTACGTGTAACAAACTTATCTTTTAATATACTTTAAGAAAAATATATTCCTACCTTTAAAACTAAGTTGCGTAAAACATCCATACCTTCGTAAAATAAAAGGGAGAAACATTTTGCATAAAAACATTGAAAAGTTGAGACATTTTGTGCTAATTAGTTTTTTATTGAGATAACAGAACATTTGACAGTGGGTAGATGAAAGGACATTTTCTATAATGAAAGGTGAAAGTGAGAGTCAAATTGTCAAAAAATGAAACATATGGACATATTGCACAAAAATATTGAAAAAAATAGATAGGTTAAAGATATGTGAAAATGACATAAAATATTACTAAAAAACTAATTAAAGAAATCTTTCTCTAAGATCTCTCGTCATTGTGACGAATTGAGATCTCAGACGCAACACATCTACAAAATATTAATTAGAAGTGTAGATTGAAGAGAAACTTTTGAATATTAATTTTATCCTTACATATTTAATTATATGTCAATTCTATCCTTATATATTTAATATAATACCATTTAATATAATTTAACTTCATTTAATATCCATGTAATGCTATTAATCAAATTTCTATAAATAGTTATTTAAGGCCATCGTTTGAGCTCCTTAAACATCCGTTTTTCAATTTCATTCTGAATTAATGCTATTAATTAAATTTAAATAATTTTTTTAATATCAAAATGAGAATTTAGGACCATCATTTGAGTTCATTAAACAATACCCATTTTTCAATTTCATGTTAAATAAATTGAATTAATACTCTTCATAAAAATATCTTATATTTTTAGCTATATGTCAATTCTACCCTTATGTATTTAATATAGTACCATTTAATATAATTTAACTTCATTTAATATCCACTTAAGTGTAATACTTATTGTTTTATATTGGAGTACTTAAAATTTTACATTAATCAAATTAAGTTTAATTACTTAAATTACATTATTTAAATTAAGTTTACCACTTAAAAAATCTAAGCTCACATATATTGATATAATTTTATTATAATTATATAATAAAATATATTAAAGGTTGCATTATTGTAATGGTAGATTAATTATCATATAAAATAATATTTATTATATTTTTAATATGATTATATATGTAGACGACCCTTGAGTTTAAGTGATTAAATTAGATTTAATCTAAAATTATGAGTATTCCAATATGAAAAATTAATTATATACTTAAAAGGAGATTATATGAAATTAAATTTTAATTAATCTATCGTTAATACCACATTCAATATATTATAATGTTATTTTATATGAACGCGTATGTATATTATATTATTTATTATTTATATAAGTGAGCTTTACTTAAAATCAACATTCATCTACTTATATAATTATATTATAATTACAATATATATATAAATAAGGAAATGTTCAATTTACCATTTTGTCCTTATATAACATTCTTAATACTTTTCGTTCAAAAATTATAAATTTCACGTTTAATTAATTAATAGTTGATATTATAACTATTTAAATACAAACGGTAATAAATCGAAAATAAAAAATTGCTTAAATGTGATCATTAGTTAGGAAGGAAAAAGTTAATCAATGATGGGATAAATTATCCATCAATCTTAAAAACCTTATTAATTACTCCTAATAATTAGGAGTTACTTACACTTCCCATATTTACATCCACACACTAAATACAAGCTTTGCATCTCAATTACAAATTTTCACTAAATCCATTTTTTTAAGTATTAATAAAAATTAATATTATATGTTCTGAAAAATAATTAATAAAGTATTGGTTATTTATTATTGTGTGTTTATTTTTATATAAGCATAAAAATTGATGGTAATCCTGTTACTTATTAAATATAAATATATAAAGAAAAAAATATTTTTATCTTGATACATTTAAATGGAGAATTTTAATTCCTCCATTTGTATTAATCCATTCAAAAGAAAAGGAAAACTTTTGTTTAAGATTTTTCAATCCGATATCTATTTTGAATGTAACTTTGGTTTCTAATTTAAAATAATTGATATGGATTAATATGACGAGCATGATTAATGTGTAATTTTTTGTTTCTAAATATGTTACATAAGTTATATTTTTTTTTAAATTTTTAGGTAAAAAAATTTATGGTACAGACAAAATGAGTAATTTTTTAATTTTAAAAATATTTATGTACCGTTAACTTACTTTTACATAAACATTTTAAATGTAATCAAATGTACATATTTTAATTTGATTTTTTTTTCGTGTCTATCTATATTACAAAATTGGTCGATGTCGCTGTAATAGTTGAAAATAGGGGTCCAACGAAAGTCTAACATAAATAAATCATTACATTTTAATTTATTCAACACTTTCACTTTTTGTACGTAACTTTCATAAGACTTTAATTGATATGTATATTCTTTAACAATTTTAATTTTTTTCTTTTAACATCACCAATTGCTTTACTTTAAAAATATTACGGATATCATTCATTCCATACATAAAACGTGCAATGCACGTGCTTACTACTAGTTAGTGTGAAAAATCTTTAACTTCAAGCTTTAATTGAGAACAATATATAGAAACCATATGCAAAGCCCAACGGGAGGAATATCTCTTACTTGGCAAGTAGGAATGATCGATAGTGGAATTCATAATTGGAAAAACATATCTTTGGGAAGCAATATATATTGTTATATAGTCATTTAATGCAAAATTTATCAAGAGAAAGTCCCTATAATATAGATTTTTTAGCCGTAGTGGTGTCAAATAGGCTGGCGGTCGGTCCAACTGACCCACCTATTTCGACACTCATATTTTACCGGCAATAATAATTCAATATCCAGTTATTCAAGATGAAATATAGTGATTGGAGATATCACTAACTCAAATATTTCTTGCTAAAATCTCACTTAAATCTTACATCAAGAACAATAAATTGAAATCTATCCATCCAATGTTGTGCTTAAAATCAAATCAATATAATTAAGTTGACCTACCTCTAAGAGACTGTCATGTCTTTCCGTGATTAACCAAATGACTAAGATACTAAAAAGGGGTGCGACAAGTTCCATGTGCAAGTGATCCGATTAAGAAATTATGATAATAGAGCAAATCAAATCCCATGAACAAACAATTTAATACACAAACTTGAGGGAAAAATAAAATAAAAAAACAGATGAATTTTTACATAAAGTTTCTACAGATTATGAGCTTATTAAGCAGAAAATGTAAATAACTTCAATGAAGTCAATTAATTATAGAACAAGATTATCTTATATACCTGGTACATGTTATCTTCCATGAACTGATCCTAGTACAAATTTTATGACGGTTTGCATCTAAAACACCTTTTACAAAGATTAATGTTGTTCGACTTTCTTCTGCTTGGACTTTGGCTTATGCTCTGAGAAACCCCATTTTTCAGCTTCTTGGGCTTAGACTTCTTTTTTGTTTCACCGTCATGCTGCTGCTTCTTCCACAAATTTCCATCTACAAGATCAAACAAGAAATTTACTAAAGCAAACCCTCTAACCTTGTGATAGATCTGCGTCACCTGGGTAGAACCTGCAGATTTGTTGGATTCTAATAGAACTGGTGATGATGAAACCGGACTTGATTTCTTCACATTTCTTGATTTTGTTAGATAAGGAAATACCATGAAATGCCTTTCAATAACATGGCTGACAGAAACCAGTTCATAAGAATCATATAAAGGGCTCCCACAATCCCATACTTTTAGGGTTCTTTCTTTTTCTTCTCCTCCTCCTTTTCTTTTGTCAGATTTCTCAATTTCGTCAATTTTCATGGGCAAACGTTTGGGATTTTTTTTGTGTTCAAGGAAGAATTACTTACTTAACAGCATGTTCTTATGTCCAACCGCTGAGTTTCTCTAACCTTTTATAATTTTAGTTTGGGTTCAATTTTCTAAGTAGGAAATATTAAGAAATTGGAAATTCTTAACTGCCCTTGATTCACAAGGATTCATACTTAAAATATTTATGATTTTCTAGGGATAAACTAGTATTTTTATAACGTATCATATGGGTGCCCCGTGTCATTAGTTGCAAAAGTTAAATATATGAGTATGATTAGACCAATCAGTGTACAAACAAAAATCAAGTTGTTGCTTGGAACATGGAGAAATTTACATAAAATTAATTGGATAATCTTTTACAATCCTATCTCCAACATCTTGGAAGAAAACCAAATATAAGTTTATGCTTGCTGACAATGGGCCTCATGACAAGTCTTAATAGCAGTATAATGTGTTACTTAAGAGGTTCACAGGTCTACACACAGAAATTGGTTTGGAATTGATGTAAGGTGTGTGGTAGGATTCATGTCAATGGCTCATGAGCTCTCAAGAAAGTCAAAACATGGAAGTTGCACCATAATTTTCAGTTATGTTTGTCCGATATGGACAACTTAAAATTCGAATTGTGTATACTCATTATGATCAAGTATGATAATTCTCCATTTCGAGAATTGTATCTGTAAGAAAAATGTTCACTGATATTTTCTCAAGTAATGTGACCAACAACTATAGGACTCAAGGAGAAGGGATCAAGGGGGAGACACGGTGTTAAGATAAAGTGGATTAAACTTGACTTAAGTTCCCACATTAGTCAAAAACGAGAGTTTTCTTGTTTTTTTTTCTCATTATGTTGGCAGTATTTCTTTATGTAGCCAAATTTCACTTACAAACGGGAATTTGTTCTTATCCGCCATTGTATAGTAATTAAAAGTAGAGACAACTTGGTTAAAAAATATATAGTTGCATCTACTACCCTACTTGTAAGTTATTTTATCTACTACACTAGCAATGTGACGACGTACAAACCAATGAGAATATTCAATTTCTTTTCATAATTATGACTTAATTTCAAGTCATATTCTAAATTATGAAGAAAGAATAAAGAAAGAAACTAGTGGGTTTGGCTTGAGCTAAATCGGGTTGGCCTGCAGCGTGGTAAGTCAATGGTTCAGTTCCAATCCAAATCTTAATCCTCGGTCTGAGCCAACCTGCAAAATGAACAAAGTTTGGTCAGCCAGCTCGACCCATACTTCTATAATCAATATTTGCCGAAACCTAAGTCAGCAACTTGTAATATCTTTTACATTCATATTTATGTTTAAAGTTTCTACATTGAAAATTGACATCAAAGTGAAGTTATTGTAAAAACAAACTTATATAAGGTAAAAAAAAATTAAGAAAACAGTATAATTATATAATTGATTGTGGAATTTCATCTCTTTATCACCATAATTTAAGTACAATTTAAGATCTAATTAACACGGCACATTAAATAATTATTAGTTTACATAAATAACTGCACAAATTATTTTATTAATCATTAAAATCTTCTTCTAACCTCAAAACTGCTAATATTGTTCATTATGACATCAATGTACACGCCTTAAACTCATAAGTGTTACATTTTTTACTGGTTTAAGCATACAAGACATACTAAAATTTCCAACATCCATCTTTCATCCTTTCATAGTTCTATTTCAAACTTCTAAAAGTAGACTTCGACGCTATTTTATGAGATGCAAAATACTAATATTGACCCTAATAAAAGTAACTTTAATTTTCTAATATCAATCTTTTTCTTCATTCCTTTAATATTCTATTTCAAGCCCCAATACTTGACTCTACTTATAATATGCAGAATGCTAATAAATTACGAAATCATAAATATTAATACACAATTTAATGTACCTCAAGATTGACTCCAACACATTGTCATAATCAGTCATTCAAATTGTGGGCCAAAACGTTAGACTTAAAAGTTTAAAGCCAAAACCTAGTGAATTTAGACAAATCAGGTAGCTGAAAAACTCTATTAGAAACGGAATCTAGAGGCTATCTCAAAATCTAGAACAAAGACTTTAGAGCATACAGGAATATTTGGAAAAAGTGCAAGGTTAATAATATTATTAAGTTAAAATTCTTAGTACATTTAAACTAACTATATTTATTTATTATTATTTTTTTGTAGCACTCCTTTCTGCTTCAATTGAATATTATAATATGTAGTTTCTCTAAAAGATGGAGTATTTATTCATGCTAAAGGGGGTGGGGGGGACACAAAATATAAATTTCCAATCAATTGATTATAGGACCTTACTACATGTACTTCATATTTACATAAAGAATTACATCATGCACATGTGACACTCTATTATTTGTTGGTTTATAATACAGTCAAAATTTTCATCAAATCTTTTCTCTTCACATTATTTTCTGTAATTACTTATGTACCATTTTTATATATAAGTAACAAAATCCTTGATTATAATGTAAATTTAACGAGTTAACTGGAAGCCAAAATATAATAGAAAATAAATTTTATACATTTGCTTCGTCATACTTCTAGTGATCATGTGATGTGTAGAATTTTATCGTTTTATAATAAATACCACACTCTTCTCCTTAAAGCACCCGAATGTCTGCTTATAACCCATCTTTGAAATATATTTAAAGCCTCGTTGATATCTCGATTTATATAACAAAATGCATGACATAAAAGTCTTATTCCGTTGGAATAAAGCTAGAGCCCTTATCCAAAGTTTTTTAAGATTTTATATTTGTTCTTTATAATTTATATTGTTCTCTTTGTAAACACTTTTACATCAATTTCACTAATATTTACATCATGTACTAAATTAATCAAAAAGACTGGATCGTTAGTTATCACAGCACATGTCCATTCATTACCTCTTCTAATACTATTGATACCACAATTTGGCCTTATTTCAGTTTCATTATTTTCTTATTAAAATGAAAAAAATGATCGTTATTCATCACATCAAGTCATTATATTTGACTTTTTATCTCTTATGTGGAGCGCATAACGACTTTTCATTCTTATTTTTACAATAATGTAACTCAAACGGGACTTAGCAAAAGGGAAAAACAAAATAAGATCAATAACTAGAACTATAATTATGTATTGGAAGTACAGACTCGTACTGCTGTCAAATCTAGGACAGCTGAATTATTACAAGTCATATTACATCAACTTTCACAAACTTAAACACTCCTAAAAGCAGAACTAAAGTAGTTCTTGATAACATTATTGCGCAGAATTTGCAACACTGTCTGGTTTTTTGTCCCCACGCAACGAGGTGTTTTGAATTGGCTAACAGCAGCTCCTAATTCCACAAAATGATCCAAAATCTTATGAAAAGTACCATTCTTCAATATTCTGAGTTCAAGTGCTCCAATGGTTTTTACTTTTCTTGAACCGATATATCCTGCATCAGGAAATGATCTGTCTAAACGGTTGCAGCATTCCTTAAGAAGTTCATTGCTCGCTTCGCTGCTTAATTCCCAGTATATAACATAATGTGCAGGTTCGGTCGATGAGTCGATGCCACTCGTAAAATCGATTACTTCGAGTTTTTCCTTTTCTAGCAGAGTGGCTGCTGCTTCTACAGCCAGCTGCAAATCTTTCTCTGTGTTCTTATCGATGTTGATCGTAAGTAGGAGATTTCTCCGGCAAATATATTGGAGCTCCGGGGTCGAGTTGTGGAATCCTTTAACCTTGACCATGTCTCCTAGCCTATACCGGTACAACCCTACAAGCATAAAATTTCATCCAGTGATATACATTTCAAGAGCAATATGTTTGATTCTAATCAATGCTAATTCTATAAACTGCAAAATTTATGAGTCACATAAAGACTTACTAGACTCAAAAAAGTACCTTACCTCTTTACTGAGAGGGCCCTAAACATCCTTTTTTTTCCTCGAAATTTGATGAATTTTTTTATAAATCCAAGCAAAAAAGCATCTGAAATTTTTTTTTCTTGCAGGCAAAAATAACATAAGCCCACATCTTGTCTAGTATGGACGCATTTACAAAAGAAAAGGAGATCTACAAATTAAGAACCCCTTTTTCTTGTTCACAAGAAGAAAAATAGAAAAAGACAAACTTCAAAGGAAATTCAGGGTAACAAACTTTCTGATTTTCCAATGTGAAAATGTTGTTTTATAAAAATCTGTGAAGACGTCCCAAATGAAACCGTTCGAATCCATAGCATAAATGAGTCTGATGCTCACCTAACCTTTGTCTTTATATACAATAACAATATTTATATTTTAGTTGTCAATGCCATCTAAACTAATCCATGTTGAGAATATAAAATATATACATGTTGAGCACACCAAGAAATTTTAACCAATCAATTCATACTGTGTGTGTGTGAGAGGGAGAGAGGGAGGCGGATAGAGAGAGAGAGAGAGATCTACATGGGGGTACATTTAGATTGATTCATTGTGCAGATATTTAAATTCGATAGCAGACTACGAAGAGAAAATTTGTGTCAATTACCATGAAGAACAGCAAGATGCACGGTTTATCTTATAAAAGAAGTGACACACACATGAAAACATAAACGCGAAAATGCAATCAATCTTATCTGTAATAGTCAACAGATGTGGAAAGGAGTAAGAGCTAGAAAAAGATAGCAGCAGGCTTTCCCATTATCCCACGACCAGCTGATAAAAAAGGGATAAAGTTGATACCTAGGAGAAGATGCAGCAGTAAAAGGAAATGAGAAGAATGTATACCTGCAAAATTGGTTACAATGATCTCGTACTCTTCATCAATCTTGACTTCAG
>NC_036251.1:5930416-5942507 GCF_002742605.1 Olea europaea var. sylvestris
TTTTCTTCTAACGGTCAAAAAATCAATTCTCAAAATCCCTGCCAAACAGGCCCTTAGTCGAAGTTTGACAAGAAATTCATAATGAATTATGAGATTTAAAATTAGAATATTTTGTTTATTATAATACCATGTTGAAATATTTTATTTATAAGAGAACTCTATTTATTTAATTATATTTATATCTTCAAAGAGTTGATATAAAAAATATTGCTTTATCTTGCCTTGATTAATCCGAAGATTAATTTATTTATTACGAGTCACGTTGTGTCAAGTTAATGTTGATCATTTCTAAATATGAAAAAACCACAAAAAAGTTAGTGCATATAAACAAAAATTATATTTTGACTTAACACATTTACCCTCGTTTTCTATAAATATTATCATCAATTGTTCGAGAAAATTTGTGGCCTCCAATAATTTCATTCATATAATTTGGACTCTATAATTCCAAACTTCAATATTATGTAACCAAAAATATTCCAATAATCAAAGAGAGGTCTTTATACCTTTTGAGCACTTTATAACCTTTTTCCAAATTCAAAAAAGATTGACATAGAATCTCTATTTGGGCAAGACGACTTGAATTTTTCTTCTAAATTAGTCCTGTTTAATTCATAAAAAGGTAAAGGACACATATGCATGAACCAAACTAAAGCTAGAGGTTTTCAATGAGAAAAGGTAAAAGTGCACGCATACATGAACCAAACTAAAGCTAGAGATTTTCAATAAGAAAGAGGGGATTCATCGAGCTCATTTTTATTGAAGAATGTATTTTGAAATAGTATATTAATAAAGAATGTGAGTAAAAAAATAAGCACAAATCTTAAATTTATATATAATATTATTTTATCGAAAAATTTGATTGAAAAGAAGAAAAAGAAAAATATATTTTACAAATAATGGAAATCGAACAAGAGAAGTCTCAACCAAACTTTTCGCTAATATCAAGGGGAATACCATGTGCTGAAAAATTAAAAGAAGAAAGAATGTTGTATAGTCTTGATTTATATGCTATAACAAAAGAAGTATACGATAAAAATGACGTTTGAGATTAAGATAGGAATTTTAAAAGACTCGTACAAATGATGAAATGTGCCTCTTTAGTCTACATAAAAGTGTACAATGACTTATTTGAGAAGTTAGACGACATAAGAAGATTGAAAAGTAATAAAGAAGTAAGAAAAAACAAATTTTATATATTACATTGCTGTGTTGGATTCGACTCAAATGAATTGAAAAAAAATAAATAAAAAAATAAGGGATTACAATAGGGAGAAACCACCACGTCTCAGCCCCAAGAAGGCAAGAACCAAGGAAAATGGTGGTTGCTAATTTAATTGAGAAAATTAACAATCAAAATACAAAACATAGGTGACAATTTTGCGAAGGAAGAGAAAAAGGTAAATATAGATGAGAAACTTGCAATTAAAAACACAGTTTTTTATTGTTGAAACTTTGGTTTTAAGTCATGCTCTGTTGAAAATCTTGAAAGCTAAAAAATTAAAAATATAAAGTACTTTTGTTTTGTTGACAATGTGGTTTTTGTCCGTTGGTGGCTTCCTATTAGGACCCAACTAGGATAGATATTAGTTCATGAACACAACAATTTTTCACAGCATTTGACAATGTAGATTTTTAGGATGCTAACCTTTGAGTAACAAGGTAGAAATATCTTTTCTTTTACTGAGGTGATGTTCAGTGAGGTGGAACTAATCTTTCTGAAGTCCAAGTGAACCGTATTAAAAGCAGCAGGACACCCAAATTGTTTGGGCTGCATTTACTAAAAGGTTGAACTCCAACTTTGAGGGCCCCCATCGCCTCGCCCCTAGAGCTTTGTGAGGGAGGTAAATCGCGGGATGTGCCCCAACAGGCCAAGGAATAAGAGTTACCTGTACACTACACCTACAAAGAGTCCAACTCCATATTTCAGGAATCGAACCCCCACACTGCGATTACGAACGAGATTTGAGATAACTTTACTCATATCCTTTGTACCACTAGACTATACCCCGGAGGACCGCATTTACTAATCATGCTTTCGATTGTTATGTGTCTTTTATGTTTCATAATAATTATTTCATTTTATTAATATTTCTTGGGATTGGGAGTACTAAATCATCAATTATCCCTGGCTAAATATTGTCTACAAACCACCAATCACGAGACACTCTTTAGGGTAATCTATTAATTTTTTCTTAATTTTTTTTTATTGCATTTTGGTCTCCCATGCAATCATATAATAAGGCGCAACTTATAGTTTACATAGCCGTTGACATATATTGGCTTTCCTTCTTTATCTACATTTGAAACTCACTATTTTAAAAAGTAAAAACACTGTGTAAATTTAGAGAGATCTCTTATTCAAGAAAGTGATATAGCCCCTGTTTGAGCCATATTTTTAAGGAAGAAAGTAGAACAATTTTGACTGTTATTTTCAAATGCTGGTCCCACCTAAGACAGATGAAGTCAAATGTGGTGGTTGATATTGGTCTCCAACTATGAAATTCTCATTTCTTGTGGCTGAAAATATGGCTCAAATAGAGGCATAATTTCAATAAAAATGAAAGACTAAACCAAAACTAATTGTCATATCATGTCAAAAAAGGAGAGCTATTTAGAATCTTTGTTGACAATCTATGTGTTGTTATAATTTTTAAAACCACCAATCATGAGACACTCTTTTAGGGTAATATATTAAATATTTATTTATTTAATTATTTTATTGCATTTTGGTCTCCCATGCAATTATATATAAATGAATAAGTATATAAAGATTCATATCATAAGGCGCAACATATAGTTTTACATAACCGTTAACATATATTGACTTTCCTTCTTTATCTAGATTACAAACTCAATATGTTGAAAAGTAAAAACACTGCATAAATTTAGGGAGATCTAATATCAATAAAAATGGAAGACTAAATCAAAATTAATTGTCATATCGTGTCAAAAGAATAAGCTATTTGCAATCTTTGTTGATAATCCATATGTTGTCAAAATTTGTGTTGTTGATTTGAAAAATAATTTTTAAAATCGATGGTATAAATTCCTAACAACTCATGGTTGTACTTGTATCATCACTGATTAGTGTATATCACTCATACTTTAGATATCATCTAAACTTAATATTTAGCTAATTCCTATGAATTTTAGAGAGTTTTAATGTATGTTTTGATATTGTGATATAAGCTAACAAAATTGAAGGAAATAAACAAAAGTTGGCAAAATTGTAAGAGATCCAAAGTTTGGGGACTAAAGTACAAATACTCAAAAATTGTGTCACAATTAAGATTCGAGAGTGCTACGAGTCAATTGGATAAAGAAAAAAGTCAGAGAAATGAAATATATCCAAATTATGATCACACGTTAATTTCCAACTGAAAAAAGTTATACTCCGAATTTTTAGTCTCATATTCAGACCCATTTTTTATATAACAAACATTCGAATTGAAAAATGATATCTTTTGAAGCAAAGTTGTATCTCTTTGAGTTAAATTTCTAACGCATCTTGAATCACCTTAATCGGATATCGAAAAAAAAAAAGTTATGATAAAAATACTGAAAGATACGCAGTGCTATTTTTTCAACCAAAGTTAGCGTTGCAGCGCCTATCGTGGGAGCTGCAACACTCCTCTTGCTGAAAATCAATAGTATTGCGGCGCCACAGTGCCCATCTTGGGTGCTATCGAGCGAGAAAAGGAAATTTTAAATTTTTGGACTCTTTTCTTTGTCCAATCCAACCCTAATTCATCCAAAACTTCAAAATACTTTAAATACAAACCTAAATACCATAATTCAATGGAAAATTCAACTAGGCAAGAAGGAGGCAAAAAGCAAGCAATGACAAGAAATCAAGGAGAAATCAAGAATAACATCAAAAGGAGATTGAAGATCTAGCAAAACTAGTTTTTCTATTCTTTTCTCTATGGTGTATATTTGAATTTGATTATTTCTATGGCTTCACGATGACTTATTTTAGTTATTTCTATAAAAAATTTCATTTCGTTTGTTTGTATTATGACTTTAATGCTTTCAGTTAATTGGCCACTAATTGAATGAGTAGATGCTAGTCAATTCCGACATTTGAGAGGGGAGAATTTATGCGCGATCATAAGATTAACACAACGTAGATTTTATGGGTTTCAAGAGAAAGTGTAGAATCTATGAAACTTACTCCATAAAAAAATCATTAACTTGATAAATTCTTGATTTTAATTTGGAATAAAGATATTGATTTTGAAATCTAGAATTAATTTCTAATTAGCATCGAGAGAAATGATAGAAATACATTTGAGTTTTTTGCTTATAAACTTAAAAAAATTGATTAGAACTAATTATATAATTGAGAATCATATTTGATAATTAGGTGAAATCATGACCGTAGGCTTTCTCATCTTAATTATTCTTCTAACTTGCAATTAATTGTTGAGTTTGTCACTACCTTTATCTTATTAACTTGTTTTAAATCATTGATTCCAAAATTCATTCTTCTAAATAAAATAAGAGCTATATAGTTATGGTACTTAGACATGTAGGAAATGCTTATACCACGTGCCTTGAGATTTTTAAGAAAGATGTGATATTCGAGCAGGTGAGTATTAGTGATCATACGTACGTCAACTGACGGTGAAAATTTTTGTAAATGAGAGAAGTATTAGGAACAACAAAATATCTCATATAGTGCATAATGGTGTGGAGCACAGTGAGACACTCCAACTTTAGAGTAAGAAGTTTGGGTAACTTTTATCCATTAAAAATCTTCAACAAAATTGTATTACTAAACTTTAATTTATCTTAATTGAATCACTGAACTTCCGTTTAATATTAATTAGGTCACTGAAGTTCAATTTGGTTTCAAATTTCACATTTTATCATGTGTCATCTTCCAATTTTAAACTAAAAGAGAAAAAACAAATGCTTGAATGTCATATTGCAACCAATCTTCAATGTAATCAACATGTGGCATGCCAGCCCCCAAGGCATATCTCCCAGTGGCAAAGGGGAGGGCGGATAGGGCTCAGCGCGGCAGTGTGCAGAGTTCGATTCCCCGCAAGGTGAAATTGACTTTGTTGCAAGTGGGAGTTACCATATGGGTTAACAGTCTTGGCCTATCCATGTGCTCTCCATTCTAGCTCCTGGGAGGCACATCCTGCTATTTACCTCCTCCACGATGGCCCAGAGCAGGATCGGTGGGGGCCTTTAAGGTTGGGGTTCAACCTTTTAACATGTGGCATGCCAACTTTTCACTATGCCACGTCATAAAAGTGTTAAAAAAAGAAATTATATAATTGAACTTTATAACCAAATGCATTCATATAACCTTCAATTTTCTTTTTTCATTTCTAAGGTACCACGTAGTTGTTATGTGGAAGATCGGATATTGTATGGTTGTCAATTAAGGAACTTTCGTCAGTTTGGGTACGACAGGTGATTGAATGTTACACAGTTGTGAAATTGAACTAAATTGAAGTTTCACATTCCCAAAAGTTAAAATTTAATGACCTAATAAAAATTGAGATGAAGGTTCAATGACAGCAGATGAATTTTACCCTAAAATTTTTCTATTTGCATCTTAGAGTCAGTTAAATTATCTTGATTTCATATGGTTAAAAAAAAGTACTTTTAAACATAATCAAATATGTTGGAAAAAAAAAAAAAAAAAAAACCCAGCTTGCACGCATTTAGGCCTTAGTGAAGAATCTTCTCAAAAATTTCAAATCAAACACGACTTCTTGTTTATGATATTGTCTCTTTCTTTTTGGCCCTACAAGATATTGGTTATTATGCCTTCTTAAGTACTGCGCCGATTTTTATGTGGCTTAAAGCTCCTCAACTAGTCGGTCGTAAATATACCCCTAAGACCACGTTTGGCAGCAGTAAATTAAATACTATAAATTTTTTTTATCATTTTTATTATTATTAAAAGACGTGCCATATAAATTATCCTACCAAATAATCACTTCTTAGTTCTTTCTTCTGTGCATTCGAAGATATCCATTGATTGATATAAAGTAGGGAAAGTTATGAAATAATTTGTTAAAATTTTAGTTATCGTGAATTATAGAATCAATCGAAAATGTTACCTACAATTTAAGAATATAAAATAGTAATAGATGATCTCTCTATTTTCTATGAAAGTAAAGTCATATGAAATCATGAACGAAGTATGGGATGCACAACTCTTAGGCAAAATGTAGAATGTGAAAATTAACTCTCTCATCAACAAAGATAAGACCATGATAGAATAAGATAGGCGTGATTTACAATAATACTTGAGTGTCTAACTCCTTCGAAAAACACTGACTAGCTTTCTTGCTAAAGAAGTAAGAAAAAAAAAATCAACAAAATAAAGCATGACTTAGAGCTATATATTGAATATCGACAAATTCTCTCGACGAAAAAATACTAACACCGACAAAATAAGATTTATACGACATTAAATTCTGAACTAACTCTATTGTTAAAACCAAAGACGTAAAGTATTGCCCTAAGATATCGTTAATTTAAAAAGCATACAGCACTGTCTATTGATAGCTTCTTCTTCTTCTTCTTCTTTTCCCTTCAATTTCTAGATTATGGCATGTGAAAATCTTTCATATTCCTGTTACAAGATCCATGCAATCGTAAATCAAAGTTAGGAAATGTACCTTTAAAATCTTTATGAATAGACAAGCAAATAAGTCCTTTTATTGACTTATTCCCACGTGGGTAATTGTTCGAATAAGCTAACCTTCTAAAGAATTAAGAATGCATCTAATCAGTAATAAATCTTTATTTAGATCAATGAAACACTGATTTTTTACATGATTGAGTGTCTCCAAAGGGGGAGTTTTTGTATCTTTTGCAAGGTTGCTCTAACTTCGTTAGTTTATTAGTTAATTTTCTTTATTGGTTCCATTATTTATTTAAAAAAATGTTATATATGTCTTAATAAAACAATTAAATTAAAGATAATATTACTAGTTTTGATAGATCTTCAATCTCCTTTGTGATTTTGTTCTTGATTTCTTGATGATTGCTTGCTTCTTATTTGGTTAAATTCCCCCCATTGAATTATGGTATTTATGTTTGTATTTATAGTATTTTGAAGTATTGGATGAATTAGAATTGGACTGGGTCAAGAAAAGAGTCCAAAAAATTCAAAATTTCTTTTTCTCGCCCGACAGCACCCAAGACGGGCACTATGGTGCCGCGATACTGTTGATTTTCAGCAAGATGAGCGTTGCGGCTCCCAAGATGGGTGTTGTAGCACTCACTTCGGTTGGAAAAATGGCACTGCCATCTTTCAGAATTTTTATCATAACTTTTTTTCGATATTCGATTGAGGTAATTCAAAATGCGTTAGAAATTTAACTCAAAAGGATACAACTTTGCTTCAGATATCATTTTACAATTCGAATATTTGTTCTATCAAAAATGGGTCTCAATATAAGACTAAAAATTCGGAGCATAACTTTTTTGATTGGAAATTAATGTGTAACCATAATTTGGATATATTTCATTCCTTTGATTTTTTTTTCTCTATCCAATTGACTCGTAGCACTCTTGAATATTTATTGTGAGGTCCGACACAAATTTTGTGTATTTGCACTTTATTCCCCAAACTTTGGATCTCTTACAATTTAGCCCATTGCCCAATTTTACCAACTTTTATTTATTTCCTTCAATCATATCACAATATTAAAACAAACATTAAAACGCTCTAAATTCGTAGGAATTAGCTAAATATCAAGCTTAGATGATATTTAAAATATGAGTAATATACACTCATCAGTGATGATGCATGTACAACCACGAGTTGTCATGTATTTATAAAATTCATTTTAAAAATTGTTTTTCAAATCAACAACACAAAAATTTGACAACATATGGATTATCAACAAATATTGCAAATAGCTTATTCTTTTGACACAATAAGACTATTAATTTTGGTTTAGTCTTCCATTTTATTGATATTATATCAACTTCTTGAATAAGGGATCTCTCTAAATTTACACAGTGTTTTTACTTTTTAACATAGTGAGTTTTAAATCTAGATAAAGAAGGAAAGCCAATATATGTTAACAGCTATGTAAAACTATATGTTACGCCTTATGATATGAATATTTTTATGCTTATTCATTTATATATAATCTTATGGGAGACCAAAATGCAATAAAATAAATAAATTAAGAAATATGTAATAGATTACCCTAAAGAGTGTCTCATGATCGGTGGTTTGTAGACAATATTTACACCGTCCAAGAGTGTCTCATGATTGGTGGTAAAACCATTCACCACCCACTTAATCAATAATTTAATTTTTACTTTAATATTATCTTTAATTTTCAAATACAAATGAAATTAAAAAACATAAAAACAAATAAATTCTATGACGGGATTTCCCAATTCCTTTACTATTTTGGATAGAAAATGCATGACTAGGGAGAGAATTTTGCCGTTCCTATGCCCAACCCGCAGAACTAGTGCCAAGCTGCACATTCAAAAATGAGCGGGGTGGGGATTAAAAAACTTTTATTTACAATCCGTTCTATTATTTTTCATTTTTTAAAATACGATTAAAATCGAAAAATGTAAAAATAAATAAAATAGAAATATTTGGATCAGGTTCGAGGAATTCAAGATGAGATCATGTTCTCCTTCCTTCACTATTTAACTAACGAAGAGGGACAGATTGGGGACGGAGAAATTGTCATCCCTAGTTGGGTTCAATTTGCTGCGGTAGATCACTATGGAATTTTTTATTTTTTATTTTTCTACTATGGAATAAACGGTAGATCACTACTAGACATATTTGGAGTGGTCCAAAATTTCTCTTTCGATGATTGATTGTTGTGTAGAAATTTACCTTTTTAATCTAATTCCGTTTTAAGTGTGTGTTTATTTCCAATTATTTTGCAAATTAATATCAATCACTCTTGTCAAAAAGTAGTGACGAAGGAATGTGTTTCTGTATTTTTTTTCTTACATTTGTTGGCTTATACTAATATTTTTCATTAGACAATTTTGCATATTATTAGTTTGATAATATAAAAAATAATGTGTTCACTACTCAAAATATACTACTAGATGCAAGTAACAGTGGAGACACCTCACATTTCAAAAACAACATTAATCTCAATTTATCCCTGGCCAGTTGTTGAGCTATATATCATCTAAAACGGGTTGATACGGATAAAATATCATTGTGAAGAAAGCGATGAAATTTTCTACAATTAGCTGTAGTTAATTTCTCAAAATGAACTATAATAATATAAATTGAAATGTTATATATAGAGCTTGTTTAACATGTTATATTAATTTAACAAAATAGTTATTTAAAGGTAAGAATAATTATATTCACACCGCAATTTTTGTTAAGCATGTCACATTTTTATTGAAACTAGAGTCCCAGTCTTTACTCCTTTCTGCACTCACGTCCCCAATTGTCGCTGTTGCATTTTATGCTTAGCATTCTGTTAAATAACGCATCTTGTCTTTAATCACATTTTTCTCCCAAAAATATGTAAGAAAGGCATAAAAAGACTTATTTATTCATTATATTCTTAAATAAAAAAAAATTAAGAATTAGAAAAATTTGACAAAATATTTCTCTTTCATTAACAAACACTCTATACAATATTTGAATAGAAAATCATCTTTTGAAATAAAATATGACAATTAATTGAAGATTGAAGATAAGAATATAATTAAGCCCTTGTAGTTTGACAATCATTCTTTTCATACTCTTTTTTCTGCATACTTATTTTCAACCACAAACTCACACAATAAAATATTCTGCAAGTAAATTTAAAACTATTTCCTACATTTTAATCACACATTCTCCTAAAAATCACTATTCAGAACTCTATTTTCTTCAAATAATGGTCGTCAAATAGTACTAAAAAAATATTAAAGACTTTGGTGAAAAATGAGCAAAGATTGAAGATTCGTTGCTATAAAAAAAATATGGTGTGATTAACAAAAACGGTGGTATTAATGTAATTAACTTACAATTAAATATCAAATGAAAAAGGATACAGTGATATTATTTTGAAATACTGTAATAATTAATATTCAAACGATTCATTTGTGAAAAGTACATAATCTTGTTTTAGTTTATAACTTTATGAATATGATTTATATTGATAAGTTTGCGTTTGTTAATGTTTAATAAAAATAATTAATTTAAATAATTTCTTACCAAATACTTCAATAAAGTTTGAAATTCTAGTAGCACCCATATTTAAAATTATTTATGCACAAAATCTTTTAAGTATTAATTTATTATAAAAGGGAATAATAAAATGCAACGAATCAAAGAGAATTTCATATTTTATTTTATGAGAGCATGTTAAGTATCTCAACTTTGAAATAGATTATCCTCAATTTCCTATAACTCATTTCTATCACATATTTCTTGGAGTTCACAAATTTTATCAATTTTTCAATCAAACATTTCACCAACTTTTGTCAAAATTTATTGAAAATCTAATTTTTATTCAAATCACTCAAAGGCTATATGTGGCTCAAAAAGTGGCCAAGGTGTATACTATGCACAAAATTAGAACTATGGGAGGTTAGAAATATTTTTAGAAGGTGAAGAGATATCTTTGAGCTTTTTATAAAGTTTAAAGGGTTTGTCTACTTATACATAGGAGTGTCACACCCCGGTGACGTGGGCCTCCTTTTGTGAGGGGGTCTATTCAACCCCGGTGTACAAGTAGAAAAATACAAGTTTAAAAGTGTTGAAAATCCACTAGTAAAATAGTTGTTGTACAAATACTGTTTTCCTATATTCAATCTTTCCGTATTTTGTTTTTTTCCTTAATAAGTTGATTGAGTAAAATCAGGAATTATATACCTTGATTTTCTCTGCTAATTACAGCCTAAGAATTAGTTGAGTTACTAGAAATAAGGGCAGAAATCACTCAGCCCTCTTGTATATAATGACCTCTTTGTATCAAAATAAAGGTGTGGCAGATTCAATTCTTCAATTCAGAAATTTTCATGGTATCAGAGTCAGGTTCTCTGAACTGATCATCCCTCTCCAGCCTATTCTCTCAATTTTTTCCTCGCTCTATTCATTTTTTTCCTTCTTTCATCACCGTCATCTCGTGATCATTCTCTATGACGAAATATGGTATGACAATTGAACGAGAAAGCTCCAACTCCAGTTAGGAAATTCCAGTTACTGGAAACAGTGGAGATAACAGCGGTGTTATTCCAATCACAAGTCACAAGTTAAATGGGCACAATTTCTTGCAGTGGTCTCAATCCATTCTCATGTTTGTCCGAGGAAAAGGCAAGGATGATCATCTCACAGGTCTCTCGGCCTCACCAGGAGAGAAAGACCCCAAATATAGATCATGGAAAGCCGAGGACAGCATGGTTATGTCCTGGTTGATCAATTCCATGATCAATGATATAGGTGAAAATTTCCTTCTATATGGTACTGCCAAGGAAATTTGGGATGCTGCAAAAGAAACTTACTCCAGTAATGAAAATACCGTCAAATTGTTTGGTGTGGAGACGATCCTTCATGATCTCTGACAAGACGAATCTTCTGTTACCCAATACTATAATAATCTAACTCGTTACTGGTAGCAGTTAGATATGTTTGAAGAGCACGATTGGGAAAGTCCAAATGATGGAATTCAGTATACGCGGATCATTGAGAAAAAATGGGTGTTCAAGTTTCTAATGGGACTTAACAAAGATTTAGATGAGGTACGTGGAAGGATTTTGGGAACAAAGCCTCCACCAAGTCTAAGAGAAGCCTTCTCGGAGGTAAGAAGAGAAGAAAGGCGAAAAAAGGTGATGTTGGGAACTCCAAACAATCAGCCCACCATGGAAGGAATAGCTCTAGCCATACGCGGCCCTCAACCAAGTAACCCAGATAGCAGGATAAAAAAGGGGAGGCCCTGGTGTGATCATTGTCGAAAACCAGGGCATACCAGAAAAGCATGTTGGAAGCTCCATGGGAAACCAGCCGACTAGAAGCCCTCACGCTTATCTCATGAAAGTCACGGCAATGCCACATCCTCAACTAATGAAAATGGCACTTCTGAACCAGTTCTCTTTAACAAAGAGCAACTTGAACTTCTAC
>NC_036251.1:5943712-5998102 GCF_002742605.1 Olea europaea var. sylvestris
TGCAGCCAATTTAGATTGGCCATTATTTCAACTTGATGTCAAGAATGCATTCCTTAATGGAGACCTTGAAGAAGAAGTATACATAGAGATTCCTTTTGGGCTAGAAAATCAAGCTACAAATAATAAAGTCTGCAGGCTCAGGAAGTCATTATACGGGTTAAAACAATCTCCTTGCGTCTGGTTTGATCGTTTCTCTAGGGCAATGAAGAGATTTGGCTATTTGCAATGTCAATCAGATCATACCCTGTTTATCAAACGATTAACTCAAGGAAAATTATCCATTCTCATTGTCTATGTAGATGACATCATTCTCACGGGGGATTTCTTTGAAGAAATGGATAGACTGAAGAACTTTCTTGTGAAAGAGTTTGAGATCAAAGACCTAGGGAAACTCAGATATTTTCGGGGGATGGAAGTATCTCAAACAAAAGATGGCGTATCAGTCTCTCAGCGAAAGTATGTTCTGGATCTCCTAAAAGAGACAGGAATGCTCGGATGCAAGCCCGTAGATACGCCCATAGATCTGAATATAAAATTAGGAAATGGGAAGAACATGACACCAGTTGACAAAGGAAGATATCAACGACTCGTCGAAAAGCTTATCTATCTCTTACACACTAGAACCGACATTGGTTTCTCAGTTAGCGTTATGAGCCAATTCATGAACAATCCTATGGAAGAGCATATGGCAGCAGTCTACCGAATTCTTAGGTATCTCAAGATGACTCCAGGCAAAGGTCTGTACTTCAAGAAGAACGCAAAGAGGAGCTTAGAAATCTTCACTGACGCAGACTGGGCAGGCTCGATTACTGATCGAAGATCCACGTCAGGGTTTGCACCTTCGTATGGAGAAATTTGGTCACTTGGAGAAGTAAGAAACAAACTGTGGTTTCAAAGAGCAGTGCAGAAGCCGAGTTCAGAGTTATGGCACATGGAATTTGCGAGGGAATGTGGCTTAAAAGATTACTGAAGGAACTCAGAATTCAAGATGAAGAGCCATTACACATGTACTGTGACAATCAAGCTACAATAAGCATAGCTAAGAACCCTGTTTATCACGACAGGACTAAGCATGTTGAGATAGATCGTCATTTCATCAAAGAAAAGATAGAAGATGGGATAATTCTGCTGCAATACACGCCAACAAAACACCAAATAGCTGACATGCTGACTAAGGCCTTGCCTAAGTCCAACTTTGAGGATTTAAACACCAAGTTGGGTATGATTAACATCTACTGCACAACTCGAGGGAGAGTGGTGAAAATCAACTAGTAATATAGCTTTTGTGCAGCTACTGTTTTCCTATATTCAATCTTTCCGTATTTTTTTTTCCTTAATTAGTTGATTGAGTAAAATCAGGAATTATATACCTTGATTTTCTCTGCTAATTACAGCCTAATAATTATTTGAGTTGCTAGAAATAAGGGCAGAAATCACTCCACTCTCTTGTATATAATGACCTCTTTGTATCAGAATAAAGGTGTGGTAGATTCAATTTTTCAATTCAGAAATTTTCAAAAAGTACCTCCTGTCTTTGATTATTATTGATGTTTGTGCGTCATGTCTTGAAAATAGGAGGGTATCTCAGTCTAATAAGGTTGGCCAGCTCCCATGCTTGGACAAAAGTGGGCCCCTTTTTGTAAAAATCAATAAAAATAACAATTATAAATAATATTTTAAAAAATAATACTAATTATCTTCTACACATGTAAGCTAACCGGGAGATGTGCCTTTGAATTGTGCCTGTCCACAAATATATTTTGATATATAGACTTAATCGAACAGTTGAAAACATAAATAAGTAGAAGATGTACATTTGAGTCATACTTTGAAGTGCATAATTGACTTGACACTTGAAAACATGAATTGACCCTTGAAAGTATGAATCGTGTCTTGGCCAACTCGTAGCTCGACTTTGGTGGCCAAAATGTTCCCAAGGCGTGGCGACAAAGTAGTAACCATTTCAATAATACAAGCGTTTGTAATTTTGCATTGTACATCAATTTAATTTTGATTATTTAAACTACTAAGATAAATACTTCAAAAGACCATATAAATAAATCAATCACTTTCACGTAAAGCTAAAGCTAAACTATTAAATATGTCGCTTCAATCCATCGTTAAACTGGACGAAGGTTACTAATTCTAGTCTCATCAATGAAAATAGTGTAGGCGATGGCAATTTAAGTGCGTATGGAAAAATGAACTACGTTCAATGTCCATTATGGGATGAATATTGTTTTATTTCAATTTGTAAGGGAAAAATTATTACCCGAAAATTGAATAATTTTGAACCACCCTGCAAGTAATAATTACAATGGGAGGATATCACATACATCATGTAGCATTTAGTTTGTTTGAATCAACGACACACAAAAATAATCAATGCATATTTGATATGTAATATTGAATAAGACTAAACATTATAAGAAATGGAATTTCAACTTCCTTTTCTTCCTTAGGCCTGACGAACAAATAGAAATAAATACCATAGATCAATATCCAGTGCCAAATATACAAGTTTATAGGGTGTTTCCCACAGGTACATTACTCCTCCTTTCCTTTCCTCCCACCCCCCTTTTTTGTGAACTTTTTAGGGGAACGACGGGCGAAGGTACAATTACACACGCAGGGGCTCCCGTTTGTTACCCATTTTTTTTTTAAATGCATTTTTCTCTCTCTTCTTTTCAATCACACATTTTTTATTAAAATAATAATACACGTAAATCAAAAAAAATTCCTTCTTTTTCAACCACGCATTTTTCATCAATTTACTATTCAAAAATGTATTTTTACGTAAAAATGTCTCCCAAACGCCCTCTATATATGAAATAAATCCTTTATTCATCTATTGTACTCACTTGTCTTGACCTTCTACTATAATCAAAGCTTTGCTTGTTCTTGAAGTTGTTCCTGCACAAACCAGCATCAATTTAGATAATTAGCACCATAGCGTAATAGAAAATGAAAACTTGGTCGGAATTAAAAAAAAAAAATGCGAATTTGCAAGTTGGAGTTGTGGTTGTCGGATCGTAAAATATTCATTTCGACAATAAATTATGTACATGGCTTAAGACTTACTTTCTAGAAAAGTAAATTTTGTTAGTACCAAACAAAAAGCAATTTAAAAATTATGTGGCGGAAAAAATAAAGAAAAAGAAGAAGATGAAGAAGAAGCTGCAGCTCAAATCCTGGGCCAATTATGTTTTATGAACCCTCACAACTCACATCTTAAGAGACACTTTCAATATTTTATCGTCTTAGTCCTAAAGAAATATACCTAGTTCATCGTCTCTATCCTAAAGTAGATGAATATAAATTTCTTTCTACTTAATCTAACTTTACATAAGTTTTTCGCGAAGTTTCACGAGAAAATGGTTCTAATCTTATATTTTTAATGAAAAGAAAATATGAAACGAAACCAAGAAGGAATAAGAATGATAAACTAACCTCTGTCACGAAGAAGGCATGGAATCCGTATGGAACTCTCTTGGGCAGTTCAACGACAGCAACAGGGTTGGGTGACATCGTTTTTGCATCAATCACATTAACTGCTGACTTTCTACATATAAAGCAACAAAAATGAAACGTAAAATCAGATTGATTTGGAGTCATAAATTGCATCACTTATTAACCTTTATCCATATAGAAATTAAATTTAAGAAAAAAAGAATATGCATGCAGTCCTCAATCTTATTACAGTAGAGCTGTGTCAACGCTCACATCGGGTAAAGCTTAAACATGTTGACTTTTTAAGCCACTCCTCTTAAATATGTTGACTTTTTAACATGGAATCTCAAATCTTAATGTAGTATCACAGTTCAACAAACTCAAACAAGCAATTTGGTCTGTCTAAAGCTTAAACGAATTGTCCAATTCCAAAATTGGTAGTCTCAGATGAGCCACCATTATAAAATTAAGAAAGTTTCAAGTGTTGAATCACAAAATAGCTGAACATTTTTGTGGGATGCTTTTCATTTCAAGAACAAATAAAGCAAGTGAAGAAACAAAGTAATTTCCATATAAACACCAGATTCAAACCTTACTAGATAAAAATTGTAAAGAAAATAAAAAAAAAAATAAATAACTGTTCCAGATTAAACCAAGTACTACTTCCAAACATATTATTGCCAAAAATTATCTTAAAGAAGTTCATCTAAATAATGCTAAGATGGGTTATGAACTGACAAATAATCTTAAATAGCTTGTAGGTATATATTATGCTGCTATTTGAGAAATTTCCATTGACATGTCAATGAGTTTTCCATGAATGATGACTTGTGAACTTAACAAAAATCAATACTAAAATTAATTAGTAGAATTTTGAAAAATATATCAGAGGCAGAAAAGTACCCGGAGTTCTCATCGTGTACAAAGAAAATCAAGTAGCCGTCATCTTCTTCAGCAGTCATACCAGGCTGCCGGGGAACAAAGATGGCTTCTGAACCAAATCTTCCAGGTCCCAAATCAAAGATACCTTTAACATTTCCGCAAACTTCAAGCTTTGTTTTTCCAATCTCTGGTTCCACATGTAAATCAAATTTGATAATCCCAGTTACCTTAGCGATACTATCCAATATCGTTCCATACACATATTGCTGTTTCCTGAATAAAAGAAACATCTGTGATTATACTGATAAAAGCATGTGAGCTATTTAACAGCCACCAGAAAACATAGAAAATAAAGATGGGCAATGAATTTGAAAATAAATAAAGATGACAAGTGTTAATCAATAAAAATCCAAAGCGTGTATGCAACTCAACAAAAATGGCAGTGCGTCATTAATTAGATCCAAAAATTGCTTAATTTTACAGAATTGAGTAAATTTATTTACCTTCCAGTGTAATTTTCATTCACCCTCGGAAAATCTACAGCAGAAGTGGATAATTTTTTCTGTGAAGCGAGTCCATTTTTCAGGTTGAACCTCATCTCGTATCTGACAAACATAACTAGAATCAGAATACATCTTCCCAATAAGAGAATGTGCGTGTGTGTGTGTGTGTGTGTGTGTGAGAGAGAGAGAGAGAGAGAGAGAGAGAGAGAGAGAGAGTATTTGAATTTTGTACAGTTCATTTGTGAAGTTCTCGAGCTTTTCTTTGACACCGCCATTAACCATGTCAAGATCTAGATTCTCAAGACGACAAGTGATGAGGACAACTTCATCTCCTTCCTCCCAAGCATTTGCTAATAAACAATTCAAGGAAAAAAATAAACATCTTTCACAACAGGAAATGTCTAAACAACACAAGACTGGTGATATGAAGAATCTGATGAACATTAAAAGTTTCAATACTTAATGAGTTCCAAAGGTATGTGGCTGAAAGTTGTATCCCTCACTCACACACAAATTTCTTCATTTTACTTTTTTCTTCTTTTTCCTTTTTTGGTGGTGATGGTGTGGCAGGGGGGTGGGGGTTAGTGCCTTTTATCAATGTACAAGGAAAGTTATCATCAACCACATGTAGAGTTGTAAGCAACTTGAAAATCAAACCACGTGCATAATCGAAACTAGTTTGTTGTAGATAGGATTTTTAATGCCCAGCATGCAATTAATTTTGTTCTCTTACTTTACCTCCATGCGGAATTGATGATAGATCGTTCACATACAAAATTTTGTAGGACATCAGACCTTGAAGCGGAAAACATAGAGAGCATTTTATTTTCCACTCTATGGTATATATGAAATCAGTTGCTCACCATTGTGGAATATGAAGCAATTTGGAAGCTCAAACCATCTGATTAGGAGCTCGTTCTTAGCATATCGAGGAAGGATACCAAAACGAGCTTTTTTAGTGGCATCAAACGTAAATATGAACTTCTTTTCCTTCACCATTTCCTGAAAATAAAATGTTATGAATAACCAAAATTTTATGATTGGCTCCTATTTAAATAAGTCATATCATCATTTAGCTTAGAAGAATATTTTGCAGATTTTAATACTCCAGATTTGGAAAACTCCAAATCAATTAGGGACACTACAGGGAGATGATAAGATTGAAATAGAGTTGACAATATATTACTTTCAAGTTTCAAGTTCATAGTTATCTGAAGCACATATTAGTGTGTTTGGTAAAGCTTTTTGATTATAAGCTATGGGTCCTACCGTACATGTGGATAAAAGTGATCTTTAACCAACTTAAAAGCTTGAAAAAAATCTACCAAACATTAATATAGTACGGGTTAAATAAAAGTTACATGAGGCTTAAAATTGATGAATGTTTTTAGAATACTTAAAATCTTGCATCTTTCCTTTTTATATATGTAAGCCGTAACAGTATTTTCTTAGTTAAAGCAATATTGCAATAATGGGAAAGTAAAATCACTATTTCCTAGAACTAGAGAGCTCAAAACAGAGATTAGGCAACAAAAAGAGGTAACAAAACCGAATCACACCTATTTGAGTTGCAAATATCAAATCTCTCAGTGAACTTTGTATTATCAATTAAGGGACTCATCATTTAGACTAAATTCAGTTTATCCCTTTAATGTGAAGAGTTGAACATTTTTAGATTAGTTTAGTCAGGAAAACCCTTTTTATCTCAGAAAGATGAGATGACAAGCTAATTAAGTTAATGGAACCAATGATCCTACAACATGTGTTCTTTCGAACTAATTGGAACAGATACTAAAACAAAGAATTGACATTCTTGTGAAATCCCCTTACCTTTGGCTTGAAATATAAAGGGAGATCCATAAAAATTGCATAATTTTCAGTAATGGCAAAATCATGCATCATGATGGGATCAGATATTGTAATTGGCACTGGATCGTGCATCAGCCCATCCTTTGATATAATCCTGTACGTGATATACGGTGGCATTTGTGAATAGCCAAAGGTAAACATTTCCCCTGCATGCAAAGTTTTCATAAGCTAAGCTGCATTATTTATAAACAGAACAAAGGGGAAATCTATGACTTCCACTCTTCAAACTCAAGATTGGATGCACTTCATATGCAATTTTATAGTTACAACTGAAGCCATTTGTGGCTGGATGAAATCAAATGAGGCAATTATTGCAGCCATGCAAGGATGCACCTAAAGGACATGCATCAAAGCCTTTCTTGGTAGGGTCGAAGCAAGCGACAATACAAGTTTATTATCAATAAATATAGGTAAATTAACTGAATATTTATAGATAATTATTTGTCGAATTATTGTGAATATTTCTCTTACCAGTGAATGGGTCAACCTTGGGATGAGCAGTAAAGGAATGTGTCAGTCTTTTGTCATAGTCAAGCATGCCAACAGTTTGCAGGTCTCCATCTTCCAGAACTTTTATTGCATCTGTGCAATAAAATGAAAATATTAATATAAAAAAAGCGGAAGTCCGCTTATCTTTGACCTCTCTTCAGATACAAAATGCAAGTAATAAACAAATTTATAGTTTGAAAATTTTCTCTGGGAAGCCTATCCAAGATATCAACAAGAAGCACCATCCACAAAGTAAATAAAAATTCCAGGCTTGAGAAGGGATGCAAAATTGAAAATAGGTCAATGATCCAAGGGTAGAATCCCGCAAAACAGTTGGATAACAATGAAATTTGAGTTTATAGAAAACACCCAATTTTTAATATAAAGATAAAACAAGAAAGCTAGCTTACATGGTTTATCTGCTTCATTGAGTGCCAAAAGCTTTCCGTGGTGATATATTAGAGCGGTATTAGCTGGAAGAAGATTGCAATAATCTACACGTCAGCGGTTGGCAAACAAAAATATGGGGAAAAAAAAAATTATAATCATTACAACTTAAAAATGAAAAGAATAGTATATATTTATATATGCCAAACCAATGTCATTCAGAAAGCAGTGAGCACCTCTCTGTAGCATATGCAGCAGACATGGTGCCAGTAAAGATTGTATTATTTATAAAAGAATAAATAAATTTTCTAACCATTTCTGTTGACCACAAGTCAACAGGGGGTGGGGATGGTGAAGGCAGGCTCTAGGATGCAAATTTAGGGTCCATTTTGGAAGGATTTATAAACATTTTAATTTCTAAATACATAAAAATGAGTAGCGGATAATAATTGTGGATCCTTTGGAATGTGTGGTTGAAGATAAAGTTTGGACATTTAAAAATGATTTAGAAATTTTGCCAAATGGAGGCTTAGTTTACGGTGGGAAAGCTTACACAACTGACCTACCTGTTCCATGTCCGTAAGACATATCCAATACTTTCAATTTTGCTCTAAGCATTTGCATGTTTACCATGACTAATCCAAACATCCCTTTCAGATCTCCAATCTACAAGTGACACAAACAAAATAATGAACCAAGAAAATGTAAAACTGATAGGCTATTGTATTCATGAGGTACAACCACATTTGCCTAAATGAAAATGTAAAGAAGAGAATGAATGATGGAAGCTTGTCCAATCTGGTATGTCAAAAATAAAGCTACTCAGTTGCAGTTAATTTTCAGCATGTGTTACCATTTTAAGTTTTTATAATCAAGGGTCGACTGGTGATACTGAGGTCTAACTTCAGTGAATCCACTAACTCATAGCTGCTTAACTTATATTTATCTGAAGGACTTAAAAACCTCATATTGATAGGTGGAAATAAACAAGTCCCATTATACTAAATCAAGGATTCTTGGGATTGCTCACATAATACCAAAATGGTTTTGGGGTTAAGCACTATTTAAAATGCTTTGTTGCGTCCACAAAATCAAATCTTTTAACTCGTGCACCAGTACTTAATTAATAAAGCAACAATAGGATACTTTTAATATACAATGTCCCGCCATACTTTTCATTGATTTTTTATAGACTCACTTGAGATAACTTGAGATTACACAAGTGTTAGAGGAAAGCACATTGAATCAAACCATGATACTACTGTTCTGACATGCTCTAGAGAGGTAAATAAGGGTTGTTCCAGTAGACGGTACAGCTTCACAGATTATATATGCCAACCAGAGCAATTCGGTTAACAAGTTATAAATTAATACAAACATAAAAGGTTACATTCGATTGAAGAAACTCTAATAATCACCATTGGAAACATTGCTGGAGGGAGATAGACCTGGGAAAAACAAAGTCTGCAATGATATATATGCTATTTCCAGTCCATACCTTCATAAACTTGGCTCCTTCATAAAACTCTTCTTGTTTAATGCGTGATGTCCTCACATAGCGAGAAACATATGTTGCTTTTCCATCTTTTATTCGCATTCCATGAATCATTCTGCAGAAATGAACACCATTTCCAAATACATTTTTAACTCCATAATATATCGTCATGCTGGATTAGTTCAAACTCCAATGAATTCTTAAGTAAGTCAAAATTACCAAATGGTGTAACAGAAAATATCAGAATATAGTACAAATTCTTTACTGAAAGAGATAAAATAAACAGAACTAGAAACACACAAAAAACAAATTTTCAAAGCAGAAACAAAACTAATTGAAATTGGTTAAGAGCTAATCTTGTTATATAAGACAAAAAGAAAACCAATGGTGAATTTTTAAAGAACTTATCTTTAACAGGCCCAACAGTGGATAGACAAAATAAAGATGAAAACAGATTTTCAGTTCAATTTCAACAGCTTGATATTGAGCTCGAATGATTTGTGAATTTGGAAGACGTAATTATTAATACTTAGAAATAAGATAAAAGTTCTTAAAGTTTGAGCAAACAATACTCTGGTTTTAAGAAACAACAAGAAACTGGGCCCAAAAACTTCAGCGTTTTATGAGATTCAAAGTTATGTGCTTTCGATGAGAAGCTATATTCTAAAGATTAATGCTTGATTGAAAAGATGACAATATGGGCTCTAATCATTAAAATCAGATTCAGAACAAAAACTTATTTGTCACTAAATTAAAGTATCATCTGTTATAGGCTAAGTTTAACATGTAAATAAATGATATCACTTAACGGCAATACTGTCCTGGATGCTTTAGGCAGTGTATTCCATAAGAAAACATGGGGTAGAGATTCTTTAATAATATAATCCACTGTAAATTTTTTTTTTATATAAATTGTGATAGATAGGAAAGCAATCAGATGTTTTATGGAAATGAGGTCCGATCGTTATATATTGTATGCTTTTATGGTTGATTTATTATGCCTGCCAAGAAGAGATACCTCTTTCAAGTAGAGTTTAGAAATGTGCAAAAAAACAGTATGTGTCAACAATCCCAACAAAAGTGATGGTTGAAGGGAATGAAAGGAGAAGAGGTAGACATTGCCCTCAGTGAAAATTAAAATGAATTAATTATGCATCACAATAAATGAACGAGCAATAAAAAACACGCACCCATCTCCATCAAACCTGCAAAGAGAACAAACAAAGATGATTAGACAAATTTGGCTTCAAATCAATAGAACAGAGAAATCCCACTAAAAAAAGTTAGAACTATCAATCAGATGAATTATGAGAGAAGACCATGTGAGGCTCTAAAGAAAATAATTTGAGAAAGAAAAAAGAATTACCAGTGATATCCAGCAACTGGCGCAAACTTCGGGTTAGGACCCACCCTCACAAACTCGCCATTCAGACACTCCTGTGTCGGACAGTTTTCCATAAATTAGATTTTTGCAGCCGAAACACGCAACATAAGCGCGACAAATGGAGATGATAACATAATCAATTGAAAGATGGAAATGAGAATCGAACTTCTTACTCATAAATGCTACACCATAGTACGATACCGTGGGGCGGAGCCAGCATCCGGCGAGCCGGCGCGGCCGCCCGTGCTGGCTCCGGCAGTAAAGGAATTTCATGTTGATGTTGATGAAGTTATTATGATAAATATGTAAAACTGCACTATCATTCAAGTTATGATTGTAGCTGGCGCTGGTTTCGCAAACCGGGCTCGACTCCCTCCTTTTCACTTCACCTCCTCTTCTTCTTCTTAATTTTTTAACACAATAAATAATAATTAAACAATTCTATATTATTAGTTTTTGTTTCTAAAAAAAACTTTTTTAAAAAAATTTGTTAACTCAAATTATTACTTCATAGTATATACTTTTATTATTAGATTTTATCAATTTATTTTGTAAAATTCAAATTTTGACAATTTAATTACTGATCTTTTATTATTTTAAGAGTTTGAAAAAAAGATTTCTTTTTTGGGTAAAAATAGTTTTAAAAATTATTGCTTTAAAAATTTATTTAATTGTTAAGTTTTATCAATTTATTTTTTAAAATTTTTTGTTCTTCTAAGAGTTTGAAAAATACTTTTCTTTTTGGGGGCAAAAATAGCTCTAAAATTCATTGTTTTTAAATTTTTGTCTTTATCGATTAACCACTACATATAAACTTCATCTTATCTCGCTTAAATTCATAAAAATTTGAAACTTAATAATAGGTATATGACTCAAAAAATATATTTTTATTTCTTATTATTTTGGGTTGTACTGGATTATATTTTAATATTTGCATTTATATATTGATTGGAGATTCTTTTAATATAAATTAATTAAATATTAGTAAATAATATCGTTATATTGGGCAGTGTTTGATAAATGCTCCACGCTCCTCCCTAGCTCACTCAAGCAGTTGGATCCGTCCCTGCCGACAAGCTAAACCTAATTCCACATAACTTAGAAATACATTTGATGATCTGCTAAGTGCTAAGTATTTATCTCACAACCTGGCTTGACATACCAAAAGATTATTCAATCCTTGGGTGTAAACATTAAAAAAGTATTCGTCTAAGAACTTGTCAAGACTAGACAAAATAAGATTGCATTTCTTAAATGATTACTAAAATATAATGTCTGTCTATGTAAGAAAACCATTTCTTGGTTGGATAAACAAAACTTGTGAGGAAAATAAAACAAAATTTTCATACACTGACTTTCTCATTTTTTCATATACTATAGAAGCTAAAATGCAGTACCCAAATAAATTTTAAGAAACATGCCAAAAAATATATAATTTCCATAAAATTGATCGAGAAACATATATACAATCGCTAACACAAACATCACGATCATATTTGGACTCACCGGGAGGTGCCCTACAACAGGGAGGTCCTGTAGTGGAGGAGTTTCATCAACTGGAGCAAAATTACCCGAAAGATAATGAAGGGGCTTTTTGGGATCATGCAAAAGCTTCACTAAAGCCCATTCCAACCAGTCCAGGGCCTTGGAAGCGACACCTTTTCTGGGATTTGGTTTCACCACCACAACACCGCCGTCTGTCCTCTCTTCTTCTTTCCGCCCCATCTCTTTTCTCAACTTTCAACAATCAGTGCCGAAATTTTAGAGCGTTTGTACATATATAGTGGGTGGATTTCTGTTGCACTGGCGTGGAGAATTTGGTGGGACATAGTGTTCGTGGTGTGGATGATTTCCACTTGTCATGATCTTTTTGTGGGTTTTGAGGTTCTTGATAATTTAGTTGGTCGATTGGAGATTTGGAGCCGCTGGCCATAATATGGCTGGGAATTTTCAACATATACGACCGCTGTTGTAAAGCTCTTAGCGCATGTTTGCTTGTGTCTATGACTTATTTGAGTGTCTTTGGATGCTTGGCGTGATTGTTCCCACTTTTATTAGAATGAACTTTATAAAGAAGCTACAATAGGCCAACTTAGCTCTTTTAATCGGACAAATACTTCCAAATTATTTAAATATGTTGAAAAATAACTTCTTAATTTTTAAAACAATTTTTGAATTTTCAAAAAATTGCCAAATAGATGCAAAATAGACGAATATAGCTTTAGAAGATACTTGTATGTTCTTACTTCTTTTTTATACTTTTAAGTACAAAAATTGACTTTTATAAAAATATGCTTAAGATGGACATGTAAGCCATTTATTTTTTTTGTTGTTGATGAGCCGACAGCCTTGTATTTTGATGAGCCACACACAAGGATTGCACAAAAAAAGAAGCCCTTGTTCGATACCAACAAGCATCTAATTAGAAAATTAATAGGTAGAAGTGGCGATTACATTTGACATTAACACTAGTTCAGATGCTTGAAGGGAGATTCTAAATTTATTCAGTCTAAATATTGTTGTGTGAATATCTTGAACTTCATTTGATTATTTAGTGTGACAGAAGTTGAAGATGTAGAATGTTAAATTATTTGAGCTAGGGCAAGGAGATTATCATTAAGATAATTGTTGAGGCCATACTAGACATAGGGGTTTTCCAATATTTTGGCCATTTAATGTGATGAACTAAGAAAACTATGTGGGAGAATTTGTGCTAACAAAAAGGCAAAGGTGAACTTCGGCTAAGAGACTTTGTGGAGTTCGATCAATCCCTCCTTGCAAAACTTGGTTGGAGGCTTGTGCCCCATCTAGGTTCCCCTTCTAAATAGTTATAGACGGATAAATATTTCAATTTGTCTTAGTGTACAGGGCAGAACCCTAATCGATTACTCAAAAAGGGGGGCAGGGTGGGTTTTTTGGGGTAATTTTTTATACAGGTGGGTCCCGCACCTGGTGTGAGTGATTGATCCTACTTGTATACGAGGAATTATTGTAAATATTTTCTGCACTCGTCTTTCTAGCATGTAGACCTAAGGGGGATGAGTATCATATTTTTTGTGAAGACTTCTTTAGGGTAGGGGTATGTTAAACAAAGGGATTTGACGGCACGTTGAAAATCAGCAGAATATAAGTTGCCGTATAACAACTTTTAGCAATTCCTAGGTACCAAGATCGGAGGCGGACTCAAACTTCTTGCATGTGCCATATGCTAAAGCTATTGGATCTATTACGTATGTTATGGTACTTTCAAGGTCTGGTATAACTTATGCAGCAACCGTACTAAGCAGATTTATAAGCAATTCAGATGAGTCTCATTAGGAAGCCATGAAAATTTTAATAAGATATTTGAAAGGCACACATAACTTAGGACTCATGTTTAAAACTGATAACAAATGGTTTTTAAGTTGAAAGGTTATGTTAACTCCAATTTTGCTGGAAATTCTGACAATAGAAAGTCCACTACAGCATATTTCTATGTGATAAATAATACTTGCATTAGTTGGAAAACACAATTTCAGAAATTGGTAGCCTTATCCTGAACCGAGACTGAATTTATTGCTGATATAAAGGCAGTAAAAGAAGGCCTCTAGCTGACAGGTTTGCTAAATGAATTAGGACTTATAGAAAGTCAGGTGGAGTTATTTCTTGACAATCAGAGTTCCATTTTCTTAAGTAAAAATCCAATCTTTCATTATAGAACCAAATACATAGATGTTAAGTTTTATTTCATTAGAGATATAGTTGAAAATTGTGATATAAAATTGGTCAAAATCCCTACTAAAATAAATCCAACTGATGCATGTACAAAGATAATCTCTTAGTAAATTCATTCTCTTTAAGATTGTTAAATCTTGAAGTTTACTAATTTATTATTTTTAATAGGTAATAAGAGCAAGTGAGGATAATTTTAAGTCATGGTCTCAAATTTCAGCAAGGTGGAGATTGTAAAGGTTCGGGCTGTCGCAATTGTTGAGCCCAAGTTTGCTGCTGATCTAGTTGTCATATATTAGCATAACCTGGCCTAATGTTTTGATCCATTATGTTGAAGATTCCAGAATTGGAGAAAACGTGTTTTAGAAACACTTCTTTACTTATCCGAAGGCGGTCTATACTTGATTGTTGACACTTGGCAGATGAATATTTTGGTTCTCTTTCTTATAAAATGAGAAATGTGACTCTAGGGACTCAGAAGTTTTAAAACCCTAACCCTTTTTTCTCTCCATGGCGCAATACTTTTCACTATATATTTTTCATCTTCTGGATGAACTCTCTGCAATTTTTTATTGAAATCATATTAGTGTGAGAGAAAGTGAAAGGATCTATCTCTTGGTGAGGTTGTGTTGTAATTTTGAGGGCTATATTGTTTGTAGAAAACGAGACGTATGTAACGAGAGAATGTTATATTATATTTCTCTACATAATTACAAGCATATGAGTTCAATATATACTACCACAAAAGTCTAGAAAAGGTAATGTGTTAATCTTGGAAGGAGAATTTATCCTAATCTAAATAAGGTACACAATCCATCCCATAATAGATGGGATTTCAACACTTCTTCTCAAGTTGGATAATAAATGTTGATCATATTCAACTTGCAAATAAAATCCCCAAAAATTGGTCGAGATAGTCCTTTGATGAAGATATCTGTAATTTGTTCTTTTATTGGCACATATGTCATACATATAATCTTGTCTTCAACATTTTCTTTGATGAAGTGTCTGTCAACTTCTACATGTTTGGTTCGATCATGTTGGACTAGGTTTAGAGAGATGATAGTTGCCTCATTGTCGCAGTAGAGTTTCATTGGAGATTTTATCATAGTTTGTAATTCTTCCAGCAGTTTCTTTATCCACGGTCTTTCTCATATTCATTGTGCAACTACTCTAAATTTAGCTTCAGCACTGCTTCTAGCTACCACGTTTTGCTTCTTACTTTTCCAAGTTACCAAGTTTCCCCAAACAAAAGTACAACAGCCAGTAGTTGATCTTCTATATTCTATTAATTCAGCCTAATCTACATCAGTAAACACTTCTATTTTTTTCTTTCATTTTTCTTGAAGAAAAGTCCCTTTCTAGGGGTATCTTTGAGATATCTAAGGATTCTATATACTGCTTCTAGGCGACTTTCCTTTGGAGAATGCATATATTGACTTACCACACTGATCGCGAACGCTATGTCAGGTCTCGTATGAGAGAGGTAGATTAGCTTGCCAACCAACCGCTGGTATCTGCCTTTTTCAATTGATTTTCCCATGTCTTCTATTTTTCTTCTTGCCTCCATCCGTGTATCACTTGGTTTACATCCAAGCATGCCAATTTCAGTTAGGAGATCCATAATATATTTTCGTTATGAAACACTGATACCCATATTTGATCTGGCCACTTCCATTCCCAAAAAAGATCGCATTTGTCCCAAATGTTTTACTTCAAACTCTTTAGCTAAGCTTTTCTCTAGTCTTTCTATTTCCACTATATTATCTCTCGTCCGTATTATGCTATCAATTTATACAATTAGGATTGTTTTTGTCCCTGCTTCAGATACTAAGTAGAACATAGTATGGTCTTACTGTGCTTGTCGAAACCCTTGATTTCTCAGTACTTTTGTAAACCTGTCGAACCATGCCCTTGGTGACTGTTTGAAGCCGTACAAGGAATTTTTGAGTTTGGACACCTTGTTTTCTTCCTCCCTTTTAGAGAAACCTGAAGGTAATATCATGAAAACTTCTTCTTCCAAATATCCATTCAAGAATGTATTCTTAATGTCAAGTTGTTGGAGAGACCAATCCAAATTTGCTGTTATGGACAAGATAACTCGAATTGTATTCAATTTCGCTACAGGAATGAATGTTTCTGTATAGTCAATACCATATGTCTGTGTATATCCCTTTGCAACAAGACGAGCTTTGTATCATTCTATTGTCCCATCAGCTTTGTACTTTACATTAAAGACCCGTTTGCAACCGACAAGTCTTTTTCCCCTTGGTAGCTCTACCACATCCTAAGTTTTATTTTTCTCCAGTGCTTGCATTTCTTCCAAAACAGCTTCTTTCCATCTGGGAATGGCCATTGCTTCTTGAATATTTCTTGAAATTTCTATTTTATCAAGGTTAGAAGAAAATATGTGAAACCCTGTAGAAAGAGCTTTATAGGATACAAATTTTGAGATAGGGTGGAGAGTAAATGATCGGGGTTATTTTCTGAGAACAATAGGTAGGTCATTACTTGAGGACTTAATTTTATTTAGAGGAGTCTTATGAAGATTTGGACCTATCATCGGTTCTAACTCTTGTGGTACTTCAGGTGTGAGTTGTCCTTATACATTAATTTTGGTTTTCTTGAATAAGCTAATATCTCTTTGTTAACTTCTTTTACTATATCTCCCCCTGAATTTAAGTTTTCTTCTGTAAATGGCATGTTGGAACAGAGAGGTGTGTTTATGATAAGTTCAATGGGAGAAAGATCAAAGTCGAAAAATCAATCTTTACTCAACCGATCTTCACTCAAAGTCTCCCCCTAAAGATTGAGATTGTTGAAGTAGGGTGTCCTTTAGAAGAATGTGCTATCAAGGGTGACAAACACCTTTCTTGAAGATGGATCATAGCATTTGTATCCTTTTTGAGTGGATAAGTACCCAATGAAGACACATTTAAGTGCACGGGGTCGAGTTTACTCCGGTGATAGGGATGAACATAGATGAAGGCAATACAATCGAATATTCAGAGGGGTAAGCTAGAATCAAGTCGGGAGACATTGAGAAAAGATTTCTTAAATTTTTGGAGAGGTAACTTGACTGAGAGAATGCAACAGGACATTCTGTTTATGAGGTAAGTAGATTTAGAATGACATCTCCCCAAAATAGTTTGGGCATACTTGTTGTGAACATCAAGGCATGGGCAACTTCAAGAAGGTATTTATTTTTTCGTTCAGCGATCCCATTTTGTTGGGGGTATCTACACAAGAGCTTTGGTGGATTATCCCCTGTGTGTGAAGAAATTCTTTCAAAGTAATATTGAAGTATTCGGTACGATTATTTGTGCGTAAAATTTGAATTTATATTTGTAATTGTGTTTGAATCATTGAGTGGAAGTTTATCAATACAGTTCGGACATCAGATTTTTCCTTTAATATGAAGACGCAACAAAGTCTAGTATGATCATCGGTAAATATTACGAACCATTTTTTGTGAATTCGATTTGGGTATGTGAAGGACCCCATAAATCACTGTGAATCAAAGTGAATGGTTTCGGTGGTTTGTACGTTGATTTTGGGAAGGAAGTGCGATGATGTTTTACTAGTTCATAGTTTTCACACTAAAGGTCAAATTTATTTTTGTTTACGAACATAAAAGGAAATATATTCGTAAATATTGAAAATTATGATGACCCATTCTGCAATGCCATAACGGAAGGTCGCTATCTCTAGGAATGAAAGCAGAGTCACAAGTTTATTAAGTTTACTCACATTGACATCATCAAAGTAGTAGAGTCCATCACACTCTGTAGTACTGCCAATTGTCTTTCTCGAAGATAGAACCTGAAAGACACAAAGAGAAGGTAGAAATTTAGTAGAGCAATTCAAGCTTTTTGTTAACCGGCTAATTGACAATAAATTGCAGGATAGATTTGGAAATGTAGAACAGATTCTAATGTTATATGATTAGAAATTTGAATACTCCCTTTTCCAGCAACTGTAGAAAGTGGGTCATCTGCAATTTTCATTTTAATATTGCAGGCAAATGGTGAATATGATAAGAAGAGGTGGAAAGAATCTGTCATGTGGTCTGATGCTCCGAAGTCAATAATCCATGGAGCTTTTGACTGTGAACTAGTATTTAGTACCCTTAAAACATTACTTTTGTGGGTCAGAGAACTTGATGGTTTAGAAGTTTGGAACTTGGAGACCACTTTGAATCTTCTTAGAGCATATTCATCAAGGCCCATTTCCTGAGTATAATTGTGTTTAAATATGGTTGACCCATTGAGTCCAATTTTATTAAATAAAAGGACTGAAGCACCTTCTGGCCCAATTGCCCTTTCCTTCATATTTGGGCCAATTAAATAGTCAACCCAACAATTGCAAGTCCAACAATTTGCCAATTAAACTATTGGCCCAATATAAACAGCCCAACCCAATGAATCGACAGCAACAACCAAGACAACAAAGAGGTAATGCAAGTAGAAGAATACAGGAGAAACTGAAATTCCTCCGACCAAACTGAAATTGCCCCACGCTCACCGTACCAAAAGAGAGAGGCGATGACTTTGGTGGTCCGGACGAGAACCCAACCTTGAAGACAACTTAACTGTGAACCAAAACAACAGATTCTCCAATCGAGCACGATGCTACTACCAGAACTCAAATGGCACTGACAAAATCAAAATTCACCCACCGAGGATTTTGACACGAGAACACAAGACTTCGAAAACTCTAGAACGCACAAGGTGGCACGAGGGACATAAGACGACGACCACGGGTTCGAGGAATACAATTTTAGGGCTTTGATACCATGTAGAAAACGAGATAATGTTATATTATATTTCTCTACATAATTACAAGCATATGAGTTCAATTTATAACCACAAAAGTTTAAAAAAAAAAGTAATGTTTTAATCTAGGAAAGGAGAACTTTTCCAAATCTAAATAAGGTATACAATCCGTCCCATAATAGATGGGATTTCAACATTGTTGTTCGAGAGACAGAACATTGGTGTTCTTCTTTGACTATGGTTTTTGCCTGTTTTGGGGCTGTGTTAGTGGATTCGAGTAAAATCCTAACTGATGCTTAACGGAGGATTAGTCGTTAGAAGTGATCGTCGAACCTCTGAGGCTTAGTCGAAAAATTCCTCTGTTTCTTATTTTCTTGCAATTGATTTTTGTGTATTTTTCATTTAATCAGTCAAGTCACAAAAGGTGGTGTAATTCTGGGACCTACAGAACAATGTAGCCTTCTTTTTTTTTTTGGAAAAAAAAATGAGGATTATGAGTTGTCCCTTTTATCATTTGTGGCAAAAAGACCAAGTAATAAATGATGAGCTAATTTTTTTAAAATTTGTCTAGCTTGTTGGTTAGATTTTGTAGTCTATCTAATGATTTGTTGATTTTATGCCTATAGTTTCCTCTTGCAATTCATATGGTATTATTTGAGTTATTAAATTTCAGGAAACAGGTATGAGAAAGCAATTGAAATGGAGTGTTGGTGTTGAGTTATTTGATCAGTCAAATATAAAGTTGGTAGGAATTAGACTTTGATCATTGTGTATTATGTATCGAATGATTTTGTCACGAAATACCAAAAGGGGGTTTCTTAGGTCTAAAAGTCTTGACGAGCTCCGTGTCTAAACATTATTTAATCGAATTGAATTTGGGGGTTAAGTTGTTGGGAGTGTCTCTAGAAGGGCACAATGTCTTCTTACGAAGGTCAAGCAATGTTCAAAAGCATTTGAAGAACACCACGTCAAATCTCGAGCGGCTTTTCAGTAAATAAGGGGCACTCGAGCGACCTGTTTACCAGGAAACACCTAATTTGCAATTTTCAGCATTTAAATAATCCCAAATAGCCTATAACTCTCTAATACTATATATATACCCAACAAAAATCTGACTCTATCGTATGTTGAGAATATTACATGTGACAAGAAGATCCAATTGAAGAACAAACAATCTAATCCATAATTCTTTTGCCTCAACCACAAAATCGAAACACCTCTAAAATCTTCACCAAATATCCTTCAGAGTTTTGTTGATTATGAGAGGTGACTGGAGTTCCAATTAGTGAAGTATGAATTCATTCTTAGTGATTCACAAAACAGAAATGAAGTTTAAAGGTTCTGGAGCTGATTTTTGCAGAGCAAAATCGAGGAGTTTTTTGGTGATTACAAGTTGAGAGTCAAAGTTTACCAAGATTTAGTTATGTTGGGACCAATCATATATTTCAATATTTTCTAGTGAATCTTTTACTGACACAAGGTGATTGGAGGTTTTTTTTCTCTTGAAGAGTTATTTAAAGATTTTTTCTAAAACAAATATTTGCTTTTATTCTTTTATATTTATCCTTGAATGATTGCTATGATTTAAATTGAGTTTAATTCATCTAGATTTAATAATTTATGACTTATTGCAAGTTGTTGGTAGTTAAATTTTAATTCCTCGTATTACAAATATTCACATTTTTTGGGTGTTTATTGGGTTGAACTTTGTTTATTACATGCTTATTCAGATTGAAGCGAGATGAAGAAATCCCAATTTCCTTTTATAGCTTTTCTTATTTTTTAAAATTATTAATGTATAAATTATATTATATTATAATTATTAATTATTTTAAAAACTTGAAAAGAATGACAAAAAAAGCTACATTATATTATTTTTATACATAAACATAAAATAAAAATTTATTAATCCGGGTAAGGATGGAGGCGGCAACCGTCAATTCAAACCAAAAAAGGGAGTGACGACCTTTGAAATTCTTATAGTCAATTCAATTGTCAATAAGAGATAGTATAAGTGGAATATATAGGTCTGAAAAGAGACAAATAAGCAAAAAAAATTGGCTAGAGTTTAGTGACATACCTGCCCTTTATATGTGCACTATTGTGGATAGGGGACAAGTCCTCGTGGAATTAGGTCGGAACATTACAACTCTAATTCTACATTTCGTGTTGTCATTGGTTTACAGAGTCCTAATTTGATTATGGGAAATCCCCTTAATGATTTCACAATCAAATCCAAAATTGCAAGGAACTTGCACTGTAAATTATGAAGTTACAATTCCATCGCGTGCATAAGCGAAATATCTAATAGATGCTTTTGCTGCTTCTTTCTAATTTGTCTTGTTTATGATACTTACGATACTTTTAATTTTCTGAATCTATTTTTATCTCTATGGGTATTAACCTAGTAATGTTTACGAATTCCTTTTATTGTTTTTCGTAAATAAATTTTTTTTAACAACTACATTAATATATCTATAGAATACTACATATTGTAGTTTGTGTTAAAAAATTACTACTTTATTATGTTAATATTTTAGTAAAATTTTACTTATTCTCGAAGAGTGCAATTTATATAATCTAATATTTAAAATTAAATATTATGTTATTGCTCATAGAGACCAAATTTTTATATAATTCAACATTCTAAATACTAATTTATTCTTGATCCTAAAGAAGCACAAATATCTTAAAAGAATATTATTCCTAAAGGAGATTGTGCAATCAATATATAGATGAATATTGTGTTCATCTCGAAAACTATTTTATACACATTAATATTTTTTAAAAATATGTGTTAATACTCTTGAAGAAACTGCTTATGACTATAGTTGAATGCGACATTTTTTATGATGAAACATGACTTTAGTGTGATATTTTCTAGAAGAATATATTCCGTTGTGTTTTTAAAGAAGTATAAAAAAAAAAAAAAAGGTGTATATTTTGACAATACTTGCAGCGCACAATTATTATATTATTGCTGTCAAAGAAGTATATTTTTATATATCAACGTTCTTGAAAAATATTGTGTTTAATTCCTCGATAATCACAAATTTATTTAAACTTATATTCTATCTTTGTTATGATTCCCCAAGAAAAATAAATTATTACATATAAATATTCTAAAAATATATATTATTGATGATCTCGAAGAACTGTAACTTCAATTGTTTAAAGACTTTTATCTGGTTCGTAAAATGAACTACCCTTTTCTCTTGGAGAAGAAGGCAGATTTTTGTGTACAATACACAATTTAGATGTTTATACTTGTATAGAAATGTATAACTTTATTCTTAAGAAAAAAAGTGATTTGCGGCAGTTTCATTTATATATATATATATTTTTTATTTTGTTTGGATGACCTAATCGAAAGAAAAGAAAAGGGTAAAATAAAATTTAAATCAAACACCATTCATTGGAATTATCGACTTTTGCTAGATGCCAATCTAGCCCAAATTTCTAGATATTTGAATGCAAAGTTAAGGCAGACATTGATTCAACCTTATGATATATTGTGAGTGAAAGATTAAGGAACGTTTTACAATCACTTGAAAATTCACGAAAATATTTTACTATGTCAAATTCAAATTTTAGCGTTATCAAGTTTACGTTTTAATTTACCATTTGACCTTACGTGCGGAATTAATACAATTAATTGTAACAAGTCATAAATTAATTGTTGTTTATGTGATTAAACATACACGTTCAATTACGCCTATGTTGAATTGTCGATTTGCGTAAAGTAAATAAAATAGTAACAACAACAACTCACAATATGATGATGGAAAAACCCCAACGTGGGTAGAACTCCGGGACCAAGTCAGTAGTTTCCACTATACCAATGCAGCCAGTACAAGTTATGCCAAACTCCGTACCAAGTCAGACCCGTTGTTCCAGCCTCACGATCTACTGCCGTAGATACTGCTAGCTTCCCGATCTACCTCTTGCAGCCCAATCTGTTGTCAAATACAGCCTCATGATCTCTAACTGATTATATCATTAAGTGGAATTCTAAGAACCTCCTTTTCTTATCTAGTTCTTGCACTTGTCGTCCACCTCTCTCAATCTCCCAATGAGAGAGTCCCTTCCTCAACAGATGAAGAAATCCATGTGTTTTGTTCACAAATAGTGATGTTTTCCCCAACAATGGATTGCCTGAATCACAAGGTGTTTATGGATGAATCCTTGTTCAGTTCTGCCTTGGATCGATTGAGAGAATATTGAAGATGATATCTATGTAAAGCTCAATATGACAATCTCTCTTTCATGTTCACGGCCTTTGTATTTATAGTTGGGGGCAATTGGGAGTCCTAGGCCGTGTCAAACTTTCCAGAAATCGAAAATACGATTTTTCATATAACACCGTCGCTTGAGCAAAAAGCGAGTGACCAACGAGCGACGCCACTCGAGCGAACATCAAGCGGCGAGCGAGCGACGACCATTCTGCTTCCTCTCGCTCGAGCGGTGGCAGGGCGAACAGTTAGCAAACTTCCGGCGCCGCGACCTTGATTTGAACCAAACACTCAAACCCTAGTCCCTACCATCTAGCTTTACTAAATTGCACCCTAAGTCCCTGACTTTTATAACATTGTACAATTGAGTTCCTGACTTTTACAAATTTACAATTTAGTCATTTTGTCTACAGAATCGCCAATTACACCTTTAAACCTAACAAACTCCCCATTTGACATTCTATGACAAAACTCTACAAATGAAGTTAGGACAATAAAAAATAAGTCAGGACTTGACAATTAAAAACTAAACTACCCAGTAAACCCAATCACTGAGTCTTGCATTCATTTGTGTACCTATTTCCTGAAATCCACAAACTCATATACCCAGTGTAAAAGCACATGATACAGGAAATATAAAAATTAATTAAAGCTCTTAATCACAAATCAACATAATAGCTTGAGACGTGATATTGATGCCAATCAAATCACCAACCAAGACACCAACACCACTAAACATCAAAACTCAAACAGATGGATGTGATATGGAATGCAATGCAACGCTCTCCCTTACTGCAAGCTTTTATGTTTTTATGCAGTAGGTAAATGTATCTATTTTTCTCCCCAACGACCCCTAGACATAGCAATGCAATGCAAGTAATAACAATCAATGATGTCATGTGCATGCATATGCAGTCGCTCTCCTATGTGTATGCTCAATCATTATTTTTTTTCTCCCTTTTAGTTACACATTTATCTCCCCCTTTTTTGTCACAAGTACTGAAGGGACATACGTTAAAGTCAAGTTGAGCAATAACACATAATAATAAAAAATGCAATTGATAGCATGCAAAAGCAAAATCAACAAGTAGTATAACTCCCCAAATACTTAGTTCGGTCCAGAATTGAATAATAATATAAGTGACTCATATGTGTAAAGTGTCACTGATCCAATGCAAGCAGGGCTCCAAACCTTAATTTTGTGAGAAGAGACATGTCAATCACTGCTAATAAGTATGTTATCCTACTAATGAGAGTCAAACCATGTAACGCGTAATAGGACATATACTTATTATTTTTACTTATCTTCCCCTTACTATGAGCTTATTTGTTTTTCAAATTTTCAAAGTAATTCAACTCATCATATTTTTCTCATTTCTCCAGCTCATTAATTTTTCATCTTAAGTGCAGGTCTTCTCCATTAGATGACTAAGATGACCCCTGTAGCGAGCTTTAGGTCGGTTAACCCAAATTAGTTGACCATAGGCACTAGATTTTAAGAGACCCCACATGCTTAATTGCTCGAGTCAAATAGGCCCCGAAAAAGAACATTAAGATATGAACATTTAAAACTGGGAAAAATTTTTGGGTTAAGGTATACAGAAATTGGTTAATTCATATTCAAAATCACCCCATCAACATGTGACAACCATCTCAAATCTCACACACACGGTAGCATCCCACTAACAAATTCATAGTGTGTGCCGTGCAGATGGTACATGAAGACACTTATACATATTAATCCAACTAGACCTAACCAAGCAATGAAAATTATTCTACAGCCTATCAATTTTAGCTCCTATATGATACAACGTGCAAGCTCTAAGTCATGTGTCATGCTGTAGAAATTTTCATAACTAACTATTTTTGTCTTTTTCAAATTTTCAATGTTTTTGTATTTTTCATTTTTCCTAAAATGAATGCTCTACATACAAAATAAAATAAAGTGAAGCACAGAAAGATAAAAATAAACATACATGCGCCAAAACTCATAGGTGAAAATGCACATGCATGAAAAACAACAAAACAAAAACAAACAATATACATGTGATGCATGCAACAACTATATGTCAATTAAGAGCCAAGCATGCATCAAAAATACCTAATCAAGTAGGTATATAAGTGTCTTTCCTTTAAGAGCACCACGATCTCTAACCAAATTTGGAAGATCGCTTTTCTTCACGCAAACCTGTCTAGAGCGATGATTGTTTCTAGATAGTTGTGTCACCAATTGAGTCAAACGATTCACTTGATCAGTGAGGAATCTAATCTGACCAACAGGCACCTGATGTTTGTTCTTTTTCAAGCTCAAGTCTTTCTTATTGTTTAGGTAGTGATGACTTAGGGCGGATGTGACCTAACTCTCCACAGTGAAAATATGTAGGGATAAACCTAGGACTTGTGATATGCATACGCTAATTTCTATTCCTAGGCCGACGGGTCCTACGACGTCTGGTAGACCTACGTCCTAAAGTTCCCACAACATTTAGTATGAGGTTAGTCACAATGCTTGGCTGGTCAGTAGCACGAACAAAGGTGGTCTGTGATGTACTAGCAACATTCAGATCGAAACCTAGACCTCCCTTATCACCAGTCGGCTTGCCTATTCCTAAAATATTATCTAGCCTTTCAAAACTGCTAGAAAAGGCAAGTAATTGAGACCTAGACAACTTTAGCTCACTCTCAATGTGTTTTACTTGAATAGCTAAGGTCTCATTCACAATGGTCAGCTCACTTACTCTCCTAGAGGACATCTCATTCTTACTGGTGAGATCACTAACACGGGCCTCTAACTGTTCATTCTCTAGCTTAAGCTCTTTCACATTCTTGTTCATTGCCTGGTTAGTGGCTAAGATCTTGATGCTTTCCTCATACATCCTATTATAGGCTATTTCTAGATCTTCCACTCTCATCACTAAAATCTTCGCTACTATCTAAGTCCTTTGTCCTTTCACTTCCCTGATCGGATCCACTTTTACCCCTAGCAATGAAGGTCACATATTTTCCACTCTCCTCACAAGTTGATTTCTCACTCTGATTTTTCGAGCTAGACTCGTCATCAGCGAGAGTAGTATTCATAGCCTTCTCTTCAAATCTCTTAGCACTAGGGTACTCATTCCTCACATGACCGAAACTGCGAAAGTTATGACATCTCACGGATTTAGATTTCTTCCTAGATTCACTCAGGCCACCTCTTTGTCTCTCTTGAGGCTTCTTCTTATTCCTAAGCATTTTTTGAATTTTTTTAGCTAAGTAGGCCATCTCCTCATCATTGGGTAAATCAGAATCAGAAGATTCCATCCGGATATTCCTAGCGATTTTTAAGGCTATGGATTTTTCCTTAGCTAGATTGTCTAAGGCCAATTCATTGGTCCGGAGGGATCCAACTAACTCCTTTACCTTGATAGTGTCGATGTCCTTACTCTCCTCAATTGCCATAACTTTAGGCCTAAAATGCTCAGATAAGGATCTAAGAATTTTTCTCACTACCTTAGGCTCAGAGATTTTCTCACTTAGGTTGAAGGACGAATTTACTATGTCATTTAAGCTCGTATAAAAGACATCAAACATCTCATCGTTTCTCATTCTTATCTTTTCAAACTTAGTGGCCAACATCTGCAGCTTAGAACTCTTAACTGCTTGAGTTCCCTCATGTGTGGTTTCTAAAATATCCCAAACTTCCTTTGCTACCTCACAATGGACACTCTCCTAAACTCCTCGGGGAAAACTGCCATAAATAGGGCATGGAGGGCTTTGCTATTTAAATTACAGCTATCCAATTGAGCTCTAGACCAATTCTCGACAGGGGTAGGAGTGACTACACCATCTATTGTGGTACTAGGGGCTGACCAACTATTTATTTTCCAAACACGCTCATCTAAGGATTTCAAAAATGCCCTCATTCTCACCTTCCAATACGCATAATTGTTCCCATCAAAGCGGGGTGGCACATTCAACGACATACTCATCTAGATTAATGTAAGGTTAGGATTCGCACTTAGGCTCTAATACCACTTGAAAGTTCAGGGAACGTTCTACAACCACTTGAAAATTCACGGGAATGCTTTATTATGTCAAATTCAAATTTTAGCGTTACCAAGTTTACGTTCTAATTTATCGTTTGACCTTACGTGCGGAATTAATACAATTAATTGTAACAAGTCACAAATTAATTGTTGTCTAGGTGATTAAACATACACGTCCAATTATGCCTATGTTGAATTGTCGATTTGCATAAGGTGAATAAAATAGTAACAACACCAACTCACAATATGATGATGGAGAAACCCCAACGTGGGTAAAATTTAGGGACCAAGCCAGTAGTTTTCACTATACCAATCTAGCTAGTACAAGTTATGTCAAACTCCGTACCAAGTCAGACCCGTTGTTCCGATCTCACAATCTACTGCCGTAGCTATTGCTAGTCTCCTGCTAGCTTCCCAATCTACCTCCTGCAGCCCAATTTGCTGTTCAATACAGCCTCCTAGTCTCTAGTTGATTGTATCACCAAGTGGAATTCCAAGAACCTCCCGTTCTTGTTCAGTTCCTGCGCTTGTCGTCCACCTCTTTCAATCTCCTAATGAGAGAGTCCATTCCTCAACAGATGAAGAAGTCCAAGTGTTTTGTCTTCACAAATAGTGATGTTTCCCCCAACAGTGGATTGCCCGAATCAAAAGGTGTTCATGGATGAAATTCTTGCTCAGTTCTGCCTAGGATCACTTGAGAGAATATTGAAGATGATATCTATGTAAAGCACAATATGACAATCTCTCTTTCATGTTCACGGCCTTTGTATTTATAGTTGGGGGCAATTAGGAGTCCTAGGCCGTGTCAAATTTTCCAGAAATCGAAAATATGATTTTCCATATAACACCGTCGCTCGAGCGAAAAGCGAGCGAACAGCAAGCGACGCCGCTTCGCTCGAGCGAACATCGAGTGGCAAGCGAGCGACAACCATTCTGCTTCCTCTCGCTCGAGCGGTGGCAGGGCGAACAGCTAGCGAACTTTCGATGCCGCGACCTTGATTTGAACCAAACACTCAAACCCTAGTCCCTACCATATATCTTTGCTAAATTGCACACTAAGTCCTTGCATTTTATAACATTGTACAATTGAGTCCCTGACTTTTACAAATTTACAATTTAGTCATTTTGTCCACAAAATCGCCAATTACACATTTAGACTTAACAGTAAGTACACGTTATACAAACATGCAATGATACTAACACGAAATAATTTTCTTTTAACTATTAACATATTTGTTTCGTCCATATTTAAATTTAAGTAAATTGTGATTATTCTACTATTATCAATATTAGTGGTATTTGTCCAATTTGTGGGTTGGAAACNGGGTTGGAAACACTAAATAAATTTAAACTTTTTAGTATTGCGTAGTTAAAAGTTAGCCCAATAGTGAAGTTTATTGTTTTGAAGTTGACCTCCAAGCTTGAGCAATCTTAGACCATTATTTTGTTACAAAAGTTAGAGGAACAATAAAGGGATAAAATAACGTAGTTATTGAGATCATCTCAATGTGCGTTTTGAGCAAATGGCATCGATCTTTGATTCATTTGATATGTTTTCCTTGTTATACGTGCAGAATTTATGCTTTTGGAGTTCTTCATTAGATTATCTTAGTTATCATATGTTTTCTATTGTGAAGAAATTTTAGAACAATTTATTTATGAGGTAGAATTTTAAACTTACTTGTGAAATTTGATTTGGGTTAAAAGTTATTTATTGAGCTAAACCATATGTTGACCAGAGTTAGAGTTTAATAGATAATTTGCATACATCATAGGGATGTTAAATTCCTTACTGTCCATATTATTGTCCATGTGCACTGTATCGATATAAAAAATATTTGGACCTACATAATTGTAAGAAGGTAATAATAGAAAATATTTATTATCTCATCTGCGTTTTGTACCTGAAGTTTGTCAATTATCTAGTTAAATTTATCACAACTCCCTAAATAAGAAAGACAAAATGATAGAAAATATTGTTAATTCAATATTTGATTCTGCAAATTTGCTTGAAGACTCTAGAAGAATAAATATTATGTCCCTATTTTGTTTAGTTAAAAATTATACGTTTAGTAAATTTTAATAAAAGTTAATAAAATGTAAGAATAAAAATGGTTTCTTTGCGTTTTGATTTTAGGAGAACCGAATTGAACCATACCATAAACCGATGATTTTTTTTTCTTTTTTTTTTTTTGAACCAAATCGGACCAAACCATTATGTGCTGATTTGGGTCTAGTTCCATTACTTAAATTTTCAAATGATAAATGCAAGTTGAAATCTATCACTATATCCATAAGTTAATAAAATATGATTAAATTTAAAAAAAAATCAAACATTAAAAAAAAACTCAACTTTAAATTATTTTTCATCAAATGAAAATATTATGTAATAAAATTCATATGCAGAAGTCTAAACTAACGAACAAAATATAGTCATAATTTGAATAAACAAACATCAAGTTCCATCCTCCCACAAATATTATCTGGTAACAATGTTTCGTTAATATAAATGAAGAGTCATAGACAAAAGTTGAATTTTTTGTGTGATTTATTGATTTGTCACAATTGAGTTCGGCTCGTGGTTTTGCTTCTAAAATTGGATCCAAATTAGAATCGGAACCAAATGGTTCTTGGTTCTAAGAACCAAAATCATAATTTTTTTTTTTTTTTTTTTTTGTAGAACCGAATCGAACCATTCAGCTGGGTACGATTGTGATTTGGTTTGGTCTGGTTTTGTTTGATATTTTATCCACCTTAATGAAATGTGTCATTGAAATTGAGTTACAAGCAGGGGATATATTGCTCAATTTCTTTTATTTTATATTATAGAAATATCAGTACACTTCAAAGAAATATTGTATAAACTAAAAGTTCACCATCTTGTAAATTTTATTATTTTGTACGATTGAATTGACTGTTCCGAGACAATATTGATGCGAATAATTGTTACGAATATCTATTGAAGGACCAAAAGAATGTTAAATGTAATGGATTCTCACTTCTTGATTGTTCTCAGATTATGTAAGCCAATAGGCTTTTTCACAAGCTAAAGTTGGGACTGTATTCCCTATATTTGTGAAAATCTTGAGGGTAATATATGTGAGTTCGCCACTCATCATGTTGACCATTTAAATATCATTTGTATCTAATAAGTACATATACTAGATGATTGCTCGATGTTTATTATATATTCACAACTTGAGTTTGGGATATTATTTGCTCAAATTTTAAAATGTGAACATAAATTTCAAATTATACAATCAAGACAGTGTGATTTGTTATATATTGCTAGTGACCTACGTCCCAAACTTTTGATAAATGTTAGTGGGATGACAATGGATGATTTTGCAGAATTGATTGTTAATTGCTTCAACTAATTGTTAAACAATTACTATTAAGAAAAAATGCTTCCATTTCAGCTTTGGAAAATGATATTTTACAAGCATGAATATTTACATGTATCATTTCCACATGAAGTTCTCACAATTATAATTCGTATGGCCAGGAACTTAATGTTTCCTTCCTCAACCTTTTTTGATAGTGAAATATATAAATATAAATATAAATATATATATATATATATATATATATATATATATATATATTTTTTTTTTCCCCTTAGTGCTTCTATTGAAAAGCTGTTGATAACACTTTCGTACATAATGAATGCTTCATATTATAAATGGAAGTGATGATCTTGTTATAAATCCATCGAAGAATGCCAATACTGAAACAAATAATTAATAAAAGGATGCAATCCAACAAAAATGGATGAAGCTATTTGTATAGCACCCTCACTGTGCTGTGGGGTTCATGCCATTTTTTTATTGGCACGGGCCCCCTGATGTAAGGGTGCTGTGTGCCATGCTGTGCACACAGCTCAATTCAATAAAAATTGAATATAATAAAAAAAATATCTAGTTTGATCACATAAAGATATATACTTATACAAAAATGAAAATAATAGAAATCAAGAAAAAAATATAAAATTTCATTTTTTTCGTATTGAAAATATAATTCTAATTAATTTGATCATTATCATTTCAAGCCAACTTATTATTATTTGGTCTATAACTGTGGTCAACTATCATTTTTAACAAATTCATATTATGTAAAATTTAAAGCCTTAGGTGCATTTGGTTTGCGAATCTGTTTTCAATTTGAAATTTATTATCCGTTTTGAGCAATTATTTTAAGATTATAGAAAACATGTTTGATTTGTCATTCTGAAAAATTGTTTCTCAAAATAAAAAACTAAAAAACGTATTTGTTAAAATTTTTAAAAATAATTTTATGGCATTTTATAGGAGCTTGAGAAGAGAGGGAGAGAGAGGAAGAGAGATCGGGAGATGAATACTTGTATTTGGATAAGTTTTGTGTGATTTTATTAAATATTTTAATTTAAGCATTTTTTAACCCTGTTTGACCCCTATTTTTTTGAAATGAAAATGTAGAATAGTGTTTTTTTGAAAAAATGAATGGTTGAAAAAGAAGGAAAAGTTTTCAATTTACGTGTAATATTATTTTATGGAAGATTGTGTAATTGAAAATATGAGAGATAAAAATAAAATGTAATTTAGTGGGGACCAAACAGGGGCTAAGTTCATTTTCCTTGTTTTGAGATTTTTGAGTGTTTTCAAATATTAAAAAGTCATTTTGAGATCTATATTGTAAAACTTTTCTTGTTTTCAAAAATGTATTTTGAGTTTTGAATGTTTTAAAAAATTAAAAATTGAAAATGACTTAAAAAAGACAAATTAATCACACTCTAAACTTTTCAAAAAAGAGAAAAGAGGGAAAGAATAGTAGGTGGTGGTTGTTGACGTCAAAATTAGTAAGGCTGATTTTAAATCAACTTTAAGATTAAAGGGCGATTTATTGTTGAAAAAAGACCACAAAATATGTTTAGAGATTGTAATTATGACTTGAGTTGTTGTGTGAAATCACTTGCCTTTTACAAGAGTCTTCTTCAACTATTTATACATAGTGTCAGTCGAAATTACATCAAATCAGTCAAATCAGTAAATGTGCCGAGCTCGGAACTCGGGTCATCGAATTCTCCTATGATTAGTCAATGAGGCCGGTGGTCACGTGTCAATGTGTTACCCAGGTAATAATGACCTGCAAGGGACTGAAGTTCGAGGACTTAGAATTGGTTGTTCTGGGCGACGATGATGTCACCTGTGGCAAGTGTATCTGATTGATAGAGTGATGTGACAAGGGATAATCATGATGTTTTTCTGAGATAACGGTGGGTTTGTCCGACCTGGGAGTACGGGCTGAACTTAGATTTAATTGAGGTGGGGTTAGCGAACTGTTTTTATTAGGTCGGAGTTCGGATGTCGACAGTTACCCCCAGGTCAGTTCTTCCGTAAGGGGGAGCGACATTCTGACTTGACTGGTTCTTTTTCCAAGAAATATAATTATTACTATGCCAAGTGTTGTGCCTAGATAGGGATGAGCTGTGCAGCACTTTTGGATTGCTTCTCCAGGAAGTTTCATCAAAACTACGTCGTTCTGACTTGCAAGTTTCTGGGTCGTTTGATCTTTCCCTCTATTTTTGGATGAGCGGTTCAGATTGTGTCTCTTGAGTTTCTTTTCCCTTAAATCCCTTTTCATTCCTCTTTTCACTATTTCACTTTGCACGACTCTTCTCTTTCAAAGCTTTTGGGAAATTTCTTCAATTCGTATTCTATTTTCACGAGTGAGGTCAACAACCTTCAGTTCTAAGGTATTCCTTTGTTTCTTCCTCACATTCTTCTGTTCAAGCTTTATTCATTTTTCTCTGCATGAGCTTGGACGAATCTAGAGTGCATTCTTGGGGGAATCACCAAGAAGAATATATCCCACCCTCTCCTAGTTCTTCATCCAGCTGTCAGGAAGTCTTGACCCCAGTCCCTCTTTTCGTAGTAGTCAGGGGAATAACTCAGGTGAGTGGGGGGCTAGTTTTTATAAATCCGTTGTTACGGGTGATATGCTGGTGAGCTGGCGAGCTAAGTACGCCATTCTGAGTTCGGTGATCATGATAATGCCAGACTGTCTGACCGAGCCGACGTTCTCCCAGAGGGATGCGTCGCTCTTAACTCTGCCATTCTTTAAGCAAGACTTGGGCTTCCATTCCCTAAAATAGTCCGTAAGTTCCTTTCTTTTTGGGGCATAGCTCCTACTCAGTTATGCCCGAACGGATGGCCAACATTGATCGCCACCCTCATCCTCTGGGATAAACTAGGAAATCCTGAATTGAGCGTCCAACAGTTCAACTCCCTTTTCACTTTCAACTCCAGCTGGTGGTATACCAGCGTTAGGCCGAGAACTGGAGGCTCGTTAGTCTTAGATACTCTATCCTCAATCAAAAAATGGAAAGAGGAGTTTTTCTATGTGTCCGGAGAATGGCAATTCTATCCTTCCGAAGTGGACAGAGACGATGTGGTCCCGAGGCTCTACCATTCATTATGTAAGTGATTATAAATTTGCTTCTTTGATGAGGTCTACTTTTGACATATTATAAAAAGGAGAATTTGACAAGAGATATACAAATGAGAGCTGAGGTGATAAGGAAGTTGCCAAAGAGGTAGAGATCTTGTAAGTTTGTGATCTCAGATTCAAACCTCTTTCAGGCTGGTTTAGTGCAAGTGCGGGCGTCTAGTCCATCTGCTCCGAGAGTGTTTACCTCGATCGCGTCCAGCTCAGGTAAATGTTAAGCCTTTGCTATTATTATTAATACATATGATAATGATATTATATCTTTCTTCCCATTTCAGCACGTCACTCCGAGATGCTAGGCTACAAAGCGGCTAAGGCAGCAATTGCGGCTAAAGGGAAGAGGAGGGAGGTTCCAGCTGTGGAGAGTCATTCAGAAGGGACTTAGGAGGACTCCCAGCCACTTAAGAGGAACCGATCTGCGACGCCTAGCGACCCTCTTCCTTAGGCAGCCTTTACTCTAGTTGCTTCTCCTCCTAGGTCGGTCGAGGAGGTTACTCCATCGCCGGTAGTCCCAACTGCTGTGCCCATGATTCCGGTGTCCGAAATACCAACAGTTACATTGTCGTCCTCAACTCCTTCGAGTGCCCCAGTTGCTACCTCCACCAGCTCAGTCAGGTCGCAAGATCGGTGTCCGGACTTGCAGTGACTGAGCTGGGAGAGTTTGATGGGCCATCGGTCAAAGATATTTCTAGATTTTCTACATGCTCCTTCTCCGTCGAGGGAGACTACGTGGCCTTCCCCTCACCTTTGCTTGAATCCACCAACCTTCTCACAAGGAGTTGGGGGGAAAAGGAATAGAACTTCTTGGGGAAGATGCCTATTGGGGAGGCCATTGTTACTGCTCAACTTCATGGTCATCGCTCCATCTTGTACATGATGTCGGTGGCGGACAAGGTACATGTCCTCAATAATGCTTTGTTTAAGAGATTTTGTTACTTATCATGTTTTAACTGTATTTGCTTTTTGATCTTCTCAGGTAAAAGCCGAACTCGACAAGCTACTTCAGGCCAAGGATCAGGTCGTAAAATTATATGAGAGTATGAATGAGGAAAAAGTGAATTTTGCTGCCAAGGAAGAGGATTACAGAGGTCAGCTTCAAAAAATGGGTGAGGAGCTGAATGCTGTGCTGACCTCTGAGCAGAATCTCCAGGACGAGGTTGCTACTTTAAAGATTTGGGGTAAGAAGGCCAACAAGAGGGCCGTGATGGACAAGAAGAGAGCTGAAAATGAGAGGGCACAGGCGGAAGAACTGAGGGCCCAGGTTTCTGAGGAGTGTTCTCATACGTTATAGGCTATCAAGAAGTTGGAGGAAGCTCATGCGAGGTCAAAGGACGCAATGAAGAGAGCTGAAGAGGCTGAGGCTAAATGTATCAGAGCTATGAAGGCATGGAGAGAATCTCCAAAGTTTGACGCCTTAGCCTAAGATGCGTATGTAGTGGTCTTGGAAGAGTTAATAAAGCACGTCCGAAGGGAGAGGCCGGAGTTCAATGCTACCTTTCTGGACGAAACACTGGGCGAGCAGAGGGAGGAGTTGCACAAATTGTCCGAAGCTACTGGAGTTCGGATATCTCCTGCTAACAAGGATGTTGAGGGTAGCGCCCCAGTCCCCCAAGACCCCTAGGAGGTTGTTGTTTTGAAGATATTTGATATTTTGTAATATGTTTTGACTCATTTGTGAACTTCATTTCGATGTTTCATGACATTTTGTTTGGAATGGATGATTGTTTATGTTTTAGCATGATTTCTTTAGCAACGATCTCGTTTATATGTGACAATACCTCACAAACTTAGCTAAATTTGCCTTTCTAATGGGATATTTTGACTAAGTGTCGTAGCACATACGACCTTAGCTGGAATTGTATATAAGGAAGGATCTTTGAGAATTTCTAAGAATTCTCACTAGGTATTGTAGTGTGTATGACCTTAGCTTGGCCTGCGTAATTTCGTAGAATTCCTTAGGAAGAATTTTTGTAGAATAATCTTAGATCGACCTGCGTATGGAGCAGGACTTTATAAGATTCCTTAAGAGGAATGTCCACTAAGGGTAACACGTACAACTTTAGATCGGCCTGCGTATAGATCAGGGCTTTGTAAGATTCTTTAGGAGGAATGTTCACTAAGGGTAACACGTACAACCTTAGATCGGATTGCGTAGGGAGCAGGGCTTTGTAAGATTCCTTAAGAAGAATTTTCACTAAGGGTCGCAGCACTTACGACCTTAGATCGGCCTGCGTAGGGAGTAGGGCTTTGTAAGATTCCTTAGGAGGAATATCCACTAAGAGTAACACGTACAGTCTTAGATTGACCTGCGTAGGGAGCGGGGCTTTGTAAGATTTTTTAGGAGGAATGTCCACCAAGGGTAACACGTACAACCTTAGATCGGCCTGCGTAGGGGTTGGGCTTTGTAAGATTTCTTTGGAGGAATTTCTACTAATGGTAACACGTACAGCCTTAGATCGGCTTGCGTAGGGAGCAAGGCTTTGTAAGATTTTTTAGGAGGAATGTCCACTAAGGATAACACATACAACCTTAGATCGGCCTGTGTAGGGAGCATGGCTTTGTAAGATTTCTTAGGAAGAATGTCCATGAAGGATAACACGTACAACCTTAGATCGGCCTGCGTAGGGAGCAGAGCTTTGTAATATTCTGACAGAATGCTGAATAAAATGTTCAAAAATAGGAAGTCCTTTTTTTATTGATGTGATTGGCATTACAAGCGGGTTTTATGGACTTTCCCGTTCACCGATAAAACAGCTTGAGGTGTTTGGTATTCCAAGGATGGGGTAAGGGTCTACTCCCTAAGTTTTCCAGTTCATATGCCTCCTTTGGCACGACCTCCGTCACCAGATAGGGATTCCTACCTCTCTTTGTGAGGATCTGACCTCGAATACATATGTTCGGATTCCATATGTTCGCCATATGCACTATCGGGGGGTTGCGTTGATGATTGGTACAAGCTTTCCACTGACATCTTTTGGTGAGCTTCCTGTTCCATTTGACTTCACCCACACCATGGGGTGTGAAAAATTTGATAGAATAGTGATATAGGGAAACTGCTGCTCTCAGGTTGAAGAGTGGGGTTGTCCCATCACAGCATCATAAGAGGAGGGAGTGTCGAATACCACAAACTCAGAGTTTGTCTTCACATGACGGGGTGTTGATCATGACTCAACGTTGAGTTTGATTGATCCTTTGGTAGAGGTCAAGGCTCTGCTTTATCCTAAGACGATATTCGAGTATAGTCGAAGGAAGTTAGCAGGGATACCCATCCATTTAAGGGTATTACTGAATAGGATATTTAGAGCGCTTCTTGTATCCACCAAGACTTTCGGGATGGCTACCCCGGCCATAGGCAACGAGATAACTAGAACTCTGGGTAAGGATGTGGGTCCGCCTCCTTCTCCTCAAAGGACAGTTGCTCATCTGTTGCTTTTTTGAGGTTCTTCTTAGTTATGCCAATCTCGGAGAGATCCGCAACTACTGGTCTTTTCATTCTGGCCTTCTCGACTTGCATGTTCGTCCTACCCCTTAGCATGTTGACTTGTGGCCTTGGCAAGTTGACATTGCAGGCTCTCGCAGCAGCTTGATCCCCTCGGATAATTTCTATCCTGTAAGGAGTGGGAAATTTCATGCAATAATGGTAAATTGAGGTGACGGCTTTCAGTTCGTGTAAAATGGGTTGTCTCAATATTGCATTATAATTGGATCGCAAATCGACCAACACAAAATCTGCTAGGATCTTTCTTTGGCTAGGAGCTTTGCCTAGCTCCACGATAAGGACGATCTGACCTCAAGCTTCAATAGGATCCCCAGAGAATTCCTGTAGTTTCTTTAGATACGATTGGAGATAGCGTTTTGATATTTCCAATTGCCTCAAAGTTCGTGAGTACAGTATATTGATCGAACTTCCATTTTCAACCAAAGTTCGGTGGACTTTTACTCCAACAACAGTCATTGTAACCACTAGGGCGTCACTCTGGTCCTGAAGGATTCCTTCAGAATCTTCTTCCGTAAACCAGAACCATTCAGGGTCTATATCGATCCTGGGGGTTGGATCTCAGTAGTTCGGCATGGTTCTTGCACTTCGGGCTTGTCTTCGTCTCGCCCTTCTGGATCTCTCAATATACTGATTTTCTCTCTCCATCATCTTGATTTCAGCATGTGAGGGTGGATTACAATTAGAGACTGCCTACTGAACTCGTATGGGAGGCCCCTGCAGCAGCGGCTGCTACGTCGTAAGTCAATCTGCTTCTTTTGGCTTGGCAACAAACTTCTGTAACCGACCTTTTCGAATTAGGGACTCAACTTCCTCTTTTAAGTCCCAGCAATTATCAGTGTCATGGCCTACCATCCTGTGATATCGGTAGTATTGTCTTAGATGTTGTCCTGCCTGTCCGTCCTTTAGGATCATGGGTCTGCGAAATGCCTCTTTCGCATTGGCTTAAGTGAATACCTCTTCCAAGGAGGCTTTGAGTGGGTGGTACTCTCAGAATTTGTATGGCTGAGCCCTAGGACGTTCCCTTTCTCTCCTGTCCTTCTTTCTTTCGGGCTGGGGACTGGGACTTGGTTTTTTCTCCTTTACTGTGTTGTTGAGGTCGGGTTCGGAGGTCTCCTCCTCTTGGTCAGAAGTCGCTTCTTCAGCACTTATGTATTTCTCAGCTCGGTTAAGGAACTCATGATAAGTCCTTGGACCGTCCTCGTGTACTGACCACCAGAATCTTGTTCTGGGCCTCAATCTTGGTAGTACGGCCATGAGTGCCGCATCGTCAAATATTTTTTCCACTTTCATGGGTTGCTTGTTGAACCTGCTCAGATAGCTTTTCAGGGATTCACTTCTTCCCTGTTTGATGCTCACTAGTCATTCCTTAGGCGTGGTTCTGGCCTTGGAGCCCATGAACTGGGCCTAGAACGCCGTGGCTAGATCATTCCAATTCTTTTATTGACCTCTCGTGCAGTCTCCTAAACTATCTTTGAGCTTTGTCTCCTAGAGTCAGGGGGAATACTCGGCACATGATTGTATTGCTTGCCCCCTGTAGTTCTATCCACGAGGTGTATTTGTCAAGGTGGCTGAGGGGATCACCATCCCCTTCGTATGCGGCGATCTGGGGGATTTTCAATTTTTCAGGTAGTGGTTCCATAAGGACATCCTCAGTGAAGGGGGAATGTCGTTTGATTTGGTAATTTTCAGTGCCACATTTTGTTTTAGCCTCCAGGTCAGCGATGCGTTTTTTAAGTGCGCTTAGTTCGAGTTCTGCTTGTTCCAACGGTCGTTTTAGGTCGGCTTGTCCTTGCGTAGGAGTCAGTGATTGCTGGGTCCCCAATCTGTCGAACACGCTTGCAGTCCTCCTCGCCTCAGGTTCCTTACTTCTGACCTTGTCAGTTCAGCTTCTGGAGGATTCTCCCCTTGGAAAATGGAGAGTCCCCCTAGTGAGGGGACGCCTTGCCTGCGTCCTTACGGGGGATTCCACCTCGGTATCTCGTGGGGACGAATGGGCTTGACTCCTTTCCAATCGTCCCAATGCGCTCGTCAATTTTTCCAGGGCTTCCCTCATGGCGGTCATTTGAGGGTTCTGTCGTCGTGGAAAACTTGGTGGTGTGTTCGTTTCGTGAGGGTAGGTGTGAGATGGATTTCTGGAACTTGAACTACGACTCATGGCTCTTCGATTTTGTGGAGAGAATGAGACTATTTTTCACAATTAGAGCCCTTCCTCTAACGTCAAACTGTTGACGTCAAAATTAGCAGAGTTAATCTTAAGCCAACTTTAAGATTAAAGAGCGATTTATTGTTGAAAAAAGACCACAAAGTATGTTTAGAGAGTGTAATTATACTTTGAGTTGTTGTGTGAAATCACTTGCTTTTTACAAGAGTCCTATTCAACTATTTATACATAGTTTCAGCTGAAATTACATCAAATCAGCAACAGTGTCGAACTTGGAACTCGGGTCACAGAATTCTCCTATAATTGGTCAATGGGGCCAGTTGTCATGTGTCAATATGTTACCCAAGTAATGATGACCTGAAAGGGGCTGGAGTTCGAAGACATAGAATTGGTTGTTCCGGGCGGCGATGATGTCACTTGTGGCAAGTGTATTTGATTGATAGGGTGATGTGACAAGGGGTAATCATGATATTTTTCTAAGATAACGACGGGTTTGCCCACCTAGGAGTACGGCCGAACTTACATTTAACTGAGGTAGGATTAACGAACTATTTTTATTAAGTCGTAGTTCGGATGACGACAGTGGTCATTGCCATAACTTTGTCACGTGATAGGGAAAATGACATGAAATCTTAAAGTTCATTATCCGTTGCCCAATTTGACGGCGGCGTGGGGTCACATGAAAGGTGGCTTAATTTCACCAAAATGCTGCAATCGTGAGCATGCCAAGCTCCTGCTCCACACGTGCAGTGACGACCGGAGTAAATTCCTTGACGGATAAAAAATCGCATTTCACAGTAAACAAATGTAAATGAATGAAAAGCTCATGCGGTTTTTGAAAAGCGTAAAATTGCAGCTATCCGTTCTGGATTCTTATCCTTGAAATTCTCAAACCTTATCTCTGAATAACGTAAATGTCGGCAACTTGTCCGTATGATCAGATGGAAAAGTTTCTTTTGATCATTTCCGTCAATTAGCTCATAACTCTACGAATGAATTGGTTCGAAAGATTATTATTATTATTTTTTTCAAAATAATTAAAAATGATGGTTTCAATTTTGTGATCTAAATACAACAATAAACTAGTAAGTTACTGTTACACAAAGTTCCTGTTTGATAGCTATTGAAATTAAAATTTTAATTTAAGTTCAAGTTAACAATTGATTTTAATCATACATTTCATGAGATTTACAATTTTTCAACTGCACATTCATCAACTAGCTTGCTCGATCTATTCAATTGCTAAAGTTAACAATTAATTTTAATAACATAGTTCATGGGACTTACTATTTTTTAACTATACTTTTAATCAAGTTCTATAAAAAAATTTACAACAAAATGATTTTAATCTCCACAAAATTCGGGAAAAATTGCATCAATCTCAAATAGTTAAATAAGGGATTGTTTGAGAAAGTTTTGGGTAAAAACTTGAAACTTCACTATATTTTGATAAAAAAATTTGAATATGATAAAATGTATAATGAAAATTGAAAATTGACTAATTTATAACTAAAAGTAATTTATTGAACAAACACTTATTGTTGTTGCTATTATTATTTATTTATAAGGGTCGTCTCACCCTTCCATACTTGGTAGTTGAAACACTGTCCAGGAGGTCCCTGTAACAACTTGAGGTTCCAAGAAAATTCAAATGGGGAGAAAATAAATTACAATAAATGGATTATGCAAAAAGTCCTTCATAATAAGAGAAAATTTGTGAATTTAAGCCCATAAATGATAAAAATAATCAATGTGAATCTTAAACTCGCACGCAACTTAAAAATGTATAGCAGAACTCCCAAACCACTTGGCGTCCAGTTTTTGTATTAAATGAAATTCACAGGTGATTTTAAACACTCAATTGATAGTTTCCATCATTTAAAGATGAAAATTCATAGATTTAAAATTGACTTAACATAGAACTTCACTTTTAAAGATTGACAACCTAAAAGCGGCTAAACAGTTTGGAGCTTGGCCGTCATCTTCCTTCATGATAAGTTTATGTTAAAAGATTCAAGTCAATTTCAGCAATGATCACTAAATTTTATTAAAATTTTCAAAGTGGTCATCAGTAATTTTCTTATAGTATTAACTCAAGTTTCTAATTGTTACACTCTAATATCACTCTTAAATTTTAATGTGGACACAAATATCGTTAAACTAGTATGTCTTGCCAAACAAAGTTGTTTTGATTGTAACAAAAACATATATATCAAACACATAAATATTTGTACCTTGCTTGGCATACTAATTAATCTCGTTTGTGTCAATACTGGAAATTTATAGACAGACTTGGAGTTTCCAATAGGGTGACCATTAGTACAACTACCGTTTTTGGTATATATATATATATAATAAAAGATTTTTTAAGAAAAGATACTTTCTTAAAAAATCTAATAAAAGAAAATCATATTTAGATGAAAAAAGACATGTTAGGAAATTTAAACCAGAAAGAACCTATAAAAATAGACTCAATTGTTATGTTTGCAATAGTAATCAACATTTATCTAAGACTTGTCCAAAAAGAATAAATAATTATGATAAAAAAAACACATTAATAGAATGCACTAATGAAGATCTAAGACAATTAGTTGAATATATCTCAGATAAAGAATCCATTTATAGTATTATATCAATAGAAGATAAAAATTTAGAAGAAAATAAAGAATCTGATTATAAAATAATAGATGAATTCTCTAACATAAGATTACAAGAAGAATCAGAATCAGAATCAGAAGAAGAATTAAATTTAATGAATAATGTAATTACAGAATGTTTACATAATTGGCAAAAATATAAAGGAGCAGATAATATAGCTTGTTACTTATGTAATTGGTATCCAGTAAGAAAACTTAGAGCCAAATGCTTAAAATGTTATAAAGAAGCATGTATAAAATGCTTAGAAAGAAAAAATCTTATTGAAAAAGAAGAAGTCAATTCAGAAATCTTAAAAGAAAAAATTGAAATATCAGAAATAAAAATTCTTAGAAAAAGAAGCAACAGTTGTAAGTGTGAAAAAAAAAAAGAGAATGTCAATTGATAGAAGAAGATAATTTAGAAGAAATAAATTATGAAATTTCAAAAGAAGATAATTTAGATTTTGGAACTATAGAATTAATTGATAATGAAAAGATTTATGATATGTTAATAACAGAACAAGAAATAGAAAATTTAATTTCTAGATTAGAAAAGATGGAAATAATAGGAGAAAATGTTTTAAAATATTGGGAGAAAGATAAAATATTATGTGAATTAAAAATCAAGAATCCAGAATACACAATTAAAACTAAGAATATAGAAGCAACAAATTTAGATTTAGAAGACTTTAAAATACATATAAAAGAACTCTTGAAATTAGGAGTAATTAGAAAATCAGATAGTCCTCATAGATCAGCAGCCTTTATAGTTAGAAAATATTCAGAAATTGTTAGACGAAAAAGTAGAATGGTCATTAATTATAAAAGACTTAATGATAATACTATAGATGATGCTTATAATATACCAGATAAGATAATTTTAATAAATAAAATTCAAGACTGTAAAATTTTTAGTAAATTTGATTTAAAGTCAAGATTTTGGCAAATGAAAATGCATCCAGAAAGTATTAAGTGGACAGCCTTTACCTGTCCAGAAGGACATTTTGAATGGTTAGTAATACAATTTGGAATTAAGAATGCACCAAGTATTTTCCAAAGAAAAATGGAAAGTATTTTTAATAAACATAGTAAGTTTGTAATAATATACATAGATGATATTTTAGTATTTAGTAAAAATAAACAAGAACATAGAGGACATCTACAAATAGTATTTTCAGAATTTATTAAACATGGTTTAATAATCAGTAAAAAGAGATTCTATTTAAAGAATTCATAGATTTCTTAGGAGTTAATATAGGAGAAGGTAAAATTGAGTTACAACCCCATATTGCTAAAAAAGCTTTAGAATTTTCAGACAAACTTGAAGATTTAAAACAAATCCAAAAATTTTTAGGATTAGTAAATTACGTTAGACCATTTATAAAAGATTTAAGAAAAATAGCAGGACCTTTATATATTAAGACATCTCCTACAGGACAAAGTTTTTTAATCAAGAAGACAAAAAATTAGTCCAACAAATAAAAGAAAAAATAAAAACATTACCAGAATTAGCCATGCCTTTAGATTCAGAATATCTAATCATAGAAACAGATGGAAGTATGACAGGATGGGGAGCTATATTAATATGCAAACCCAATAAATATACTGATAAAAGTACAGAAAGAATTTGTAGGTACAATTGTGGAAATTATAGAGAGAAAGGAAATTTAAATAGTATAGATGCAGAATTATTAGCTATAAATTATGCATTAGATAGTTTTGAACTATTTATTATATCTAAAAGAGAAATAACTATAAGAACAGATTGTGTAGCCATAGTTTCTTTTGTTAATAAAATGAAAATAGATTCAAAAAGAAGTAGCAGAAGAAGATGGTTAAATTTTATAGATAGAATTACAAATACAGGAATTAATATAGAATTTGAGCATATTAAAGGTAGTGATAATAAGGCGGCAGATATATTAAGTAGAATAATAATAGACAGAAATTATTAAATTTGTTTAACGTAATTTCTTTATACAGATGACAAGACCAAAGCTTATAAGACCAGGAATTCCACCTGGGAATTCATTTGCATCAAGATTATTACCACAAACTCCATTTAATTAGAACAGACCAATGTTACAAGACAAATTAAGGTTTGGAAACCAAGAACTTATAGTTTTTCCCAATAGTAATATTTCTTTTAAAATTTTACCGCATATTTCTCTATCTAGAGAAGAAAAATGTATTTTAGACAATTTATGGATTTCTTATAATAAGAATCCAAAAGATCAAAAATATTTTCTTGCATGCATGAATGCATTGTCAGAACATTTTAGTCAGAACAAACAAAGATTTAAATTTTATGTTGTTATTAAAGGTAGAAATCCAGGAATTTTCCATTCTTGGATAGAAGTTTTAGATTGCATTAAAAATTTTCGAGACCCTCTTTATAAAGGTTTTACAAATTTTCAAGAAGCATTAGATGTAGCAAGACAACAGATAGGAATAAATTTTTATTTATCTCCTTCTTTAAAAAATTATTCTGATCCTCCATTAGACTTCTCTCCAAGTAAAGACCAGAATATTTTTTGTCAACATTGTGAGTGTATGCAAAGAAATTATAAAGTTATCAATGAAGCCAACCAGAACCTTTTCACTAGAAAGAACCCAATTAGAAAAGGAGATTTTGGATTTGAAAGTCCATTATCCAACAGGTACTATGGAGCCCAAGAAATCCATAGCTAGTCCAGCCCAAACGGTAGCTGGTAAAGACTTATCAAATCAGTTGAAGGTTGTGGACTTACCAAAAGCCCAACAGACTCAGGGGACTGTTGATTCCTCTACTAAATTAGATAATCAGACTCAGCAGACTGATAAATTTGCTACAGAAAAGGGTAAAGAAATTTGGGATCTTTTAGGATAGCCCAGTAGAAAATTTGATTACCTAATCAAATACAGTCCACTAGATCATTTTTCTCCAGAACACTTTTCAAATAATCCAGAATTTTCACAAGCCCAAGAAATTCAGCCTAATAAGGGAAAAGAAAAAATGTTAGCTCAAGATAGTCAAAACTGTTTATTTCTTCAAAAATCACAAGATCTTAATCCAGATACTGTTTCTCTAGAAAAGATTTTTGAAAAAATTGAAGAATTTTAGAAGCAATCCAAAAAAGATGAAGGAACTTCTTCCAGGAAAAAGAAAAAGATTAAGAAGAAGAAAAATAATGAAAGATTTAAAGAACAAATTAGAGAAGCAGTCAATCAAGCATTTGAGACAATCTTAAAAAAGAACCATGGAGAAGAAAAAGAAATTTCAGAATGCCCAGAACAAAAAGAAAAAGATGAAGTCAGTAATTCCAAACTTTCAGATGAAGACGAAGATCCACAGAATGAAGGATACAATAATTCAGACAGTGGAATGTCATTTTTATCAGTGGCACGCCACAATCTTGATACTTGATAAAGATCCTCAATAATGCATAACAAGACAAAACTGAAAGAAGAAAAGATAGAAAACTTTTTATCATTATACTGTAGACTTTTAGAAAAAAGTTCTATTATTGTTGTATTATTAGAAAAGGTATCGGGACTTTTTGAAAAAGAAAAGATTTCCATTTGAATTTTTTAACATCTGATAGACCTTTTTGTAAAGTTGGTGGAAATCTTGCAAAAGAAAGATTCCCAACTGTAGACCTTTAGAATTTTTAGCAAAAAGACATAGAAATCTTTATCACTTGTCAGAATGGCCAGAAGTTTCTCGGTGAAACGTGTGCCTTTCTCAGGGGTAGTTTAGACTTTTGGCTCCCAAGAATTTTTCTATTTAAGGAATGAGTTTCATTTGGTTTAGGCAGAAGTTTACAACCTGTGTACTCTCTGCTATCTAAAAAACCCTTTGAAACCTCTCCTCCAGAAAAATTCTCAATCCAAAAAACATTGTATAGCTGAAATATTCTTGTGAATATTTAAGGTATTCTTGTATTCTTATTCTTTTAAGTTTATTTTAGAATTTTAGGAACTTCCCGAAAGGGAAATTCTTAGTTATAAATCTTTTAAAGATGAATTTATAAATCCCTGATTTTGTCTTTTATTATTATGTTTTCATGTTTGGTAAATATTTATTATGTTTATCATTTCATCATATCCATATAATAAAAGCATAACTTGATTTTTAGAAGCCATACTGTTTTTAGGTTAATCCTGAGTGATCCAAATGAGTGAAAACTTTTGGCCGGAGTGAGCCTTTTGATATTTTGTAGAGATGCTGGGGAAAGGGAAAAAATTAATCTAAGAATTTTATAAGGGAATGCCACGGGTAACCTTATAAAAAGGAATCAGGTTCAAGTTTATATGTCATAGGTGGTGAAAATTTAAATATGAAAAAAAAAAGGATTTATATATGATTCTCAAAAAAGATTTATAGAAAACTAAGGAGAGTACTGAGTATGATTAAAGTTATTAAAAGTTAAAAGTTTGAACAAAATAGCCTATTAAAACAGCATTAAAACGGCCTTTTAAAAAAACAGCATACCTCCCCATTTGGTATCAGAGCAAAAAAGGAAGTAGTGATCGGGATAAAAAGAAGTTTATGATATTAGAATTAACTGGTATAAGAGATAATAATTTAACTTATCAAGTAAAATATAGTATAGATATTTTATCTTTCTCCCAGTATTTTAAAACATTTTCTCCTATTATTTCCATCTTTTCTAATCTAGAAATTAAATTTTCTATTTTTTGTTCTGTTATTAACATATCATAAATCTTTTCATTATCAATTAATTCTATAGTTCCAAAATCTAAATTATCTTCTTCTGAAATTTCATAATTTATTTCTTCTAAATTATCTTCTTCTATCAATTGACATTCTCTTTCTTTTTCACACTTACAACTGTTGTTACTACTTCCACCACGCTTCTCTATGCACTCTGATGGAAAATAGGTAATTTGTGTTGGTGTAAATAATGTATGTTTTTGTAAATGTAAGAAATCTTTAGTAATTGTAATACTTCCATTGTCTTTTAATAAAAAAACTTAGTCCTATGATAAAATCTGTATCTTTAATATTTAAAGGTCTAACTCAAACTGATTCTTTTGGTAAGGTATATTCTATACTTCTACCACAGTTTGTCTCAAAACTAATCTTACTATTTGATTGTAATAATTCTGTATAAGTATAAAATTCTCCGTCCATTTGTTGTGCTTCTATTGGTTTATTTGAATATGTTATATATTGTTTTGGGATTAATTTCTTATTAATTATACAGTTACTACATCTTGAGTCTATTAATCCTAGACATTTTATTTCATATTGTCCTATTCTTATATAATATTTTACCTTAATACTTTTAAATTTTTCTGGCTTACATATTACCTGAACATATTCTTTTTCTTTATATTCTGTACTTTGATTTTGTTCTTCTATTTCTATTGTTTTTCCTTTACTATTATATTCTAACATTTCTATCTTATTTATTATAAATTTTTGCATTTCTTCTAGGCTTTCAATTCTTTTTCTAAGAATTTTTATTTCTGATATTTCAATTTTTTCTTTTAAGATTTCTGAATTGACTTCTTCTTTTTCAATGAGATTTTTTCTTTCTAAGCATTTTATACATGCTTCTTTATAACATTCTAAGCATTTGACTTTAAGTTTTCTTACTGGATACCAATTACATAAGTAACAAGCTATATTATCTGCTCCTTTATATTTTTGCCAATTATGTAAACATTCTGTAATTACATTATTCATTAAATTTAGTTCTTCTTCTGATTTTTCTTGTAATCTTATGTTAGAGAATTCATCTATTATTTCATAATCAGATTCTTTATTTTCTTCTAAATTTTTATCTTCTATTGATATAATACTGTAAATGGATTTTTTATCTGAGATATATTCATCTAATTGTATTAGATCTTCATTAGTGCATTCTATTAATGTGCTTTTCTTATCATAATTATTCATTCTTTTTGGACAAGTCTTAGATAAATGTTCATTACTATTGCAAACATAACAACTGAGTCTATTTTTATAGGTTATTTCTGGTTTAAATTTCCTCACATGTCTTTTTTCATCTAATATATGGTTTTCTTTTATTAGATTTTCTAAGCAAGTATCTTTTTTTAAAAGATCTTTTATTCTTTCTTTCTTTATTACTATATTTGTTTTTTCTTGAACTAGAGGCTTCATAAGTTTGTGGGGTAAAAATATCTTTATAGAATTTATAGTCTGTCTTTTTAAGTTATTTTTGAATTTGTAATTCTACACATTTATTTTCTAAACATCTTATTACATGTTGTATTCTTTGTCCTATACTCCATTGTTTTTCTGGTTCTTCTTTTACTGCTGGTAAATTATTCCATTTATCTGTAATTTCTAGTCCTAATGGTCCTGGTAATTTATGAAATAATTTATTTCCGATTTCTTGATTAAATGTATTTCCTGATATTGAAGTTAAGTAATGATACTCATTTAAAAAGTTCTTAACATATCTTCCTTTAGTCCATTTATAAAGGCTAAGTTGTTCTAAATCTCTCATAACTTTTCTTTGTATGCTCATATGTCCTGAATTTGGGTCTGTTCCTGTTATTAATATTTATATTTTATTAACAAAATTATATGGATTGCTACCCATATTAATTAATTGTTCGAATTCTTCTTTCTTTTCTAATTTAAATGCTTCCCACATAACTTTTACACTTTCTCCTAAGAATGTTTCTAAGTATCTATACATGTCTAAAGCTTCCATTTCTTGAAAGTTTCTAATATAATGTCATATTATAGTATTTTTCCAAACATTTATTACATTATTCCATGTTTGTGGATTATGTGCTGTAATATTTAAATTTTGTGCTTTATGATCTGATTGGAATTCTATTTTTTTTTCTAAGGGTCTTTCACTTCCTCTTGCTATGTATTTTCCTTCTGTATTATTATATAAAGGATAAGCTCCTCTTGGGGGAAATCCCCCACCATAAACCATTGCTTCATGTTTAATTGTTCTATCAAAAGGGGTATCACTAAAGGTTCTATATGTATTAGAATTTTCCATAAGTTCTTTTATATAGCTGAGATCCGAATTATCTGAATCATTGTCTTCTTTAATAATTCCTATTCTTATATTCTGTTCTTGATCATAATATAAATATTCAGATTCTGTAATTGTCTTATTAAGGTACATTTGATCTTCTAGTTCTAATAATTCTTTATTATCTAAATTCATTTCTAATTCTTTTGGATAAATTATTCTATCAAATTTTTCATCTATTAATTCTATATGAACTTGATTTTGAAATGGTTCATTTTGTTCTTCTTCAAGATTGGTTTTTTCTATATTTTGATTATATTGTACTGGTCTATTTAAAACTCTTTCTATTATGTTTCTACTTATACTTGAGGTACTATTTCTAGATGTAGATGCTTCTTCATTTATTGTTCTAAATCTTCCTATAAAAGGATTTGTATTCATCTTGAAAATTTATATTCTTTAGATAATTTTCTGGTTACCTTTTCATTTCCTGTTTCTCTAAAACTTAAGTTTTCTAATGTATTTGTTAGTGCTTTTAAATCTTTCTCTACACTTGATGTAGTTCCTATTTCTATCTCTTTAGATTTAGTAGAATCTAAAATTCTTTTTATTTCTGTTAAGTCTACCTTAGATGGTAATTTTTTCTAGTTTAACAAGTTTTTCTAAAATACTTGAATTTTGATTTTTAATATAATCTAAAGATTCTTTTATATTTTTAGTCTCTTGATCTCTAGCTGTAATATTTTCTTTTATAGTTTCTAAATAATTATTTTGCTTTTTGTTTCTAGTTCTAAATTTTTTGATAAATTTATGATTAAATCTATTAAACAATTCTGACTTGGATCTTCTGAAAATAAACTATGTAATTTATGCTTATTGTCTAAATTACACTTAATTATATTATTATCAACTATTTGTACTTTTTTACTAATATTTCTTAAGTCTAAGTCTAAATATTCAATCTTTCTATTTGTATCCAGAGTTCTAAATCGTAAAAGATTCTTCGTAATATAAAGATATGTCTATATTCTTCCACTAGAATTCTTTTTATAATATTTTCTCTTAATTCAACAGGTAAATCTTTAGTAATTCTTAAAATTTCTAAAATTTCAACTAAATCTTTTCTATATGTTCCAACAATATTGTCTTCTTCAAAGTAACCACAAATATCTATACTATATTTTACTTGATAAGTTAAATTATTATCTCTTATACCAGTTAATTCTAATATCATAAACTTCTTTTTATCTCGATCACTACTTCTTTATATATATATCTGTCTTTTATTTTTATCATCTACATTTTGCAATACATTTCTGCTACGATAATCAAACAATTGAGAATTAAAAGAATTTGATTTCCCTGTCGGCGGTGTTTCATTGAATTCCTCGTATTTCATCACTTATTTTTGTCTTCTCCTTCATCAGCTTTCTTTTTCAGTAGAGGTGCGCACGAATTCGATGGTCACTATATCCAAAACCTGTCATAGAAATAAAACATCACAATAAAGCAATTATTTTTGGCAAAAAACTTAAATGGCAACTCCATAAATTTTATTTTATAAGATTCGCAAATTTTATATAGAGCCTGTTTGGGAGTGATTTTGAGAATTGATTTTTTGACAGTTAGGAGAAAAGTGGGGTCCACCTATGAAAGAAGAAGTGAAATATGACGGCTGGAATAGTGAAATAACGGTCAAAAAATCAATTTTTTGGGTGAAAAAATGGGGTCCAAACAGGCTCATAGTAAATTCGAGGTTTCTTTATATAACATTATTGTCCCTGTAAATTGAAGAAATCATTCACATGATGCTCTCTAACATACTGTCAACACATACTTAAAAATACATATTAATATTGTTGGAAAAATAATTAGTTGCAGTAACGTTCAGAACAATAAAATACAGAAATATAAAATTTATCGTCCGATCGAGTTTCGTGACATCACGATGTCCTAAAATGAAATTGTCCGTCGATAACTGCTGCTACCTCAGTAGACAATCACTCCCAGAATACAACTATCGTAAACTACTTGTGCAGCAATCACGAATGATTTTTCCAAAACTTTCAATTGTACTTCAGAATATATGTAAAAATCCGAGAATAAGAAATTCGAAATATGAAAAGTAAGAGTTGATGCGAGATGATTTTTCTATTTTCTTTTATGTGTGTTTTTTCCAAAACGAGATATGAGTTTATATAGGCAAGATGGAAGTAACAGTCTCCACCATGATCAGAGAGTAACGCAGAATTTTAATAATTGAGTAGTGGGTATTTTAATGACTATGAGTGGGTTGTTACACAAACAAACGATCAGAAAATATTGACTAGTTTTACCTATTAAATAATAAAAAAAATTATTTTATTCAAAAAAGCCCAAAAGCCAAAGGGCCTAAAGCCCCAATCAAGATATTTTAATATTTGCGTGAGGAATGACTCGATCCCTCGACAACTTACACAAATACCATATTTCCAACCACTTTAACACTTTATTTAATTTGATTATTTTTTTCACATTTTATATTTATACCATAAATATATAACAAATATTACTATCGCGAATGGAACACCTTTTATTTTTTATTAATATTAATGAAGAATATAACACTGTTCCAAAAAAAAAAAAAAATAAACAAAAAGTTGCTCTGAAAATCTGGGTATTTGGCAAGACTTATTTACATGCAGTTGGAAAATTTGGAACTTGTGTTGGATCTGTATAATATGGTTACGAGTTTAATTCATTTAAACTTGAAAGGGGATGGTTTGAGTTTGACGATGTTTATATTTTTCTGGGGAATCTTGATTTTGTAGTGTATATTGTTTGGACATGAATTGGGTAATTTTGACTAGTTTTTTCCCATATGGTTAAGTTCTGTTTAGGCCAAATCGACCCTTTCCTCCGTGAAAGAGGATATTGAATATGCAGATTGGTTCTCTTTTCATTTTGAATGCGAGCTTCATATTCAGGGGAAAGAATTAAGAATCTTATTTAGTTGTATTATATTTCATGCATAGGTTTACAACTCGATTACTTCATCTAAATATGCTAAACTTGCCACTCAATGGGCACATTGTACTTTATCTATTTCTGTAAAGCGCATGGAAAAGAACTATATCTGTCTTTTATTTTTATCGATATATGTGTTAGATACTACAGTAACAAATTGCAATCTTAAATTGGGTTTGCAGAAATTCCCTCCTCCTTAGTGAAATAAATCTTTTGTTTGATATGGAGCATTCACCAAAGGAAATCGATGAAAGTGAGACAGTAACAAGTGAAGAACTCGTGAGGATAGATGCTAATATGCTTACCAATCCTATCGAACCAGAGGGTCGTAGTGTGTTTGGCCTCACCAGCATTTTCTGTGTCCACAAGCAGTGAGTGGCTAGGAAGTTCAACCCCGCCAATTTAAGTACATTGGAGGGGGAATGTTTTGAATGGAGGCAAAATGTATTTGGCCGATACTGTGCGTCGTTCTACTAGTCTCTCTCTGCGAACGATGCAGGTTTGGTGCTCGAGGAATTGACTGCAAGAAATTATGATTATGGGTCTCCTAACTCATCTTTTCTAAGCTGCTCAACCACTAGAAAAGGAATTAACCATAAGGGGAGATATTTGCATCAATTGGGATTGCATGGGCCTAAAAGTATTATCCGAGAGAGAGATTCGACGTCCCAAAATAAGGGTCCGCTGGCATTGATTTTGATGCAGAATGATTAACTCAATAAAAATAACAAGAAGAGATATGGGAGAAGGAAGAAGAAGAAGAAATAAGGCAGAAGAGGGAGAAGAGATGGCAGCAGCCAAAACCAATAATTCTCAATCAATTCATCATTAACTGAAAAATTACAAACCAAGATAGGTTTAAATAATGAAAACCTAGAAATATAGGGCCAAGCCCATTATTTAAGTCCTAATTAAAATACGTAAACTTAAATAAAAGTCCAACTGAAACAATAATAAAGGTCCAACTAAAATACTGAAACAATAATAAAAGTTCAACTATAAGGATGTCCTCATCAATTCTCCCGGGGTGGGAGAGAAAACTCGACCCTGTCGAGTGGCTATATCACCATAGGCATCTGTCAGTCTCCCAACCATAAGCTGAGTGGCTGAGCAAGCTTCTTCCTGCGTCTGTAGAAATGCGTCAGTGGCGGTCTGAATCTGGTGTCCCACCAACTCCCCTCGGGTGGACGGGAGGCGATTTGAACCAAGGAAGATCCTGCTGACTCTGATAAAGCTCTAGCAAATCTGGATCCAAATGCTGTAGTGTCTCCCTGGAGATCCATGCACAATCAGAATCTGGTCGACCAACCCAACGAACAAGGAAGCATTGAACCTCTCCATCATTAGTGAACACAATTTCTTCATCTAAAATAGTAACAATTTTATCTGTGTGTGCTGTGAGAGGTGGTAGTGGGTTAGAGGGGGCCAAAGAATTAGGATCAAGGTCCACAAAAGGAGGTAACAGAGGATCATCTGAGGGAATGAAATGGCCTTTATAAGCTACAAGGTCTTCAACATTGAAAGTATGGTGGTACCCAATGTGGGATGGAATCTCGACAATATATGCATTTGGACCAACTTGCTTTAAAATTTTAAAAGGACCAGCACTACGAGCTTGCAATTTGGAGTCAAGTCCATGTAGACGCCGCTCTGGCCTAATGCGAACCATAACGTAATCCCCAACATTAAACTCAATGTGTCGTTTATGTAAATCAGCTTGTAGTTTATAATTTGCATTACTAGCTTCAAGTTGTTTATTGATCTCAATGTGCAAATCACGAAGGCGTTGTGCAAATGCTTCGGCTGATACTGACACTCTAGCCTGTGGGGACATAGGGATGAGATCTAATGGTTTCCTAGGCTTGTATCCGTGAACGGCTTCAAATGGACTCATACCTAAAGAACGATTTACGAAGCTATTATACGCGATTTGAGCGACAGGAAGGATTAAATCCCAATTCCGAAGGTTCTCCCGGACCAGACAACGTAATAAGTTACCAAGACTCCGATTAACAACTTCGGTCTGACCGTCAGTTTGAGGGTGGTAGGCTGTAGAAAATTTTAATTTGGTACCCATCTTATGCCACAAAGTCCTCCAAAAATGGCTAGTGAAGCGAACGTCCCTATCGGACACGATGGTCTTGGGAAGCCCATACAGTTTGACAATCTCATTAAAGAATAATATGGCAACCTTGGACGCATCCGATGTTTTGCTACAGGGGATAAAGTGAGCCATTTTCGAGAAACGATCGACAACCACGAGAATAGAATCATGCTTCTTTGGGGTGTGTGGCAGTCCTAGCACAAAATCCATACTAACGTCTTGCCAAGGACAATTGGGGACGGGGAGAGGAGTGTATAGGCCTGTGTTCTGCTTCTTCTGTTTGGCCAATTGACAAGTGTTACATGTACTAACAATTTTAGCCACATCT
>NC_036251.1:5999051-6001732 GCF_002742605.1 Olea europaea var. sylvestris
GTCTTCCACTCATCCCCTGGGCGAATTCTAATTTGATGGTACCCACTCTTTAGATCGATCTTTGAAAAGATTGTCGCGCCAACCATCATATCCAACATATCATCAAGCCTAGGAATGGGAAAACGATACTTCACCGTGATCCTATTGATAGCGCGACTATCCACACACATTCTCCAAGTTCCATCCTTTTTTGGCGTCAATAGGGCGGGGACAGCACATGGGCTTAAACTCTCACGAATGAATCCTTTGTTGAGAAGGTCATTCACTTGCCTTTGGAGCTCAGCGTGCTCGGTAGGATTCATCCTATAATGTGGCAAATTTGGAAGGGATGCGCCGGGGACAAAATCTATGGCATGTTGAATATCTCTTAGCAGAGGTAGATGATCAGGTAGGTCTTCCGGAAAGACATCTCGAAACTCCTGAAGGATCGATTGGACTTCCGCAGTATCCTCACTTGTGGAGTTAGGTGAAACCTCCATGACTACTAAGGCGAACACAATTGAGTCGCCAATAATTGTACGCTCAAACTCTGTAGGACTAATGATATGCAACCCCTTTTGTTCCACGCTTTTCTTCGCTTCTAGTGAGCCAGCCGGCTTTGGGGGTAGTGGGTTGAGATGAATCTTCTTTCCATTAAACACGAAGGAGCAGGAATTGGATCGACCATATATGGTTACATCTAGGTCAAATAGCTAAGGTCGTCCTAAGATGATGTGCCCGACGTCCATCGAAATAACGTCACACCATATAAGGTCCTTATACTCCAGGAACTGGTAGGGACTAAACAACGCTCATTAACAGCTATAGAGGAGGTGTCAACCCAAGAGACACTATAAGGCTGGGGGTGAGGAACTGGTTTCAACCCTAGACGGGATATAGTAGCCTTTGAAACCGCGTTAATACAGCTGCCACTATCCACGATAACTTTACAGCCCTTGTTATTAATCTTGATGTAGGTGTGGAAGATGGCATGACGGCGCCAATCGTCGGCATCCTTAGGCTGGGTGAGGGTGTAACGGACGACACCGACTCTGGGTGTATGTGGGATAATGGGACTAGCCTGAATACAACCTAAGAAGGTATCCTCACTGTCCTCCAAGTCTTCAAACTCTTCTAACTTAGGCTCATAAACCTGATCCTCTAGTGGTTCGATGACTATATCCTCACGTTCGTCCAGAACTAGGGCTTGGCTAGGGCACTTAGAAGCAATGTGACCAAAACCCTTACAGTTGAAGCATTGCAAACGGGAGGAGGTCCTTGAAACCTCAGAACCTCTACCTTTGCTATCCGATGCAGGGGTAGTATTAGAGGGAGGAGGACCTAGAATAGACTTAGGGGATGGCGTGGATGCAGATGAGGTTGTAGTGCGGGAGTCACTACGATTTCTATACGGTGTCCTAGTCACTAATTCATAATCCCGAACGAAAGAGTAGGCGCGGTCGAGAGTGGTGACACCCCTAAGGACAAGCTCGCGCCTAAGTTCGTCTCTTAAACCTTGCCTAAACCTACTCAAGGTCATAACTTCATCCTCAACAACCTGACATTTCATTCGAAACTCATCAAACTGAGCAACATATTCGGTCACAGGTCGACTGCCTTGTGTAAGTGCGTTCCATTGATCCAGCAAGTTACCCCTATAAGATTGAGGTAAATATTTTTCTTGAAGGTGGCGCTTCATTTCATCCCAACTCCCAACAGGGGGAGCATGACGCCTTTCAAGGAGGTCCTCAACACTTTCCCAAAAGAGTTGAGCAGTGCCAGTTAACTTCAAACTGGCAAATTGTACCCTCCGATCTTCCGGGACCCCATACCATGCAAAGAAGCGATCCATATCTCTAACCCATTGATTGAAGGCACTAGGATCTAGACAACCGTCAAACGTAGGGGCATCCAACTTAATGTTTCGAAAGAGGCGCTCATCGTGGCGAGGGGGAGATTGTGTACCATGACGGTAATATCCCCGCTCTCGTTCCCGAACCTGATTTCCTTCCCTACGACCATGTCGGGCATGGTGTCGACCACCTTGTGGGCGACGATGAGGCCTATTAATGGAAGCCTCAGAGTTCTCAGCCTCGGTCGAATATGGGATTTGGTCAAGAGTATTCAACCTAGCGGCTAGGGCTCTATTCTCTTCACGAGTAGCGACTACCTCAGTTTGGACAGCTGTTAGTTGATTTTGTAATTGTGCAAGCTGTCTGGTGAGGGCCTCAATTTGGGCGGGGTCCATGATAAGGTTACTAAAGTTAGAGGCAGTAACGCGACCACTACGCAATTGCATACACGGTAACACGACTACGTAAAGTGCACTACTGAGATCAATAATCAACAATCAACTAGTGCCGACCGAAGAATTAGTCATTGAAATTATTATTATTATTATTTATTTTTTTATTTTTGCTATTTTGTCAAATTTAAAGGTTGGGGTTACTTATGGCTCGATCGCAAGCTAATACTACTAATGCTAATAAGATAGAAAAGCAAATGTCCAAATACTAGGTCTAGTCAGGTGGGGTAAACGATTGAGTAATGAAATTTAGTTCGTGAATTATTCTCGAATAGGTTTAAGGCAGTATTATCGAAGGGCTAGTACATATCAATGGAATTTAGTTCGTGAAATACAATCAAATAGGTTGAAGGCAATATTATCAAATGGCCAGCATACAACGAATTAATCGATGCAA
>NC_036251.1:6001925-6048464 GCF_002742605.1 Olea europaea var. sylvestris
AATTTTTTTTTTTTTTTTTTTTTTTTTTTTTTTTTTTTTTTTTTTTTTTTTTTTTTTTTTTTTTTTTTTTTTTTTTTTTTTTTTTTTTTTTTTTTTTTTTTTTTTTTTTTAATAATAATACAAAATTAGAATAACAAAATAATAAATGAGCCCATTTCACAAATGTGGGCCTAAATTACAATCAAAATCTTAATCAAGCCCAATCCCAATTGATGACCAATAACCCAACCCACTTAAGTATTAAACCAATTAACCCAAAACCCAATTGATAACTAGTACCCAATTAAGCCCAATCCCAAGTATTAGACATAAACAAGCCCGATTGAAATTAACCCCAAACCCACTTGATACTATTAAACCAACCCCATTAAATAAAAAAACCCAGCCCAAACCCATAACGCATAAACAACCGACTGAAGACTGCAGAATTCGACGACTGGGTTGGCCGACGAGGAACGCCTCGACGAAGCTGGGCTTGGACGGCTACTACTGGTTTACTGTGGCAGTTTGCTGGCAGCTGTTGGCGGCAGTCTGCTTCAACTTCGATTTGTCTGATTTTGTAAAGTTGCAGGACGGCAGATGATGGTATTGTTGTAGTGAGTGATGGTGTTTGGATTGAAATCGGTGGTGGATGAGGCCGATTGTTGGGTCTGTTTTGACGGCTGTCGGGGGCGACGAAGGACCTATCGGCGACTCGGAAGGCAACCGTGTCTTGGGAGTATGATAGACGACTGGGAAGGCAGAGATGGTGAACGGGTTTTGCAGCAGTGAGTTGGTGGTGGTGGTTGTGTTTCGACAGGGTCGAGGAGTTGGAACGGTTTCGGACTTGGCAGTAAGGCAGTCGAAAAGATTTTCTGTCGCAGGAGGGGGTGAAGGTGTTAACTGGATTCTGCAGAAATTGAGTTTTGAGCAACGCAGTGAACACCCAACTGTTTTCCCAAGTTCGCTCTGATACCAATTTGATGCAGAATGATTAACTCAATAAAAATAACAAGAAGAGATATGGGAGAAGGAAGAAGAAGAAGAAATAAGGCAGAAGAGGGAGAAGAGATGGCAGCAGCCAAAACCAATAATTCTCAATCAATTCATCATTAACTGAAAAATTACAAACCAAGATAGGTTTAAATAATGAAAACCTAGAAATATAGGGCCAAGCCCATTATTTAAGTCCTAATTAAAATACGTAAACTTAAATAAAAGTCCAACTGAAACAATAATAAAGGTCCAACTAAAATACTGAAACAATAATAAAAGTCCAACTATAAGGATGTCCTCATCAGATTTCTAGGGAAGATTTGCCAAGAACGAACTTCTACAAGTCGAAACCTTTATCAAGTAGGCAAAATGACAAAGACTCAAGTAGAATATCTTTGACTGATGGTTATAGCAAAGAATCCTCTTGTAGAATGCCTCATTGTTATGATCGGTCTAAAATCTTATCTTCATCAAGTTTCTCTTTTTTCAGTAAGCAGTCGATGGTATCAATAGAGAAGAATGTTCCAAATAAAAGCCTCGGGGTTTGTTCTGAATTTCATAGAGCAAGAATGGGTCAGAATACAGACAAGCAGACTTCCTCAAATAGAAAATCATCGGATATGTCCCTTTCTAGTCAGGTTCATTCTTGTGATAATGGCAGGAAAGGACTTGAATTGCCTCATTTTGGGAGTACCTTGAGAGAATGGCTAAACTCTGGGCGTTCCAAAATAAATAAAAGTTACAGGCTGCATTTGTTTAGGCAGATTGTGCAAATAGTGGATATTGCACACTCTCAAGGCTTTTCCTTGCTGCATATATGCCCATCTTCGTTTATTTTATTGCCACCCGATGATGTCAAATACATTGGTTCGTTGATGCAGGCAGAATTACTCAGTTTGATGGATAAGGATATTAGAACGAAGAGACATTTGGAGCATGAAATGTCTCCATGTGGAAAATTTGGTGTAAAGCAGCAAAAACTATGCCAGGACAAATTGATAATGCATAAACCTCTGTTCATCTCCAAAAATGGTGTCAATGACAATGGTTCTAATCAGGTAAGGACTGGCATCAGTGATGTGGAAAATTCTAACCAGCCTGAATGTGCAGCTCGAAACAATTTTACGCAGGAAGGCAATCTATCCAGGGGCAGTTTGGGGTTGCATTTGATGCTGCTCAGTTGGAAAAGAAATGGTATACTTGTCCAGAGGAGCTTGACAATCCTCAATCAAATATCTTTTGTTATTTGAGGTAAGAATTATTGTTGATTTATCTAAGCTTTATGTTCTTTAAGTTTCGACTTAAATTTTCACAATGATCTACTCTCAATATTAAGAGTAATTCCTCTTTTCCTGCCATTGTACACGAGTCTATCTTCTGCTTAATAATCGTTAAAGGTAGGGACTTGGGGTAATCGTGAATACTGACATCAGGTTTCTTGTTCTTCTTCCTTGGACTTGATATGTCAAAATGTAATGCATTGTACAAACTTTGGCACGCCACATGCTTCATATATTGGAAATGTATAGGTTGAGAATCATGCAATGGAATATGTAAAGCTTTGTTAGATTGCTTTTCTAATTTAAGATGACAACTGAAATTTAACAGCAGAGAACATATTCATCAGCTGAACACAGAGAGGAAAGAAGGGAAAAGGCAATGTATCTCGGAACCAACGTAACGTAAATGAACTTAAAAAATGGGGACTCATATATGTTTTAATTCATCTTATGATTTTTAACTCTGGGTTTTATTAAAAAACAAAAAATGTAAGACCAAATATATGTAGTTTTGCACTGATACTTACTCGTTCCTTCAGTTGCTTTGGCATTTTGAATCAATAGAAGCACATTCTGCGGCAATGCTAGATTTGCGCAATCGGATTCTACCTTCTAATTTTCTTTCTGAATTTCCAAGGGAAGCTGCCTTCTGTTTTTGGCTGCAGCATCCTGAACCTTCTTCTCGTCCAACAACCAGGTATGTTTTCTTGAATCATCTAATCTATTTTACTTCTTCTAGTATGATAGAATCTGAATTTTGTCATAACTATGAAATGCCAAGACATGTAAAATGTAGCCAAGATTGCACCATCATAGAAATTATCAAATGATAGTGGTCAGAAGACATATATATCTGCAAAGATGCCAAGAATGAAAAAGTTTTGGGAGAAAGTTGATAATGTTGTATTTTAATTGCATAAATATTAGATTAAATAAGCGTTATATGCTTACCAAATATTAGTGAGTTATATGTCAACTATTACCATGACTTTCAATGGCAACAAATTTGTTTTGCCATGTGCCGTCTTGCAACGGTTTTCGTCTTTTGGAAAGAGAGAACTAATGATAAACAGGGATACTGTGGCTCAAAGACTGTTTCGCATCCATCAGATGATGAAGATTGTAACTCTAAAATCATCTACTAGAAGAATATGCGGGTCAGAATATACAAATCAAATGTTAACAGAACCACTGTCATATTATGCTTTGCGATTGCAGGAGAATGATGTTCATGTGTCATATTTTACACACAGTTATTATTGGTCAAGAATTCTAAGGGCTATAAACTTTCTCCTTCATGACTGTAATAACATCTGACCCTCTAGGAGATCAAGATACATTGATGATTGAGAAAATAGTAGCATCAGTCCACCACCTGTAGTTGGAATAGCAAGTTGGTCCTTAACAATTACAAAAGGAGCAAGTGTTCCTCAATCTTTTATTATAGTTCCCATCACTCTCCAATGACAGAAATCGTACAGTTCTCCATTAGATTGTCACATGTCACATGACTTTTATCGAAATATGCCTCACTTAAAATTTGTGGGAACCAGTCCAAGTTGGGAAAAGGCTAGCGTCATGAAGTTAGACATGCGAGGGTTACATGACAATTTAAGGGAGAAACTGGATCGTTTTTGTGATTCAGGAGCAATAGGTTGGGATGTACTGCAATTTTTCCTTGATGATTTAACCCTTATCCCGGTAAAAAATCATGAATCTATCTCCTGTGTTACTGATATGTCAGTTTATGCTGCATATTTGACTGACAGGGAACTTCTGAACTGTGAGATAATTTATGGATCTGAAGAGATGACTCTAGGAGGTGATGAGCCATCATTTGCTAACAAGGTTGCTGATGCTGAGTCAGATCTCTTACTTTATTTTCTAGTTGCATTAAAGGAAGAAATGCAGAATAAGGCCGCCAAGTTGTTGGAAAATATAGAATTCTTAGAAGTTGATGTCAAGGAGGTTGAGAGAAGGTATGCTTTTTGAAGATCTTCAGACAGGATTGATGGAGACGACGATGCAAGACAGAAACCTTCACTTAAAGATAATGATTCATTTTCTAAAACAAATTTGTTTGGGGTTAAGATGACGAGCAATGTCAGTGCACTTGAAGATGCTTACTTATGTATGAAATCCCAAGTCCATATTCCTGAAATGGAACGATCAGACAAGGACATATTGAGGATTCATGACAGGTGGTCTTGCGTTCAAAATCAATACTGAGAGCCAAATATGGAAGAGAAGTCCGTTGATTGAGTTGGAGCCTTCTTTGAAGGTATTTGTAAGTTTGCTCGCTACAGACAGTTTGAGGGCTGTGGGACGTTAAAAATGGTGATATTCTCAACTCAAGCAACGCGATATGCTGTTGGAGATTTGATCATGAAGAGAACTACATTGCTACTGCTGGAGTCTTTAAGAAAATCAAAATCTTTGAATTCGATTCCCTTTTGAATGACTCTGTTGATGTTCAGTATCCAATGATTCAAATGCCAAGCAAATCTAAATTTAGCTGTGTTTGTTGGAATAACTACATCAAAAATTATCTGGCATCTGCCGACTATGATGGTCTAGTGCTGGTATGTATTCCGTACTTCGTTCACAACCGAATGATCCTAAATATATTAGCTACTGCAGTACTGCGATATATATTGATATATTTGGGTAACTGTATGAATATGATTTCTTTGTTTTTCTTTCTAAATTAGTAGTATAGCACGTATAGAATCTCTTCTATAAATTCCCTTATCTTTAATCTTCACCCTCTCAAGACCCATTATTTCAATTGGAATACTTTCAACTGAGTTTATTAGAGAGTTTATTTGCCTCCATCAATCCTATAGGGTTTCTTCTCTTTCTGTGCTTACAATGCATCTCATCTAGAACCAGGAGCACCCCTACTTGTTGGATATTGGTTAAATAAATTGAGAATTGAAAATCGATTAAAGTTCGTATCGAATTCGGCCAAATACTCAAAAGCTCGACTCAATCCGTTTAGGCAAAATTGTTTGCCACTTCGCCGCTTCGGGGCGCACAAACGGGGATCGACCTGCCCGGTCAGGTCGCGAGGGTCGAGGGGGCAGCGCCCCTCGTGGGGGGTAGGGGGCAACGCCCCCGAAAGAGAATTTTGATTTCTCTGCATGTATTGAAGGGTACATTTGGCATTTCGAAAACCAATATCGGATGAATGAGAAATTACGAAAAAGGCCTCAACCATTAGTGAATAGACATCTTTTCATAAAGGTGCATTGTTTGAAAATGGTGCATGGTTTGGCCTCAACCATTTCGTCCACACCTCTTCATGGTCTATAAATAGGACCCTTTGGGTGTCCTATTCCACACAGTTTTGATATGCAAAAACGTCTCTCATCCTCTCTTCTATCTAAAATCAAAATAATTTCATTTATTTTGATTTTCTTTCATTTCATCTGTGGAGTACATAAGCCTACATTTGGTTCGTTGTACTTGTGTTTTGGAGTGCTACAAACACAAGTGTAGCCGTTGTATCTTGGGAGTCGATTGCCAAAATTCGTAGGCACCGTTGCGGGGCAAATTCGACTTAAGGACAAAGAGTCCAACTCTTGCCTCGGCTTGGTCACCATCATTTCGGCGTCACTATTCACAAAATTCTTCCAACACTACTTACAGTTCCTCTTATATATAAAATTGCTTTGTTGATAAGGAGAAAAATGAACCAATAATGTTATTCTTCAAATTTTTTGCTAAAAGGATATGAACTTTGTTAAGAGCATAGATATGATCATCTATTAGCACATGATATCCAACTTCTTCAACATCTTTGTGTTGGCAATGCACATCTGCCCTGGCCGTTCTGATTCTGTGACCTTCTATTGTCAAGTTCTACTTTCCTATTTTTATTACAAATATATATTTAGTAGGACATGGTTTCTCTGTTGATAAATTCTTTTATTATTATTATTACATCTAGAATGCTGTACATCTGAAACTTTTAAGGTATGGGATGCAAGAACTGGGCAAGGACTTGTCCAATACATGGAGCACCAAAAGAGATCTTGGTCCGTGGATTTTTCCCAAGTAGATCCGATGAAGTTTGCCAGTGGGAGTGCTGATTGTTCAATCAGACTATGGAGCATCAATGAGGTGCAATCTATTGTACCATTTTTATATGGCTTGATGAAATTTATTCATAATTATGGTCAGAGAAAGTGTAACACGAAATTGAGGTTATATCTTTACGGTTTACGTTGAGAACCTGATGAGGACATCGGAGGACGTTTACTTATTTTATTTAAGCTTTATTTATTTTCTTGGACTATTATTTAAATTTGGACTTGTATGGGCTCGGACCCAAGCTCGTTAGGGTTGCGTTACTATTTAAACCTATTTTGCATTGTAACTTTCAGTTGATGATGAATGAATAATTATTTTGATGGCTTATGGCGCATCTCTCTCCTTCTTCTATTGAATTCTTCTTCTATCCCCTCCCTTAATTCTCCATTCTTTCTGAATCTTTCTTCTATTTCTATTAATCATCCTATTGGTGCTGTATCAAATTTGGTATTAGAGCCTAAACTTGGGTAATCTCTTATCTCCAATCCAAAAATTTCTTTCTATTTCTTTCCTAAAAACTTGTGGAACAACACAAACAAATGAACTTTTAGCATGAGCAGCCAAGTTATTATTTTTCCAGCTTCTTCATAGTTGTTCCAAAAAAAAAAAAAAAACTGTTCACGTTACTGTTCACAGGCGGAAATTTCAGTATAGGTTTTTTTCTGCAATTTTAGTTCACATCCCAACCCCAAAAAAAAAATCGTGTTACTGTTCACAGGTACTATTCCCCCTCCCCCCCCCCCCCCCCCAAAAAAAAAAAAAGTGTTACTGTTCACAGGTACTATTCACACCCGAAAATTCATTTTTTTTTGTATTATCAGCTTCAAAAAAAAAGTTACTGTTCACATCCAAAAAAAAAAAAAAATTCTCATTTTTTCCCTCCTGCTACTGCTGCTCATAAATAAAAAAAAATTAATTGTGATGTTGTTTCACAAATCCCAAACCCTAGCATTCAAGCCTACTTAGCTCTTCAACCCATATATTCCATCTCTATAACCTACTCCATTCATTTTTTTTTATCAAAACACTTGGGCCATTAGCTAGTGGCCCAAATTACTCCCAAAGCTCACTAAACGCACAACCCATCTCTCATCATCTATTTAGCTAATCCACCTGCTTTTCAGCCCAATAAACACTAAATCCAACCCACTTATCACATATTATCATAATCGGCCCAACACCATTCAACCCATGATCAGTCCCAAATATCCAACCAAACCCGATTATAACCAATCCATTAAAATCAAATACCCCACAGTTTCACCCGATTTCTCTCTCATAACCACTCTCTTGCCGCTGTCGCCTCTAATCACCATCACGCTACCACTTCATTATTTATTGTACCCAGGCATCCAGAGCACTACCGCTTCATCGCCATAGGCCACCACCACCTACCCAAGATCATACACTTCCACCACAATTACCACACTCATATATTTTCTCGTCCATTTCAACAATCTAAAAGCCACAGTCACTACACACAGTTTTACGTCCACACCAGAACCAGCACAAGTTACAGTCTACAGGGGCTAAAACCATTGGATACGAAGGGAAGAACGGAAGCATAGTTGGGGCTTATAAGTCGGCAATTCAGATCAAGCGGCATACAAATAATCAAAACTAAACAACAGGGAGTCCTTGATCTCTATTTAGTATTGGTTTATACAACTGCTTCATTTTTAAAATTGCATCAATTAAAATCTTGTGCTGCTGTTATTGTGATAATTTTAGCTTTAAACCTGACTTGATCAAAACCATTAATCGAATTGACACCAGTGACCGAATTGACTTCCATTATTTCCCACTTAAATTGATTGGAGAATTTGACTAGTGTTGACCCTTGCTTTGCCATTTTATATGTACTAGCAGTATTAGCTTGTTTTGGATTTAATTAATCCCAATATTTAAAATTAAATTAAAAAAAAATTGGTACAAGTTATTTTCCATTGCTTGCACGTATTGTTCACTGATCTCATCATAGCATGTTATTTAGTTGGTATTACATTGCATGTAGTTGCATAGTGGTCGTCTTGTCATCTCTATTTCCAATACATTGACCATGGATCCATCCCAATTTGATGCACTCACTAGACAATTAGAGCAACTTGCCACTAGCTTATCGACTGTCCAATCAAATATAACTGCTATTCGTGAGGAGAGAAAGAACCTAGCTGCTAAGTTGAGCAATTTTAAGCGAACTCCTCGTTTAACTGACATTAATTCTGAAGCGTTTCATAAGTGATCAAAAATATTTTCGACACGATCGTAGGAATAGGGATCAGATTCTTAAGCGAGAACGAGATAATTTTGAAATTCTTACTCAATGGAATGCCCTTAAACAAGGAAGTCAATTAGTGGCCGAGTATATCGCGCAATTTGAGGAATTTCGAACCAAATGTCATTTAATTGAGGATGAAAGCATGACTTTGAGTAGGTTTAGCCGAGGTCTGAGAGATGATTTTAAGCGCGAGCTTTTCCTTCGAGGTGTCACTACTCTTGATCACGCTTATTCTTTAACTCGAGATTAAGAGTTGATTATTAGTACTCCATATGAAAAGCGTGGTCATCGTCGTTCACCCATCTCATTAGTGTCGCCTCATCATAAGTCTATCATAAAACCTTCTCCGTCTAATGTTCCTCCTATTTGGAAAAATAATTGTAAAGGTCGTGATAGTCCAAGATCTTCTTCTTCATGTAGAAAGCGTAATGGCAATCATCTTTCGGTTTCATTGGCTCCACTTCCTCCTGTTAAGTCCCTTCTAGGACCTCCCCTATCTAATGTTCCTACAATTTTGGAAAATAAGAGTATAATTTGTGAAACTCCAAAGATTTCTCACTTGCTATGCATCAGCTGTAAGGATTTTGGCCACATCTCTTCCAAATGTCCTAATCGAGCCTTAGTCATAGAAGAACGAAAGAATGCAATAGAAGAGTCGTTAGAAGATCTAGCATATGGCCCTAAACTTGAAGATTTTGATGATTATAGTGAGGACACTTCCTTAAGTGGAATCTCGACCCTTTCCGAGACTTTAGAAACTATACCCCTTGTTTTCGACAACTCTCGATCACATGTTATATGTCATACCCAACTCAAAGAGTTTGATAATATCACTAGTCACCCTTAGAGAATCCAGTCGCTTGTTCTTAGCACTAAATCGAAATTCTCCACTACTGACCAACCTCAAACTGATGGTCAAAATGAAGTCGTTAACCAAAGTCCTGGCAATTTATTCAAGTCTGAAAAATCTTAGAAATTGGGACTTGATTCCCTCAACTGTTCAAATTGCGTATAACAATTCTGTAAATCGTTCTCTAGGTTTGAATCCATTTGAAGCTGTTCATAGTTATAAGTCTAGGCGGCCGTTAGACCTTATTTCCATGTCCCCACATGTTAGTGTGTCGATATCAGTTGAAGCATTTGTGCATCATCTTCATGACTTGCATATTAAGATCAATAAACAACTTCACGCAAGTAATGCATTATATAAACTTCAAACTGATTTGCATAAACAATATTTTCAATTTCATATTGGGGATTATATTATATTGCAAGCCGGTAGTGCTGGTCCTTTTAAAGTTTTAAAGCATGTTGGTCCATACGCACATGTCATTAATTTTTCATCACATTTTAGCCATCACTCTACTTTAAATATTGAGGACTTCATTACTTACAAATACCGTATTACTTCCTTTGATGATCCATTTCTACCTCACTTTGTGGACCCCCAATTTGACTAGATTGATATTTCTACTTTAATACCATCTATCACAGCACACAAAGATAAAATTGATGTTATTTTAGATGAACATGTTGTATTGACCAATGATGGCAAAATTCAGTACTTCCTTGTTTGTTGGGTAAATCGACGTACTTCTTATGCTCCTCATTATGTACAATCATGTGAAAATGTTGAAGATGAGGTGCATGAGTATTGGTTAATTGAAGTCCAGTATCAGTACTTGGTTAGAAGGAAAGATCGGCCCCCTTGGTCAGATCATATTCTTGGGAATAAGCTACAGTTTTCAGTACTATCAATTATGGAATTTCGTTACTTGGTTCGTCAGAAAGATCGTCCCCCGTGGCTTAACTTGAAGCATTTGGAGTATCAGATTAACTGCAATCTATATTATCTATCAACTCGACAGGGTCGAGTTTTCCTCCCACCCCGGGAGAGTTGATGAGGACATCGGAGGACGTTTACTTATTTTATTTAAGCTTTATTTATTTTCTTGGACTATTATTTAAATTTGGACTTGTATGGGCTCGGGCCCAAGCTCGTTAGGGTTGCGTTACTATTTAAACCTATTTTGCATTGTAATTTTCAGTAGATGATGAATGAATAATTATTTTGGTGGCTTATGGCGCATCTCTCCCCTTCTTCTATTGAATTCTTCTTCTATCCCCTCCCTTAATTCCCCATTCTTTTGGAATCTTTCTTCTATTTCTATTAATCATCCTATTGGTGCTGCATCAGAACCTTTGACGTAGCGGAAGTTTATAGGAAAGATGAACAAATCTCATAAGATGAAAAAATTGACAACTTTTTTATTTCTGTCAATCAATGCGGTTATAAAAGGCTTACAATGCTTTATTTAGCGAAAGTCCTAATCTTAAGGATTATTCTTCAACAAACGAAATTCAAATTCAACTTAAATTGATTGAGATATAATTAAAAAAAGAAGAAGATGTAAACGAAGGCCTAAATGAAGGAATTTGCTCGAAATTGGCCCTATGTCAAGAGCAAAGCTACCGTGTCATTAGCCCGTTTCCAATCAAATTTCATCAAAAATGGACAATTCCAAAATTCAGCAGTGCTGAATAATCTTCGAGAAATGATCTTCTGTCGCAGTTCAAAGTCCAGCGGGCTGAATACTCCTCGAGATTGGCCGGGACACGGCTAGAATAATTCATACCATGGATTTCATAGTTCGTAAACAACTTTAGTAAGCCCCCATAAGGTTTTTAAGAACCTGAAGCATTTATGCCAATAAGATGTTGGAAGTGGCAGTAAGAGCTTTTGTCATGAAAATTACCATACAAGAAACATACGGGGTTAAGATATTCATTCAAACTGCAATTTCTTAATTTTCTTGTATCCATGAATCATTGTATCCAGTAAATTATGCATATCGATATTAATTAATGATGCATGGAGAGGTGGTCAAAGCTGACATACTGGTTTGAGAAGTCATATGCCAATGCTGGATGAGTTCCAATAGTCTAGATCATGTTATCCACGTAAAATGTTCACATGAGGCTTTTCCAATCTGATATGGATATTAATGGATTGTTTGATAGAGTGTACTGGAAAGTATTCAGTAATATTAGGGAAAAAATGTTTGAACTCTTGTTCATCACAACTCCTTGTGATCAACAGATTACCTAAAAATTGGGTCTTCGGATTCTATTATTTAATATTATTTATTACAAAATTAATTTAAATAATAGATCTCGCCAAAATCAAATGCATTAAATATATTAAAAGCGTTTACAACCTAAATCGATTGGATCTAGGGCATAACACTTACACATTGTCCGTCCAATCCAATCTTGGTACTAAACACGTCATTGTTTTACTCCTGTATCATAATTACTGGCTGCATTTTCATCTATTAGTTGTATCTTAGAAATTTTGAAGTATTCATGGCGTAAGTGAAAAGACTATTCTTGCTTGCGAATCTGGGTCTGGGAAGCCCGTGGAAAGTCAAATTCTTCTTTATGTTAGCCTCTGAACTCTTTTTTTAAGTGGAATTAGTCATATTCCAATCGGGATGCTTTCTTTCTTCTGTATTTCTCTACTGGGTATGATCACAAAGTTCTTATCAGCTATTGGGAGTCATCAGGTTTGCTGCATCTGTGGATAAATGATTCATCAACTTCATGACTTCCTCGAAACTTATTCCTCGACCCCTTGTAAGTGATTATTTTAGTACGAAGTACATACCTTCCCTTGCTGTTTAGTCGAGGGAATAAAGAAAACTGTTCCGTCCCTTGCTATTTATGTTTAAATTTAAACTTCTGGGACTTGTCTGCTCCATAGTGAAGTCACACTATGGAGTTGTGTTCTTTGTGACTACAGTAATGTCTTCACCTTTTTTATGCAGTAGTCATGTCTTTACTTGATCTGCAGCTGTGCAGCTCCCATACGCTTATGCATCGGTTCTTAGAAAATAACAGAACAATGCTTTAGAAAAGCAATCTCCTAATAAATATGCCTCGACCTCTTCTAGGAGGCTATCAAAATTCAGAGCACATGGAAATCAACTAGAATGCACAGAACTGATGAATCAATGTATGAAGTTCATAATTTCGTAAACAATTTTTTAATTAACTGGCTTGTATTTCCCCATCACAAAACTGATTGACAATATGTGATGCTTGTTGGCTTCAACATCTGATGAATTCTTTTATGATGATGAGTGTCTTTGTTTTTAATTACAGGTGTGAGTATGAAATAGAGTGCTCGACTATTACATTCTCATTGCCAATCATTTCTTGATTTGAAGTCGCCTCTGGCTCGTACTTGGTATCTCCTTCCATGTCTACGCTGCTGTTTCGACTCAATGTTGCTTAAGTATTTGGAGTAAACACTGATAGCGGATGATAGATGGCCAAACCTGTGGGCACCGTGGCAATCAAGTACCTGTCCAGGACTACTAGAAATTTTGTTGAACTATTGACAAAATAAAGAGATGTTTAGTATGAATCACCCGTCGAAAAGTCAGACTCAAATACGAGATTCTTGTATAAGGAACTTTTTTTTTTTTTTTTTTTTGAAAATTGGGATGGCAGTTTTAATCCTTGGAAAGGCGCTTCGTTATTAGCCTACTTACTGAAATTCTATTGATGCTATCATCTTTGGAAGTGAATTGTTCCACTTTAGTCACTCCTCAAGTGTCCATTAGTGATTTTAAAGTTTAGTTAGTGTCAAAGGACATGGTTGTTTATAAGTATCAGGATCCACTATTTTTCGTGGTTTCAAATAAACAAATTGTGGGTGCTATGTAATAATTGTGACTCTTGCTTATTTACTTTTTCAAAAATCAACTTCTAAGCATGATTATACAAAGCATTAATAGTGTTACTTAATACTTACTCGACTTACGGACTTGATCGGATGATATTAATAAGTTAGATAATGTCTGTTTCACATGCGTTTTTGAATTTATCGTACCCAATTAAATATTTTGAAAATTATTCTAGGTGGATATCGATTTGACAGATTTTTTTACTATGTTATTTCTATTTGTCGAGCAAGTTTCTTATATATCACCATATTAAATGAAAACTTTGTAAGTTCAACGCGTTTTATGTACAATGACAGTGTAACGACCAAAGTTGCCCATTTTAAACGCTGTCGAACATGTCACTATAATTGTTAAATCGACTAGCGAATAGATAGTTAGTGACAACCTTAAAACAATTTTGTATATCTTTTATGCATAAAAAAAGGTTTAATGACTAAAATGGTACATCTTAAAAGTTATATGACCACAGAGTTTTTAATCCATTACTAAAAAATAGTAAATACCCAAAAGAATTGGGGTGTAAATCGAATAACCAAAATATTAGGCACAACCGAAAATCGCTGAAGATCAAGAAACTACTCTGTTGTAATTGTTACAGTAGAAGGGAGAGCAAGGAAGGAGAAGATGCAGTGGTACGTCGTCGCTTCGCTGCTCACCATTCTTACAAGCTCTCAGGTCCTTTTCTTTTGAGTTGATTACTAGCTTATATGTGAATCTGATCCGTATAAATGGGTTTCCGTTCGTGTGTCTACGTGTGATCTTGGGAGTAAATGGGTGTTTAAATTTGCTGTGTTTTTGCAGGGAATATTGACGACATTGTCACAGAGTAATGGGGGATACAAATATGACTATGCCACTGTGCCTTTTCTTGCTGAAGTTTTTAAGGTTAATCTATTTATTCTATTTTAAATTTTGTTTAATTATTTTCATTTATTGATTGCATTTTTTAGGTTTTGCACTTAGTTGATAGTACTGAATAGTAGAGGGGAAAGAAATCTCATTGGGAATAATTCTGAAATTGAAATTTGGATTTAAAGTTTCATTCTTGTGGAAACATTATGTTTATTTTCCGCAATGTGTGAAACTGTCCATTTGAAAACAGAACTTTGGCTCTGTAAGTCTTGTTGGTATAGATATTATTGGGACGGATTTGGTGTTGATGAGTTCCATTGAATGCAGCTTATTGTTTCTGCTATTCTATTATGGAGAGAATGCAAGAGATCACCTCCTCCTAAAATGACCACGGAATGGAAGAGTGTTCGTTTGTACCCAATCCCATCAATCATATATCTCATTCACAACAATGTTCAGTTTGCTACATTGACGTATGTAGATACATCGACATATCAGATTATGGGAAACTTGAAAATTGTTACGACGGCATTATTATTCAGGTTGAGCATTTTTCTTCTCAATCGTTCTTCTGGTTCTGCAGTTCATTCTTTTTAAACTCGAACTTTACTCGTTGGAATTATAACTATTGCTCAATCTTCATATCTAGTGAGATATACTTGTATCCTTGTTTAGGTTGTTTTTGAAAAGGAAGCTCTCTAATTTGCAGTGGATGGCTATTGTTCTATTGGCTGTTGGAACCACCACGAGCCAGGTGCTTCTTGAATTGTTTCTGCTACTCTCTTTTGTTCTCATGCTGCATTTTTAACCATGTAACACATTACTTTTAATTGGGAATGACTTCTTAAAACACTAAAGTGTTAATCTGAAGCCCTTATAAAATCGTGTGTTTTGTAGAGATTTTTTGATAATAGATTTTGTGAAAAGTGATTATTTAGGAGAACATTGGTTAAAAAGTTTGGGAAAATTTATGGGTCCATGCCCAAAATTATTTTATTGGGAGAATGTGTGGTTGTAAATGAGTTTGGGGATAGAAAATGAAAATGGGGCAAAACAGATGCATCACTCTATGTAGGATACAAGAATATGGCAAAGAAAGAGAAGAATGGAGAGGGAAGAGAGAAGAATTAGAAATATCAATCATATTTATAATCAATATCAATAATTTATAAATATATAAAAAAATCAATAGTCTTTGTAATTGAAAACCTCTTGTCCTACTGATGCTTAAAATCTGTTGTAAAAGTGGAAATCTACGTAACTTTAAGAGAGAGAATGTCCTATCTTGATCCAATTAATTAAGGAAAGGGTATAAGTCAAATCAAACCTATTTTAATAACTACAGAATTTCTCTCCTAACAAGTCTTTAATTTTTAAAAGTTGTCCAATTTGCCATCATTAAGTTTGTCAATTTTAATTGCCACTGGTTTGTAGAAGTGAGAAGACTAAAGTGATTGCCATTGTTTTATTATACCAGGATGTTTGGCTTTCTAAATATGTTACTAGTATATTGCAGGCAAATTATAATCATATTGTGGGTTAGTAATGGATTTAGTTATATGCAGTTATGCACCTCATAACAAGTTGTCAATTTCGAACTTTGACATGTAGGATGACAACTCTTGATTATGATGGGTGGCTTGTCAATTGAAATTCTCTCTTCTATGCATAAATCACCATGGAAGTGTTCATAGCTTTAAGCACTCCTATCTTATGTTTGCATAGGTGAAAGGCTGTGGAGAATCTTCTTGCGACTCGCTCTTTTCATCACCAATTCAGGGATACATGTTGGGCATGTTGTCTGCATGTCTTTCTGCCCTCGCAGGTGTTTATACAGAATTCTTGATGAAGAAGAACAATGATAGCTTATACTGGCAGAATGTTCAATTATACACGTGAGTATTTTTCTCTGATCAAGCACAATTCCAGAACTTACATCAAGTTGCTATGCTGTTTTGCACACTCATAATCAGTGCTTGAGAATTCTAAATCTGTTTTAAGGCACGTCTCAATGTAAACCTGTAAAAGGATTAAAAATCATAAAAAATATAGAATTGCACTCATAATAAATCAATAAACCATAAATCATTAAAAAGTAACATAATAAATGTGTGAATAAAATTTAAAGTTGTGAAACACCGACACTGACACGTGTGTCCGACATGAAACTTGGCAACACTCTGACACGTGATTTTTCAAAAAAGTACTGACATGACACGTTAATTAAATTTTTTTAAAATTCTTCATTTATATAGTATAAATTTGGTTTTATACCTGTTATTAATCTTTCTTGTCGAAAACTCACAAATATGAGTACCGATTTGTTATTTAATAATAATTTTGAGTTAAACACATATATATATTTTTGATAAACAAAAAAAATTAACCACGAAAGAGTGTTCAAGGAGTGTCATGTTTTCGACACGTGTCAGACTTGGACGTGCTTTCGAAACGTGTCAGACTCGGACAAGTTTTCGACACGTGTTAGACTTGGACATGCTACCCTACTTGAAGTGTTCGTGTTATAGAGATTAGAAGTCTCAATTGCAATTAAAACCATAAAATGGATTAGCAATGTAGCAAGTAGTAAATTATAATTATATAACAAGATTACTATTCCACAATGAGAACTAAAAGGCTAAAACAAATGAAACAACTGACCAACTACTTTACAATACAGTTTGCTTTAACTTTAATAGAAAATAAAGCCTACACAGGGAAAAATATAGAAGACAAAAAAATTGATTCCTCTTAATAACAACCACTATTTTTGTTGCCTAACTTTTTCAGCTAAACTTTTGGACAGACATTCCATAATCATGTTAAATATCGATCCTTGGAAAAACTTACTTAGGAAAACATCTTTATGCCAATGAAAATCTTGACAGTTTGAGTACTCTAAATTTAGTAATATCTCATACGTCAGTCACATCTGCCCGGCTGTTGCCAAAAATTGCAACAGCAAGGCTACGGCAGTCCTAGCTATTCATTTATTGTCTTCTCTATTCTTCATTTCCCTTTTTTCCCCTAGTTTTGGAGTTAAGCTGTGTTTAAAACAGCCTAAAGAATCCCTTGAAATGCTGCAGGCTATAAGAACCCAGCCCACATGTTGGTTTAAAAAAATTCCAAAAATGATGATGCTAGAAAGAGCAAACTTTAATCAGACCTTGAGCTGTGTACCCTGGAAAGTCAAGGCCTAAGCCTTCACTAATGCCTCTTGACGAATAAGCTTTGGGGTTCTTAATGAACGCCTTCTTTACAAAACAGCATCATTGCAGTTTACTCTAGAGATCTCTGCAAGGTAGTTTCTATAAGCAACAGTTGCTTTTATTACTGCTGAAATCATAAATACCTGACTTGGGGAGGAACATATGTGGGAGTCATTAGAACTAATCCGGATTCAAAGAAGTCAATCTTGTAGGTTCAAAGGAATTGGAACAATAAGAACAATCTGGAGCAAAAAAAATTATCTAAACTGTAAAGCCGCTTCTGTTGGCATCAAAATGTCTCAGTTGTCATTACTAAAACATTTTACTTCGATTAGAGGTCTGTAAATGATATGGGACTATTGATGCCTAGTAGCACATTCTTACTTTCAGATTTGGTGCTATATTCAACCTTGCAAGGCTTGTCTTTGATGATTTTAGAAGTGGGTTTGATAAAGGACTATGGTGGCAACGCCTTTTTTATGGATACAGTATCACTACTTGGATGGTAGTGTTAAATCTGGGGTCGACAGGGCTTTTAGTATCATGGTTAATGAAATATGCAGACAATATTGTAAAGGTATCTCTTACTTCTTTCTTTATTTGTAGAAGCAGTTCACCTCTCTTGAGTTGTTTCAAATTAACATGCTATTATGTGCTTAATTGCTTGGTTTTGTCTTGTTATTTCAATACCTTTTTGGATGATGCTTTTTTCTTTTTTACAGGTATACTCCACATCCATGGCAATGTTACTGACAATGGTATTATCTGTGTTCCTTTTCGATTTCAAGCCAACAGTGCAGGTAGCCTTTTTAGAATCTTCTCCTGCACATATTATAAAGCTCAAAGCACTTTTAAATCTTGATTAGATCATTTTTTACCGCCCACCCATATGTTTTACTACATTAATATATCCTATATATAATAAAATGTATAGGATCAAAGCCCAATTTTTATTTTATTTTTCATGCATGCATGTCTTCCTCTCATCATCATTGATGCTATTAATCTTTCTCCTACTGACAGTTAACCTTTCCCGAGTTCTTATAGACGATACATATCCAAGTCCCCATGATAAATGATGTTGAGGCAAATTAGACTCCAAGTTTTTATAAATGGCTTGAGCTTATGCATTGGTTATCTCATGTTGATGAATCAAGCGTTCATTGTTTAATCTGCAGCTCTTTTTGGGAATTATTGTCTGCATGATGTCACTGCATATGTATTTTGCCCCTCCAACCACACTTGTGGATTTGCCCTTGACAATTAAAGCAGCTCCGGAAAGCACTGTCGAGGTTTCTGTTGATCGAAAAACAGATTCTCGAGCATCTTCATGAAAGCAAACAATTTCTCGGTACGTCTATGTTTCATTAGGAAAAATAATTTCAGTTTCTATGATGCATTGGCATGTTTAGATTTGAAATTAACTTAAGAATTCTGAGAGAAGCTAGGTTAGAAAATTATTTGAACACAACTGAAGTGTTCATTGCCGCAAAATGTTATTTCAGTTTCTTTAAGAATCAATTCTTTAAACTTACAAAAGCATGGTCTTATTATTTTTTTTGACTCAACTAATCTGACAAGCAAAGGATAATTATGCAAATAAGATATTTCTTGAATGTACTCTTCACTGGCGAATGGAAATGATCAATTAGTATGACATGAATGGTTGGGAGGATTGGATAGTAGACTAGTAGAGGACAATATTAAGAAGTAATAAAAGCTAAAATCTTGCCAAGAAGGATTCAACTAGTCACTACTATGTACCAATAATGCACTGCATTGGCAACATTTTGCTGATGAGTGACACGGACAGTTAACGCTTAACACTTACATTTATGAAGAGAAAACCAAATAGTCTACAGAGGTAGGACCAGAGGAGTGAATCTGGGCGTCCCTGTGTTTGGCCCACCCTATCTGGAAAGGCAAATCTGATCCTCCAACCCATGCTTCGTGCAAGCATTTTTTAATGTTTTTGTGTTTTTCATTTCAGTAAAAAAAATAAAAAAAATGGAAAATTTGACCTGCAGAACAATGCTGCCATGCCAGGCTCATAGCAGCCCGCTTTGTATTACTAGCTAGAAGGTTTCGAGCATGTAACATCATTCTTGGAAATGAACTTTTGTGACAAGATTCCTGTCATACCCACTTCTTTCAAATTTAAGCATAGAAAACAGCAAATTCTCGCACTGGTGCCCTTTGCAAACAAGATAATCCTTATCTCAGGCATTAATGAGCCTTCTCAGGTTTAGTCAAATGTGCTCCTAAGAAATGACAGTTTTACCTTTCCCAACTTTTTATGGACCCATCTATCCAAGTTCTCGTGGTAAATATCATTTTGCAAATTAGACTAGGAGTAATTGTAAAAGGATACAGCTTATGAATTGGTTTTCGTTTGTAGATGAATTAAGTGTTCCTTGTTTATTAATTCTCATTTAATATGCAGCCCTTTTTGGGAAATATTCTCTGCATGATGCCGCTGCCTACGTATTTTGCCTCTCCTTGCGTGGTTGTGGATATGCCATTGACATCAAAAGCAGCACTAATAGTTCAATCAAGATTTCTGTTGGTTGAAGAACAGATTCTCGAGTCTCTTCAAGAAAAGTAAGCAATTTCTTGGTATGTCTACGTTTCCTAGGAAAATTTACGACGACCTTCTGTGATGTATTGAAATGCGTAGATTGATAATCGCACTATGTAGGAATAGTGAAATTAAAAATCGAAGGGATTCTAAGAGAAGCTAGTATAGAATTTTGTTTGAACGCTAAGCAAGGCGAAAATTCAATGTAGTGTAGTAGCATGTTTGTTCAGTTTCTAAGTTGAATTCTATAACTAAATTTAGTATTTCAAACTGTATATCCTAATAGTTAATTCTCACACACTCCTTTTCAACTTTAATTCCATAGAAAACTAGTTCACTGACAGGTGCCCTTGTAAGCAGGGCATACATAAATGAGCCCTTCTCAATCAAAGCATTGTGATAGTAACATTTGGCCCCCAATCATACATGAAACTTGAACAAGTCTTAACTCCTTTGAAATTATGAAGAAAATATTGTATGAGCTTTAGACGAGTTGAATTTCGACCCTAAATTGAGATCAAAATAACAAAATAGAAACAAAATCTCGGATTAAATTGATGTTAATAATCTTGGACTATGGAAGGTCATTCGATTGATAATGAAGAAAAAAAGTTTCTTGTTAATGTTTGTGCGGTACCTAAAATAATCAAAAATCGATGTTAGCTACCAATGACTAGACTAGATCTAGTTGGTAGTAGACGGGAATACCTATCGAATACAGTCTAGTGATTGGAGTGAAACCGTAATAAGGTAAACGTATAGGAATGTGTGGTTGGATCACCTTATTTTCAGAGATAAAGCACCGATCTAATTAAGGCCTTATTTGAATTTCTCTATTTCAAAACATTTTATCTTTCATACTCATTTTCAACCGCATATTCACACAATAAAATTTTTTTTTACATAAACTCAATTTTTTTTAATACTTTTTAATCATATATTCTTCAAAAAAAACAATATTCATGACATCATTTTCCCCAATTTTTCTTTATAATGGTCATCAAACAAGGGCTAAGATAGGAATCTATTATTATCATAATAAAAACCACGAACACATTAGTTGTAATTGTAGTTAGCATGATAAAATTTGTGATGTGGTTTGGACGAACTGATCTTAATCCTATGCTTAGAAATATCTAATCCAATGATTCTGTCTCAAGTATCATAAGCGTACGTTTGGTATACAATTTGACACATAATGTATTAGTATTGTACAGTACCATCTAATATTTCCTACCAAACATGCTACACGAAAATTGAAAAACTAACAAAATTCCTTGGGATCTAGGCAACCTTGGCCGACAATAATGGTGGTCTGTAATATTTTTCCAAGTACTAACCATCCTCCATCACTAGTTATTCAGCTAAATTATTGAAGGGCCTCAAAATTTGTGGTTCATTCAGACATGATTATTGAGATAATTTTTATTCCATATATTGTTTGATAATTAAATAGATTCTGGACAATATATGCAATGAGATGAGAACACCTATTTATTGTTGCATTGAATGTTTATAGCAAATTGATACTGTAAAATACCTTTCAACTTCAAATCAATTGTATATTTTTTTGGTTGGTGATTGGGAATTTGTCACGGGTATATTGATTAACGTGATAAGTGGGCATTTTCGAAACATCTAATTGATTATGTTAAGATTTTTCAGTAGGTCTAGACGATAGAACATAATGTACTCCAAATTCATCGAAAATTAATAAACCTTAATTTGTTGTTACAAATATATCAGCAATTTTATTTCACTTGTTGTTGATCAAAAGGGTGGAATTCATTTGTTAATGCAACAAGATTGAAGTCTTTTTCGGCATGTTTAGTATGCGGAGTAGGATAAATTCGAAAAAAAATAAATAAATAAATAAATTAATTAATTATGAAGGTTTCTTCATAATTATATTCAGTCCAACATGAAATGTATTATTAAAGGTTGCAACTTGCAATAGCTCTCTTTTCCTAGTCTTACAATATTGTCATTTTTGGACATAGAAATTCGGTTAAATTGGTCATCGTCTTTTTTTAATTTGGGGGATGCCCACTTGTTAGCATGAGTTAAGGTCAAACTTGTTAACCTGAACAAGTGAATATTCTACGCATTCACAATGCATTCTTCTCGTTCTCATCGACATGATATCTAAGTATAAAGATATTTTAAGTCTCACCATCACTCAATTATTATAATTTCACGTGATGAAGCCAAATATGATGGGAATTGGAGATGTCGAAGAATCATATATAAATATATACAATTTTCCTTGTATCTAACAACTTCAGCATGGATAGTAAAAAAGTTTGTGACAGCATCTTGGATTTGTATTTGTTTTAGCGTTTATATTCCCTCCCATGACCCCATACATGCATACAACTTTTCAAGGCATTCTAAAGTTCTTGCATAAAATTTTTCACCACTATTAAAATTAGATTGTGACTCGAATTCTAATGAGTATTTTGATTGGAAATATTGTTGGAGGAGTATTAGGAGTTGGTAATAGAATTGAAGAAGTCTTGAATGAGTTCAAGAAGGACAATGAGAATGATTTCTCTTTTCGACAGTTTTTTGACTCTTATTTCATCCCAAATTCTCCATTATAGGTTTTACCTGTTATATTGGGATTTTACTTTATATTAAACTCTTCGTGTATTAATTCTCCTAGTGTGTTAGGAATTCTTTGATGATAAATATGTAGCGTACAACACATATTAGAATTGACCAATTGTCCAATTAGTTATTGGTCTAAAGAGATCATTTGTAATTTCTTGCAATTGATTATAGTGAATTATCTGCCAATACCCATAGTTTTCTCGAATTTGGGTTTCCACATAAATCTTGTTTTCTTTGTGATTCATTATTTTCATATTGTTCATATTTTCTCGTTCTTTAATTATTTGGCCAAATTCTCAACAATTTGGTATCAGAGCTATTTCGATTTTAACAAAGTGATTTTAGGTCTAGTCCATACTTTAATAAGTGGTATCATAACTAAAGGAGTTTTATTTTTTTTATTTTTTTTGTGCGAGTTATTGGGAGGTCCAAATTGGATATTAAAGCGAGGTTGAAACAAAGTCAATTGTTTTAGGGATGGAAAATTTGAGATTTCTCTTTTGAATCGCAACAAAAGATTCTCTTTATGGCAGATGAAGATGTGAGAGATTCTTGTTCAATTGAATCTAGATGATGCTTTTTTGGGGACAGATAGAGTGCTGGCAACAATGACTATGGAGGAAAAGCAATCAAATGATCGAAAGCCCCTATCACAGATTCATCTTCGTCTTTCTAATCAAATTCTATAGGACGTAGTAAAGAAGAATAGTGTCGCTACGTTGTGGTTAAGATTGGACCAGCTTTGTACGACAAAGAGCCTTACAAGTAAGTTACACTTGAGGCAACAGTTGTATTCTCATCGCTTGACGGAAGGTGGATCTCTGGAAGATCATCTATCGATGTTCAAGGAAATAATCGTTGACTTGGAGACCATGGACGTCAAGCATGATGAAGAGGATTTAGGGCTGATATTGTTACGTTCATTATCGTCTTCATATGTGACTTTTAGAGATATCATTCTCTATAGTCGGGATACTCTTACTATTGATGAGGCATATGATGCGCTTTATTCCAAGGAAAAGATGAAGCATTTGGTCATCAGATATGAGGCTCAAGCAGAGTGTCTTGCTATTGGTGAGAGGGTGACAAGTGGTCATAGAATGGGCAGAGTCAAGAATAGTAACAGTAATATAGTCTATTGGTATTGCAACACTAATGGGCGCATGAAGAGGGATTGCTATAAGTGGTGGAACATGTTTGCTACTATAGATCAGAAGGGGCAACCTTGAAATTTCGATGATGCCAGTTTTATAGAAGAAGATTGTAGTGATGGAAATCTTTAAGCAATTACTGATGGTGACTCCAAACCTGATGAGGATTGGATTCTTAATTCAGCTTGCACTTTTCATACGTGTCCAAATCGAGATTTGTTTTCTTCATATGGAATAATTACAAGGGGTTCTATAATGATAAGAAATAATGAGCCCTGTAAAATAGTTAGGATTGGTAATGTCAAAATCAAGATGTTTGATGTGATGGTTAGGACACTTGGTCAGGTTTGACATGTTTCAAGTATAAACAAGAATTTAATCTCTTTAAATACTCTTGATTCAAAAGGGTACATGTATATCGGTGGGGGAGAAGTTCTGAAAGTTAGCAAGGGTGCCTGAGTTGTGTTAAGGGGACGGAGAAAGTCCCAAACCTAACGAGGATTGGATTCTTAATTCAATTTGCACTTTTCATATGTGTCCAAATCGAGATTGGTTTTCTTCATATGGAATAATTATAGGGGGTTTCGTAATGATGAGAAATAATGAGCCTTGTAAAATAGTTAGGATTGGTAATGTCAAAATCAAGATGTTTGATGTAACGGTTGGGACACTTGGTCAGGTTTGACATGTTTCAAGTATAAACAAGAATTTAATCTCTTTAAATACTTTTGATTCAAAAGGGTACAGGTATATTGGTGGAGGAGAAGTTCTAAAAGTTAGCAAGAGTGCCTAAAGGGGGCAGAGAAAGTCCCAATTTTATGTGTTAGAAGGTTCAAAGGTTACTGTGAATGATGCTGTTGCTGTTGCTGTAGCTTATGGTTTGATAAGCTGTTACTTGAGTGGAGTCGGTTGTGAAGGTTGTTCGTGGTGATTCTAACAATAATATTGGGAAATTTTCCAGTAGCTCAAGTGGAGCTAGTTGTGATTTTGTTGATTATATTGCTCATGGTGATTTGAGCAGGTTTGACAGCTCAGTTAGAGTTGGAAGTGTTCGGTGATTCGAGTAGTTTTGGTGACTCGATTGAAGCTGAAAGTGAACGGGATGATTCAAGCAAGGTTGGCGCGCAAAGTAGTTTTGATGGTAAGTATGGTTTGAATTTAGTTCATAGTTGCTAAGTATGTCTGGCGGGGCATGGTGAAAGAAACGAAGTAATTTGTTTGGAGTATTTTACTTAAAGAATTATTTTTTAGAGTTTAGTGAAGAGTTAAGTTTTATTCCTTGTAGTAGAATTTGCGACAAGGTGGAGCTTATTAGAATTAGATTGTGACTCGAATTCTAATGAATATTTTGATTGGAAATACTGTTGGAAAAGTATTAGGAGTTGGTAATAGACTTGAAGAAGTTTTGAAGGATTTCAAGAAGGACAATGAGAGTGATTCCTCCTTTTGACAATTTTTTTACTTCTATTTCATCCTAAATTCTCAATTATTGGTTTTACCAATTATGTTGGACTTCATTTTTTATTAAACTCTTCATATAGTAATTTTCCTAGTATGTTAGGAATTCTTTGGTTATAAATATGTGTTGGACAATACATATTGGAATTGATCAATTGTCTAATTAATTATTGATCCAAAGAGATCCTTTGTAATTTCTTACTATTGAGTATAGTGAATTATCTGCTTTTGCCCTTGGTTTTTTTCGGATTTGGGTTCAAACATAAATATTGTTTTCTTTGTGATCCATTATTTTCATAATACCCATATTTTCTTGTTCTTTAATTTTTTCCTGATTCTCAACAAATTGGTATCAAAGTTATTCCGTTTTTAACAAAATGGTTTTAGGTCGGGTCCAGATTATAACAACCACTATAAATCATATCGAACAACTTTTTTAGTTTTCAACATAAATTCTCACCTACCTTGACAGTGCTACTTCTATATCTATATATATAAATATACTATATGTATACGTAAAGGGTGGGTGTGGGGCTATAAATAGCATGAAGAGTCGTAACATATCGTAACAAATACTAGCAGTTACAATTTATAAGAAAAAAGAGTGTAACGAAGATAATGAGCGGAGGGGAAATGGAGTCCATTGCAAGGCCATCTACTAATGTTGGAGATGGTGGCGCCGCCAACAGCCATCTCACGAGGGAGCGGTGTGGGTTTCAAATGCCATTACACTACCCCAAGTACACTCGAGTCGAATATGAGGCCATGCCGGAGTGGAAACTCGACTGCCTCCTCACCGAATATGGGTTGTCCGTCCCTGGAGATGTGAACCAGAAGAGGAAGTTTGCCATGGGAGCTTTCTTGTGGACTTGCTGAAAAATGGAATGTAAAAATACAGAAGTGCTTATTTTCATCAATGGCTTTGATTTGCTTTTCGTTGTTAGTTTCTTATGTGAATTTGGAGATCGTGTAGGGAAGAATGATCTCCATATTATTAAGCTAATGATAAGATGATTAGAATGTTACGTGAATACTAAGTTAAAAGATTCTATTGTGAGACCAGTCGAAGCTCTAATATGTTGAATTTTATTTCGTATTTTATTAATGCGAAATTTTATCCTTGACGTGAAAACTATTTTTGGTTCATCCATTTGAACTTTAGACGAATTGATTGCTTGTTCGAGTTTTTTAGGCTACGATGATATCAATTCCCTCATGTTCCATTTTAAAAATGTAAGGGTTTGTTTGATTGTGAAGATGAAATTTGGATAGAAAGAAAATGAATTACAGATAATTGGATTACCTAGAAATTGTTTTCCTGAGAATTGTAAATTACTGTATTTGATTGGTATAATTTTCCATGTGAAAAATGTTGAAGTAAAAGTATTTTTTAGTGTTCATTTGACTTTGTTTTACATGAAAATTGTCAATTTAAAGGATATCCATTTCTACCATTGTTCATAGAATTTGTTTCCATTGCCAACAAAAAAAGGGGGGAAAAAAAGATAAAAAAAATCTTCTATATTTTGATGTTCGTTTGGTTTTGTTTTACATGAAAGTTGTCAATTTCAGGAATATTCTCTTTTACAATTGTTTCTAAAATTTGTTCCCATTATCAACAATTAAAAAAAAAAAAGGGGTGAAAAGCCAAAAATCACCTATCCTTAGAAAAATAAAAGGTGGAAAATCACGCTTTACGGTGTTATACCTAAAAATTTATGAAAAATCAATTCCCTAAAAAATTTTGTCAATCAAACAGACCAAAAGTGAAAGTTGAAATTCGAATTCCAAGTTTCACGGAAAATTTCGTGCAATTAAACGGTGCTTAAACTTTGTTAAAAATAGTAGTCCAAACTTTTATATATGTCCTTAACAGGGTGAGACGGGGATTTGGATCTTTTGTGCCGTACATTTGATGTGACATCTAATGACTATTAAAAATTAAACAAAATAACCGGTTAAAAACATTGTATAAATATTGATGGGACGGCTCGATGACCCTAGTTATCATAGATAGTGTGTCAAGCGTACAATTAATGATAAATAAAATTGGAGATACAAAGTATATAAGTAGCTAGTTAGCATTAAATTGCAGTTCGTGCGAAATTACCTAGTTATAACTAGCTTTCCAGCTGTCTGTGATAATTTTTATAATGATCAACTAAATAATTAGCGGAAAAAATACACGATCTTTCCATCACATTTCCAAACAAATTTCTCATTAATCAACTCAGGATCCTTCTCAAAAATTGTGAAGAACTACCCAAAGACAAGAATAATTTGTCCAAAGTCAGACCCTCTAAACAAAATTTAATTATTTATCCTCTAAATAAATGTACCAGAAAAGAGCAAACCTGCACTTTCGCTGTTTAATTATTCTAATGCATTTTTTTTTTTTTTAAAATTGTACGTATTCCACGTCAACAACTAATGGATTTATGTGATCATCAACATTTTTATTAATTGTCACTTCATCAATTTCATAAGTGAAATTGATGAAGATTGCCTTAAATACAATCAAATTGTGGTTATTCGATTGAATAAAATTAAAGTACAATTACCTTGATTCAAGTAAAATTATAATTAACGCGAATAAAATTTACCCAGTTATCAGCCTCAAAAGCATCGGCCAATTACTCTACTTTCCATCTACATGCATCTTCACATGACAAATTATTAAAAACAAAATAAAAAACGTACTACTTTTCCATCACGATTCCAAACAATTTTTTCAAAATTTAGTTGTTTCTCTTCTCACAAACTCTAAAGAACTGCCTAAAAAGAATTTTGTCCAAAGTCAGTCTCTTTAAACCAAAAATCATTATAAACATACTTTATCCTCCAAATAAATGTAACAGCAAACCTGTACATTTGCTCTTTTATTATTCTATTGCACTTTTTTAATTTTTTTCTCCAAGTTCCCTACTTATGCCAACAGACCTGGAAAGAGAATTTTCATAGTGTATAAGAGAGAATCTCTACTTTACACCTTTGATTTTCTGTACTGCAATGAATATTTGACAACCTCATAAAAGGAAACCACAATCCCGACCGAAGGACCGGCTCGAGAAACTCGTGGACCTAGTCCAGTAAATAGTCCCTTCAAACCACCATCCCTGATTCACAAAGTCAAGAATTAGTTCAGTAACTCTTTAGAAATGCCCGGGCTCAACAGAGAACTTGTATATTTGAAGGGTTAATCATAATGAAACTAGTAAATTTTCTTCATCAAGGTGTTCCGATTACACATCGTCCCAGTTAACTAATCCCTAAACCCATTCTATGGATATCTGAGCTCCAATTTCCACTACAAAATCAATCATAAGAATGGAAGTAAGGTCCTTGTGCCAACCACCCTTATCTACATTGCAAAGACACCTAGATTGAACTGCATACGAAGGGTGGAAGACGAAATGTTCCTCCACATGGCATTTTCTTAGAGGATAGTCACTATATACGCTTTGATAGTCGTGGATAGGTCTAGTATCTAAATTATCCGGCCAAGCGAATAAACACAATGACAATCATAGATTTACATAAGCAGAGGTGCAAAAGCAGAAAGATGCACACCTCCAGATCTCAATCAATGTTTGTCTCGTGGTCATTGTCAATGCCCGCATGCGGTCTTTCTAAAAATAAAAAATATAAACCATTAACTCAGCAATGTAAATCTCAGATCTTTCTGATGCAATAATTATCAAATAGCAGAGAAAAACGAGGATTTATTATATAGATGACCAAAATTTCACAGTTTTTGGGACAGGAGCAGCAGCAGAATATGTAGTAACCCAGATTTGATCCCAGGTCGGATTTACAAGCAGAATGTGACAAATTTATAACCAGGGGGCCACATCTGCAACATGCGGCAAGGTTGCATATAGGAATTTGGATGGTACTAATGCATCCAACCGGCTCCGGCCTGGGTATGACAAAGTTAGAGCACCAAATATGCACACATGTTCATTCCCGCAACTTTATTTATGCCAAGAAGGATATATTCACAAATCTTAAGGCACAATAAGGAACTGTGTCTCTCCTACATTTGTTGAACCATGCCCCTATCCATAAAACATATGAATGGGTTCAATAATTTAGTGACACAAACCATTTAGGTTGTAGACACTCTCTTCTCGAGCAAAGACTACTCATCCGGAACCAGACCCATCTACGTGTAACTATCCTTGTGTTTAGCCAGTTATTGCTACATAGCAAGAGATACTCAATTGAATGTTTAATCAAAGCTCTCTTAGAAATATCACTCTTCCTCTGTAGTGTTTAGTTTTCGATTCATAAACAATGCTAATTTTAATCAAATAATAGCGAAAAACAACCTCAATCTGCCGCCGGGTCCTTGCAACATCAAAAGGGCACGTGGCAGCAGCTGCAAGACTTCCTGCTACAACACCAGCACAAAAGTTTGCTCCAAGGACGCTGGACACACTAGCTTCGTCTCCTATCCTGCTCAAAATTCGTCTTCTGAGCTGCAGAAAAGTAGCGAGTAATATATCCTAAAATCTAAATCTATTTGAGCAAAAGACTGTACAAAATAAGCTATCTCACCGGCTCAAGAGATGACCAGCAAATAGCAGAGAAAGGAACATCACGGGCAAGTTGTGCTCCAAGGCCAGTCCATAAGATGCGGTATCTTTGTACTACTACAAATTGGAATTACTTCCCAATTACATCACCCCAATCATTGTGCAGATGAATGCAATGACAAAGTGTAGTCAAAACATCAAACAACAGACTTAAAATCTAAGAAGCAGACAAAAGAACAGTTGCACTACAAAAATGTTTCTGGATGTGAAAATTTAACCAGAAGAGCACATTTGTCCAAAAAGGAAAATTTTAAACTAAATATTCTCTAACGAAGACAGCTAGTGAATTTTGTTAGCTGTGTCAATTATATGCCTACAAAGAATAAGAATTATCATTGTAACAGAAACAAAATTATCCATAGTCTAGCTATGTGATTGGAATTTCACTTCAAAGGTTATTGTATTGCTCTCATAAACTCAGAATGACAAGCAAGAACATATGAGAAAATAGCTATTTTTGCGCCTGCTAAACTAGATATTAGACACATGAAATTACATCTTTGATGCTAAGTTTTAATGCCCTTTCATAATTTGCTACAAAAGACCATGAAAGCAATACATAAAGCATAAATATAAAATTTCGAGTCATACAAGATTGATGATTATTTGCATTCTGCATGGGTGAGACAACTCCGTTCAAAGTATTCCAAACACCTGGGGGCTTCACACCAGCTTGGCTATGTTTGAACGCCTATAACAAAAGATTGATAGGAGACTGATTAAGCAAAGAATAAATAGTGCCAGAACAGTGTGTTCTACAGAAACACACGAGGGGAAGCAATGAACTTGGTTACGATATCAAAGATAGGTGAAGTTATGGTAAGCATGAACTTGCTTGTAATTTGAATAAGAAAATAATGATGATAGTGATATCAATTAATTGTCATTGAGGAATAGCATAAGATGAAGATCATGGAACACTCTGCAATAACGTAACCCTAGCCTAAAATTATATCATGAAACATGAGCATACCTGGCCTAAAATTATATCATGAAACATGAACATACCTGCATGCGCGTTCTTGCAAGCTCAATAGGGTAACAAGTGACACAAGCTATTGAGCGTGCTAACGAGCCAGCAACTAGGGGAACATATGGTGTCAAGTTCGGGAAATCTTGCCTAGTAAGAACTTCCATGTGGTTGCGAAAAATATCATAAAGTGGCATATAGATGCCCACCTGCAAATATTACTTGGCTGTTATTGTTTCATATCAAGAACTGTCTATTGAATCATTTTCCCATGATGTAAAACCCTTGAATCTGGTTGACTTCCAAAAGGGAAGCTTACAGAAGGGATTGCCAGAGCTAAACTAGCATTAGTTCCTCTCCACAGTTTTGTAAATCCTTCCTGCACAATTCCATATGATATTAGACGAATGATTTAACAATGAATACACAGCAGAGTGCATCTGCATGCTTTGCAAATATGATGCATAATGTACTTAATGTATGCTTTGTAGTGCTTTTAAATGCTTAAAAATTGGTCTTACAAAAAGTGTAGACAATAAGTAGAGAGTAACTGTGGGTCTTACTAAATATATGTTTGACTAGCTTAAATTATAATTTAAGTTTTGCCAAACATGCACCAAATAAATCATATACCCAAGTTCAATTAAACTATTCACAGACCAGTAGAGCATCCGTTAAGACTCCCTTGAGATGGCGTAGATATCTCTAAATGGGAAGCAAAATATAGCACAAAGAGAACAACATAAAGGAACTCATGTAATTACAACTTAAAGAATTCCAGATTCAACACCAATAAGGGCAAACAATTTCGACAAGATACTTTCATGATCTTTCTAATGAAATTCATCGCAATATACTGCTCATATGCATGTTTATACGACAAACAAATAACGTTACATTTTCTTTTCCTTCCACAGAGATATGACTGAATATGTTGCTTCCATGATTCCATGAGAACATCACTAACCTGGCTTACAACTTTGTACAATACATCCAATGTTCCCTTGTAACGGGAACAATCAGGCGAGCATCTCGGTTGCTTTCCAACGACTGCATGATTCAATAATGAATCATATTTCATATCTGGCAGCATCTGAATACAGTTCAAGAATTTAAGTTACTATCAGAAAACACAAGTTCCATACAGACATATACTGAAATCCATGCAGGTATTTTAGTTTGACTCTAAGAAAAAGAAAAACACCATGTACTCTGATGATCAAAGATCTTACGATGAGTTATAAAGCTGTCATAAGAAGTCCTAAATACTGTAAATGAAGCATGCTGATATGTTCTATCAGAAGAGTCGAGGTAGTGTAAAAGTTTTATCCTTTACTTGTACTATATTTGACAGCACAAGGTAGCACGAAAAGTTGAACTTGTAAGTGATGCAATTTTTCAAACATAAGTCTCCAGTGTCAAGACTATAAGAGTCTCAAACTACTAAGCATCAAGGAAATCCATGTTGAGGAATGCCATCAATAATGGTGCATTATTTTACAGTGAAAGCGAGGTAGACTTGTGCAGAAAAAAAAGACCTGTGATTGGCAGGTCCCTTTTGTTGTTTTCATGGTTTGATATACATAATTAAAGGGAAAATCTAAGATTGGTATGGTTGGTGTACCGCATTGGTATTGAAGCATGCTGTTTGACATAGACCATCGTAAGGGACACCAGCAGCCTGAGCTTGCAATCTAGTCTGGGGAAAAAAACCAGACATCAACAAAGAACCCAAAACTTCAAAGTGAAACAGAAGTATTAATCAAATAGATGATAAGATATCTCATATTTAATATATAAAACTATCAATGTTTGAAAATCCACTTGAACTTAAAGATAATTCCATAAAATTATATTTTATATATACATCGTGAGTGACTCAGTCTCCAAGCAAATGCCAAATCATTGCATGAGTTCACAAGAACACACTGATCGTTATGAAGATAAGAACCAATGAGAAAGAATCAAATGGATCATATTAAGAAGTAAACAACAAACTACAGATGTCCAATGCAGAAAGCAAGCTGAAGAAAATGGCAATGCTTCAAGCGGAATAACAAGCAAAGAATCCTATGTAACCAACCAAATGAAGTTCAGAATCAAAGCCAACTAAAAAGAGTAAAACACAAGAAGATTTCTATAAGTACAAGAAGGATATCAAAGCAAAATTTGAAATGATAAATGTTAAATTATTTGCAGCGAAAGCAAAAACTAACAAATTCACAAATGATGCAGACATTAACGACATGTTTGTCACATTGAAGAGTAAACACGGAAAAGAACAAATTTTGTTAAACTTCTCTCCCCGCTTTAGTCATGTTCGATCCGTTCTCGAGTCCAGCATCTCAAACATGACATAATAGCTTCAAAACTAATTATGTCTTATTTACGAAAAATATAAATTTAAACGAACACAGCATATGAGCATTACAGATATAAACAACCGCCAAAATCTAAGAAATGTGTATTTCAATTTCAATATATTGAATATTAAAAAAAAAAAAAGTAATAAAAAAACCTTGACAACATCAAGAGGGTTCACGATGATGGCGGAGAGGAAGGCGGCTCCGGCAGCGGAAAAAGACCTCTCTCCAAACCCTAAATTCTCATCCGAAATTTGGGATTTTGACATTTTCTTGTGCCGTTTCCTGCCTGCAGACTCCTCTTTTACCAAGTTATTTACGTTTTGTTCTAATTCCGCTTTTCTTGTTGCCGTTACTGCTCCAATCCATGAAGCCAGGCCTTGCCCTGTTGAACCTACTATCAAATATTCGAAAATTGGAGTGAAAATGGTAAATTTTGTATGGGTTTTGCGGCAGAAAGGAAACTAGAAGAAATGGAGCTATACTATTACTTGGGTTAATTATTACAGGGATTTCCTTATTCATTTAGGATGTTGGGTTAATGATATATTGCATGGAGAAGAAGGAAGAAATTTGTATTGCAAACGTCGGAGAATTCGTCATTGGTGGCGTGGAAATAAGGCGCAACGCATCTGCATATGATAAGCTACGCGAGAAGAATCACAAAAAGTAGGATTTTTCTTATATGTTTATTCTATTTAGGGTCTGTTTGGACCACGTTATTTTAAAAAATATATATTTTTAAATAGTAATTTATCATCATTTTAATCATATATTTTTCAATAAAATAATATTATACGCAAATCAAAAACTTTCTATATTTTTTAAACACACATTTCTCATCAATACACTATTCAATAATACATTATTACCAAAATAATGTGACTCAAACACCTCCTTAATCATACAATTATGCTATACATTTAAGTTCAAATTCAAACTCAAATACAGATGAAATATGTGTCGATACATGATTGAATAATTTGAAAAATTAAAATAAAAATATTCAATCGTTTCTGACATATCAATCTTGTCACTTTATTCTCAACAAAATATTTACTTGGTTGGACGTGACAATATTTGGACTGAACTTAAAAAATGGACCCTAAAATCATAGTTTACATTTAAAATTTTCTTCTTCTTCATAATAGTTCTCTAGAACTAAATCGATAAACTCACATAGCACAAACAATAAAACTGTAAACAAAACGTAAAATTTAAATTATTTATATTATAATTAAATAATAAGACCAAACATGTTCAAAATGATCACTCGAGTACTGCTTGCCTTATAGTTTTGACGGCACAAGTATTAATAAGATTTGCATGTGTGTTACTTGGACTTAACAGCGAGTGTCAAGGTCATTAAATATTAAGTACGATTAATCCCGTCATCTAAAAGTTTTAGCTATAAAATTACGGAACATATATTTAATTAAATTATATTTTCAACATGTTTCCTCATGTGTAGGTAAGATTAATTTTTTTTTTCTCCTTACTTGACTTGTGAAACTATAAATGGGCTGTGACGAGACTTGAACATTGAATCATTGCATACTATGATGCGATGTTGAACCACCTAGTCGAAAAGTTTTAACACGAGATATATTTTATTTTAACTTTGTCTTCAACATGGTGTTCAAACCTCTAAAATTTGGACAATGGACATGGAAAAGTTACAAATTTCGATCTTTGTCCTTGATTCCTATGATATAGGTGCTTAGCACAATAAGAATTCAAAATTCAAATCTATTTACAACAGTTATAGAAAAAATTAAAAAACTCATCACCTCAATGAATAAGATCATAATTTGAACATTTAGTCAGCATTACTGTTTTAATTGTGAAAGCTAATTCTGAAATTTAAACTGACACCAATTATAACTATATATCAAAACATAGGTCTCTTAGAGAATAGCTACTAAGTTAGTTGAATCCAGTGACAAGATGTCTCCTCATATGTTCGTATAATTTGTCATTAATTTGGTAGTTCATCGGTAAATTTGTCATCTTCAGGATTCTTACCTCCCACAATGGCATTGATGATCATTACTATGTAGAGATGGCTCGAGTTAAAGGTGTTCCCATTTCATTTCTACTATCCAGGGGACAAACCATTAAGGTTATTTCATAAATTTACAACCGAGTTTTTTTTATCTGTTTGTGGTCGTTGGCAGCTGAAAATCGACTATTCGAGACCAAAGAAATCCTAGCTTTGGAGAGCGAAGATGATTACTCTGACCAAATGTTGCTGAGCATTTGAAGGGATTCGCATGAAGCGTCTAACATCTTAGCACTGGAATTATCTAAAAGATTAGGGTAATAATTATTATATATAAAGTATAGTCCAGATAGTTTTCTGTGTTATATATCAACTTTGAATTTCGAAAAATGCAAGGATTGGGATTTAGCATTATTAACCAATCGTCTTAGGGTGGCAAATTGCTGGAGCCGGTGTTTTATAAGTTCGAATAAAGAGAACAAGATAAGATTAAGAGGCAAAAAAATATAGTCGATTGTTCCATACAATGTACTCTAAATCTACGTTGTAAACATGCCATCACATATCGACCATGTATGCTACATAAAAATCATCCCTTCCCATACGATACATCCAAATGGACTTCTATTGGATCCACAGGTGCAAGAATTTCTCTTCTGGACTGATAATTTTGTTGCCCTTTCTCGTACAATTTACCTGATGAAGAAATACAAGCAAATACCACAACCAATTCTATGCCAGTTCCTGTAGTGTTAACAAGAAAACTAGAAACCCTCTTCATAATCTTGTGTTGTTCAATCTTTTTCTCTCTGAAATTCCAAGCGATTTCAGTTTTTCCATTGCCAAATAATGCTGTTAGTTCTTCAAGAACGTCAAGTTTACTAGCTTTTTTCTTACATTGATTTTCTCTTTCAATCAGAAAATGTCTATTTTCTTCCAAACTGTCTAGAGCTGCATCTCTCTCTGTCTTTTTGCAAGACTCCATTCTCTGCATTACATTTCATCAAAGACAAAAAAAACGTTTGTAAGGTAGACGCATGAATAATTTGGACGAAGTGTGGGTATATCGATTGTTTAGCTGTCGTTTAATAAATTCAAGTCTTCTGTTTTTTGATAAATGAAGAAACTAGTGCCGTAGAAACATAACGTGTTAAGAATAATGCTTAGCACCTTTAGGCCCAATGATGGAACCCAACAGTTGAGCCCAAGTTTGTTTGTGACCCAGTTTGCCCCTACTTGTGCAGACTCGTGTTTTCTCCAAATGCGACTTTAGTTTGTTTTAACTAGATGGATAAGATGGTGCCAAGTGGAGTTGGCTGAACCATTGGATGCAAGTGACCTTTAATTATACTTAGCCCTAGATTTTTCACTTACCATGATTCGAGAGACTTCTAGGGTTATCTTTCGTTTTGCACTCTGTAGTTTTCTCTCTCGAAAAATCTCTTGTTTTTAGTTTGTAATGTCTGAATCATTATATGTTCTTGGTGAGATCTAGTTCGTGTACTTGATGTAGAGATTATATATGTTCTTGGTTGAACAATGAAGTTTGATTACTTGGTGTAATCTGTTTGTCCGATCTGTAAGGGAAAAATAGGGTCTGAGGGCTGATCTTTTTAGATCTGTGGTTTGTAAACTTTGTACTGATATTTTATTGCTGGTTTATAGTGGATTAGAGCGTTAACCACTTTGGTGGAAGCTCAACGTGGTGACGTAGCCCTTTTTTGGATGAACATTCGGGCCTACGGGTGAAAAATCCTTGTGTTCTTTTATATTTCTGTGTTTTTCTTGGATTATTGGGACTGTTAATACTAACATAGCGATTTTTCCCCTCGATGATATGATACATTGTGTGGCTCGAACAGTTCGACTAAAGGTTGACCACAAAGCTCCATCATAGTATAAGAATTGATACACAACATCTTGCTCTCTTTGAAGAGTTTGAAGCCATTGGCGGTTTACTAAAATTGAGAAAACTGGTGGATGACAAATTTCATTATTTGTTCCTTGAACTGTTGCATTGTTTGAACAATTATCGATTAAGGGTTGAGTTTAGGGTAAAATCTTATTTTCTTCGTGATGGAAACTATAACCTCAATGTGAGATTGGAATTTGAAAAAGCTCTAACGAGCTATTAGAAAAGTATAATGTTCAAATATTTAAACAAAAAATTGTAAATCATGCAACACTAGATTAACTTTAACGCTAAAATGCAACCACATAATGTATTAGTATGCCGAAATTACACCAATGATCAAGGAAAAAAGTGCCCAAGAATCTATTTGGTATTTTAGACTAGACAACATAGAGCAAGACCGACAAATAAAAATAAATGAAAATCCTTTGCAATTTATCCTGTCTAGTCGAGTCAGTACAATATTTTATGTAATACCTGCAAGTAAATCAGAATGTTATAAAGATCATGAAGTGAATCCCAGATGGCAATCATTTTCTCCCTCTCTTCACAGTGTCATCTGTAACCACACAATAATGGCCATGCATATCTGAGCAATGTCTGCAAAATTTGAAGCCATTAATACTATTGATTTTCTCATTTATCCTAACATGCAAATCCCATGTTGTCTCAATCAAAATTTTCAAGCTGTTTTTCAGCTCCATCAGAGAAAAACTAAAGCAAATAATCATTATACATATTTATAGCTAGATATAGATAGGGGAAGAAATTTAATTGTTTGTCCCTAAAATATTGGTTCGATAGAATAGAACTTGTACGAGGTGTAGGATAATTTATTGCTTTAAATCACTGGATCTTTCATATTAAATTATCAAGAAATTGAAGAACTATAGCGGAAGCGTACCTAAATCAGACATGGTTATTTGCAATAATTGAATCCTGCATATAGTCTTCCAAATATACATGCAATCTCTTTTTTCTCTCTGTGATGAGATGTAGTAGAGAATGAATAATACATACGTGTGATTTGGGAACCATAACCATATTTATATAGTGGCGTCCTTTGACCTAATTCGGTCCATCATAGAATTAGGACTTGGGCCCGGTCTCTACACATATGTAAATTCACACTTTAATTGGATACATTAAAACCCAAAATCTAAGTCTTATTAGATCACTTTAATTGAGCCTAACCAAATTTGATAGCATTTAATTTAACACACAATTATTCACACATATAAGCCTATCGATGGATTAAAAATCTTTACAATCTCCCACTTAGGTTATATGTGTCACCTTATAATTGTGCATTAAACATAACCTTATGAGTACTCAAAATTTTGCTATCATTACTGAGTGCATCCCCAAAACAATCCTGTCCATCAATCATATCAACATAGGATTAAAGCGGCTTTCACTACTTTCATGTAGCTAAACCCATCAATGGTCACGTATATCGATATAACCGAATGACATGGATCAAACATGGATGTGTAGCATGAAAATTACATGTGATGTGATCTGTAACATGACTATTTCTAACTGGTCCACCTTAATATCTTAGTGAGATCATTTTAAACAAGTTCAGAAATAATAAATCAAATAACCTTATAACCGAAAATAACTTTAACCTTAAACTGTATTCAAAATAACAGTACATATGTCCAATATGAAAAGCAAAAGTACAAACTCCCACTGAAACTAGATATCCTCAAGAGACACTATACCCATATGAGCATTGTGCTCATGAAGGACCTTAGGTATCAATCCCTTAGTAAATGGATCCGCAACCATAGAGTTTGTTCCAATATGCTCTATTGATACTTGTCCACTCTGAACTCTTTCTTTAACAACCAGGAACTTGATTTCTATATATTTTGATTTCGTCAAGCTCCTGTTGTTATTGGAATGCAGCATTGCTGATTTATTCTCACAAAATATCTTGAGCGGTCTTTCTATATTGTACACAATGCGCAGCCCAGTGACAAAATTACGCAGCTATATTCCATGATTTGATGTCTCATAACATGCTATAAACTCTGCTGTCATGGTGGAAGTAGCTATGAGTGTCAGCTTAGCAGTCTTCCAGGAAATAGCACCTCCAACAAGCAAGTAAATATAGCTTGAAGTGGATCTCCTGCTATTTTGGCATCCCGCGAAATCAGAATCAGAATAACCGACGATCTCCAACTGATTCGATCTCCTGTATGTGAGCATGTAGTCTTTTGTTCTCTATAAATACCGCATGACCCGTTTGGCTGCTTTCCAATGATCCATTCCTGGGTTACTTGAATATCTCCCTAACATTCCAACAATGTACTCTATATCCGGAAGCGTACAAACTTAAACATACATCAGATTCATTATAGCTGAAGAATAAGAAATCTTCAACATTTCTTTAATTTCTAAGTCATTTTTAGGGCACTGACTTAAACTGAACTTGTCTCCTTTAGCTACAGGGGTGTCACCCAGTTTACAATCTTGCATGTCATATCTTTTAAGTATCTTTTTGATATAACTCTTTTGTGATAATCCAAGAATACCCCGATAACGATCTCGGTGTATCTGAATTCCTAATACAAAAGAGGCATCACCAAAATCTTTCATCTCAAAATTCTTTACTAGAAATCTCTTGATTTCGTGCAATAAGCCTATATCATTTCTGGCAAGCAATATGTTATCGATATATAAAACCAGAAAAATATACTTGCTCCCACTAAACTTGTGGTATAAACAATCATCGACCAAATTCATCTCAAAACCAAATGAGATGATCACCTAATGAAACTTGTAATACCATTGACGAGATGCCTGTTTGAGTCCATAGATGGATTTCTTTAATTTACAAACCATTTACTTTGCATCGTCCAATACAAAGTTTTCTGATTGTACCGTATAAATTGTTTCATCAATGTCACCATTGAGAAACGCTGTCTTAACATCCATCTGATGTAACTCAAGATCGAAATGAGCTACCAATGCCATTATAGTTCTGAAAGAGTCTTTTGAAGAAACCGAAGAGAAAGTCTCTTTATAATCGATGCCTTCTTTCTGTGTAAAGCCCTTTGTGACAAGACAAGCCTTATACCTCTTTACATCACCTTTCGAATTCCTCTTGGTCTTAAATATCCATTTGCAACCAATGGGTTTCGCACCTTCAGGCAATGGAACGAGGTCCCATACGTCATTGTCCTTCATGGACTTTATCTCTTCATTCATGGCATCGAGCCACTTTTAAGAGTTGGAACTTTCCATGGCTTGACAAAAGTTGATCGGATCATCTTCCACCATTCTAATGTCAACTTCATATTCTTAGAGAAATACGATGTAACCATCTGAAACTACACTTCTCCTCTCTCTAGTGGATCTTTTTAATGGCATTGGTTCTTTAGGCTGTAGAGTTTGTTCTTCTGGAACAATTTGTTGATTTTGAGAGGGAGGTATGACATTATCTTGATTCAGAGTTGCTTCTTGAACAATATCATGGATAGAAATCCGATCATTGTCAATGGCAATTGGAAGAATTTCAACATATTCCTCTTCAAAGACAAAGCTTGTATCTTTTCTCCCATCGCAAACTTAATATCCTCAAAGAACCGAGCATTTCCTGTCTCGAAAATTGCCTTAGTTGTGGGATCATAAAACTTGTAACCCCTGAACCTTTCAGAATATCCAATAAAATAGCAACCAATGGTCCTTGCGTCCAGTTTCTTTTCATTTGGCTTATAGAGCCTTACCTCAGCTGGACACCCCCAAATATGCATATGCTTCAAACTAGGCTTCTTGCCCATCCAAAGCTCATATGGGGTTTTATCAGTGGCTTTGTTAGAACTCTATTGAGTATATAAGTTGCGGTCTTTAATGCTTTACCCCAGAGAGATTCTGGTAAGGTAGAATGACTAATCATACTCCTCACCATATCCTTAAGCGTTCTTTTTCGTCTCCCAACAACACCATTCATAGTGGACGAACTCGACATAGTGTATTGTGGGACGATACCTCATTCCTCTAGAAATTTAGCAAATGGTCCTGGACATTGTTCATCTGAACTGTCATATTTGCCATAGTATTCATCCCCACGATCAAATTTGACGATTTTAATCCTTTTGCCGAGTTGGTTCTCAACTTCAACTTTATAGTTTTTGAACACATCCAGTGACTGTAATTTTTCATGAATGAGATATATGTAGCCATATCTTGAAAAGTCGTCTATGAACGTTATAAAATATTGTTGACCATTCCAAGAATCCGTAGAGAATGGTCCACAAATATCTGTATGTATAAGTTCTAAGACGTCTAAAGTCCTATTGGCTTGAAATCTCCTTTATTGGTTTATTTTCCCTTTATATAGTTGACACACAAATCATAATATGTGAAATTAAGAGGGCCGAGAATCCCTTCAGACACAAGTCTCTCAATTCTCCTTTTAGAGATGTGACCAAATCTCTTGTGCCACAACGAGGCAGAATTTTCGCCGGTTAATTTTCACTTTAGACCTCGAGTACTCACATGCGAGGTTTCATTATAAGAAGCAATTGTATCAATTGAATAAAGATTATCATAACCTGATAAAGAACCGGAACCAACCAATTTTGAATCATGAAACAAACTAAATTTTCCATTTCCAAATGAACAAGAATAACCAAATTTGTCCAAAAGAGAAATAGAAATCAAATTTCGTCTAAAAATGGTAAAATAAATGTCTCAACAAGATCCAAATAAAATTCAGTCTTTAACAATAATCTAAATTTTCCTATTGCCTCTACTTCCACCTTCTTACCGTCGCCAGCATAGATGTATCTTTCACCATCACTTGATTTTCGACAACTCAGGCAACCCTGTATAGACATACTGATGTGAGTTGTTACACCAGAATCTATCCACCATGTATATCTAGGTACCGAAATTGAATTAACCTCAAAACAAACCAAATGAAGAAGAATACCTTTCTTTACACGCCATGCGTGGTAATTTGTGCAATTCTTCTTCTTATGACCTGTAGCTCCACAGAAGAAATAACTACCTTCAGTTAGTTCCTTATGCTGTTTCTTTTGCGGTTCTGTACCCGCAGCTTCCTTATTAATCTTCTTTTTCTTGTTCCTTTTGTTCTTAGAAGTGGTGGCTAAATGAGCACTTTTTGTCTTCTTATACTTCAATCTTTCCTCTTTCTGGACACAGTGTGAGATGAGCACATTAAAGGACCATGAGTCATTTTGACAGTTGTAGCTCACTTTGAATTGACTGAAATGTGCCGGAAGGAATATCAGAACCAAGTGCACAAACAAGTCTTCAGATAAATCCAACTTGAGTGCCTTTAGTTTTGAAGCAATGTGAGACATTTCCATAATGTACTCACGAATTTTTCATTTCTCTTTATACCTCATTGAGACAAGGTTTGTCGAAAGTGTACTTATTTTAGTCTTTTCATTCTTGGCAAACTTCTTCTCAAGATCCTCAAGGAAACCCTTAGTCGTAGTCACCCTATCGGACATAGTGCCCCAGAATGCTTGTGGAATAGCACGCTTCATAACCATTAAGCTTATTCGGTTCGATCGTTCCCATTTTTCTATCTCCCTCTTGTCATCAGAGGTACTCTTATTAGTGAGTGCAGCTGGTTGATTGACCCGTAAAGGAAGGTCCAGGTCCATAACTCCGAGAACAATCATCACGTTCTCTTGCCATGCCCTGAAATTTGTGCCATTAAGCATTGAATAGCAGCAGGACCTGAAGTTGAATTAGAGAACGTTTATTATGAATAGCTCACATGAATATCTTTAATAAGCAAATAATAATAATCTCAAATAGTGGTAGGGTCCAACACAAGATATCAAGCACAATATCAATATCTAGTCTTTGAACAGAAATATTGACTTGTAAGCGGTACTCTTGGCGTAGTAATCAAACATTGAATCAATAACCATTTTTTTGGACCGATTTATTAATCACACATTAAACCAAATAATTATCACACGTTTATCACCACAGGTGCACGTGTTGACCTTCCTTTGGGCCGACCAATATTCTCATGAATAACACATGCACAAATACCTTTTAATATTCTAAATTAGTCAATTTTCACAAGAGAGGTTATTTTGACAATATGTTGCTTCAATTAACCAACTTTCGAATATTATATCTCTTAAAAGAGTCCTTAGTACCAAAATTTGAGAAAAAGAATCACAAATTTTGCATATTTTGTTTAGTTTTAAACTTTAAGGGCCTTAGGATTAATAATTCAAAACTTTAAGGGGGCAAAATTAATTAATTCCAAACTTTAGGTGTTGAAATTAATAAACTTGAAACTTTAGGGACCATAATTAATTAATTCAGAACTTTAGGGATCAAATTTTGAAAATTTGAAACTTTAGGGGTCAATGTGAATTAATTATAAAGTTTGGGGGCCAATTTGAATTAATAATTAAAGTTTGAGGGATTTAATTATAAAATTCAGAACTTTAATGATCCGAATTAATTAATTTTAAAATCTTAGGGACTGAATTATTAAATCCAAAACTTAAAGGCCCAAATCTGAATATAACTTAAATGTTAGGGACTGAAACCTTAATTTTTAACCCTAACCCTAATTGCAAGCAGGGGCCTCAAGTTACCTAATTTACATATCAAGCCCTCGTCCCCAAATCTCAAAAACTAGAAAACCTAAAAAAAAAAAAATTTCTCTTCCTTCGCAATGCCGACTTACGCCGATGCCGCTAGAAGCTGCCAAGCAGTAGTGTTGGTGCAAGCTGCAGTGTACTGCTACAAGTAGGGCACGCTGCAGCGTCGGCAGCACTGCTGTCGCTGGCCAGATTCAAAATAAGCCTTTTTTTTTTATAATTATACTATACCGAAATTTGGATACAAAGAAACCAAAATCCATAATCTGAAATTTTCAACCCAAAAATTGTAATTCCTCAAAAAAAATATAAATTCATAATATGAAAATTTCTCAAACAATTAATCCGAATTATGAAAGATAACGAAAGTTATACCGCAAAAGTTTTCAAATTCAACAAAATATAGATCCAAAATTGTTAAATCTGAAAACTTAAAAGATTATTGCAAGACCAAATAAATTATTCGATTCTCAATGATTTAACATGAAAAGACTCTGATACCACTTGTAGGATAATTTTTTGCTTTAAATCATTGGATCTTTCATGTTAAATCATCAAGAAATTGAAGAACTATAGCGAAAGTGTATCTAAATCAGACATTATTATTTGCAATAATTGAATCATGCGATATAGTCTTCCAAATCTATACCCAGTCTCATTTTTCTCTCTGTGATGGGATGCAGTAGAGAATGAATGATACGTACGTGTGATCTGAGGACCATAATCATATTTATATAATGATGATACCCTTTGACCTAATTCGGCTCATCATATAATTAGGATTTGGGCCCAGTCTCTACACATATGTAAACCCACACTTTAATTTGATATATTAAAACCCAAAATCGAAGTCTTATTAGATCACTTTAATTGGGTTTAATCGAATTTGATAGCCTTTAATTTAACACACAATTATTCATACATATAAGTCCATCGATGGATTAAAAATCCTTACACGAGGTGCATACATAAAGGTTTGGAAACCCTTTGCTTGTCTGAATAAGGACAGGACCTAATCTATTCTCGAACCCTTTGCCAAGGTAGATATCAACAATTTAGTCCCAAAACCAAAGTCATCCAAATCTTTAATAATTTTTCTCGAGCCCTTATGAAAACAAGTCACTTCAAATTTTCAGGCACCAATGAAAATTGGGAAGCAAAATTTAGTTTTATAAAATTGGATATGTGAGAGTTACATAACATTTAAATAAAAATTTGGGCGTCTTATGTCACTAGTTGAGAACTAATAGTGCAATTTTCCCTATACTCACATTAACAAATACATGCCTTCCGGACATCCTTTTGTCTGTCATTCTCCACCATTTACATATTTTTCAACATTTTCAGCCTTTTATTTTTAATTATCTTTGAGACCATTTGAAATGTAAGGTAGGTCTGCTCTCCTTTTACGGCCTATAATTTATGATTTTATGCTGCCACTTATAATTATTTTGTCTTTGTTCATTTCCATGTGGTATATTGCTTAAAAGTCAAGTTTTGTTTGAAGCTTATAAGGGTACACAATCTTAGTTGTTCATGGCCCATAGTCTCATTTGTAATCTTTAGATCATATTGTACGTAAGGAAGTGATCATATATGGTATGAAAAAATTATATATTTTGTACTTTTCATCTACCAAGAGCAATCTACTGCGAGGTAAATGAACTTTCATCTTTTACATAATTTTTAGGAGTTTTTATCAGTCACTTAACTGAAAATGCTAAAATTCATATAGCTCTTCGTTATAGTGGTTAAACACTCCATCTAAAAGTTAAGAAGCGAGATTTATTTATATATATTTTTATGTTCAACATCTAACACGTGTAGGTCAAATTCATTAGTTTCATCAAGAAACAACAATGTATGAAACGATAAATATAAACAATATACCTTTCTTGAATAATTTCAGTTTTCAGTGAGATATTTCAACGTGATATTAAAGATTGCAGATATCTTTAATTTCAAGTTTTAAATTTCAATTATTAACATTGTCACAAGTCTATGTAGAAGAACCATTTTGTAATCAATTTTGATATTTGATGGCCCATCATTTGCGTGATTATTGGTACTTTTTTAATATGATATGATGGCTAAAGGGTAATGATCAGAAAGCTTTGCGGCCCATTGCTTTGTGAATGCCTTAGCCTGAAGTGGCCCAAATCTATTGATTTCAATAGCATTTCTTGGGCCACATTATGATAGACTTTGTTGGAAATTGACAAAAATGTTATACATAAGCAATCATAATGTTAACACTAGCACACCAATTCTAAAGGCAAAGGTACAAGCATAATAATTATTATGAGGACAATAAGAAACTTTAAATTTAAACAAATAAATTTGTCTATTATTTAATATTTTGAGCTTTAACTAGACGAGATAGTTTCACTTTCACACTGTATTAGAGAATGTAAAGATTCCGAGTCTCAAAGTTTCTAATTATAAGAATTATGTGTGTTAATCCTATTAGGAAAAAAGAATCCAACATGCATGTAAGGAGCCGTGTTGGAGACAAAAGGGTGAACATTACATTACAACTTGTTAGATTCTGAGTCTCAAAGTTTCTAATTGTAAGAATTATGCGTGTTCATCCTATTAGGAAAAAAGAATCCAACCTCCATGTAAGAAGCCGTGTTGGAGACAAAAGGGTGAATGTTACATTACAACTTGTTTTAAATTAATATAAGATACGCGAATTAAAAATCTTATCTACTCTCTCATTGTTTGAACTTTTGGAGCAGAAAAAGTCCAGTGTTCTAGTTTACCCGCTTTCCATTTATAAATATAGTACGCCTATTAAACATTTGATATAAAATGAATTTGATTTATACATGAATATA
>NC_036251.1:6050304-6091343 GCF_002742605.1 Olea europaea var. sylvestris
CGCCCCCCAGGGCACATCCAAGTTGGTGGAATAATCACATTGGGGGGCTCTGGAACCAAGTGTGGGGAGTTCGATTCCTGGTTGGAGCAGCCAAGTGATGTAATAACCAGAGGAAGGGTTGGAGCAGCTTGGTGATATAATAACCATGGAGGAGGGTCCCTTTGGGGAAGGAGTAAAAGTCATGTGGGAACCTGGGAACCAACAAGGGCACAACCTGCGATTTACCTCCACTAGTCACTGAGGGGTCGGGGGCTAGAGGTCCAGGATTTAGTCCGGCTAAGTTGGGACACCTGGGTTATCAAAAAAAAAAAAAGGGGGACAAATTGCAAGGAAAGTAAGAAATCCGAATAATAAATATTTATAGAATTTTCCATAGACTTGCTGCAATAGAAATTTACATAGCTAAGATGATACCAAAACAAGAATATAACCACCAACACTTTCCAAAATTAGGCATCAAAAGCAGCACCAAATGAATTCTCTAATTCACCAAAAAATTGATCTTCAAAGAAATCATTCACATCCCATGTAGGAGACCTAAAATCTGCATCCAAATCAATTGAAACATCATTTGGATCTTCATCCAATTCTGTTTTTGCAACATTAATTTCGTCGAAAACTAATGGTGAAGGAGACTGAAAATCGAAATATTCCGTCAAGAAACATTGATCCAATGGCAACGAATCGTCCATTAACAAATCGACTTCATTTTGCACCATAACGGTCGATCCAACCAGCTTCCTATCTTCAATAAAAATCTTTTGTCTCTCGTCAGTTTTTTTTAACTCGGACCGGACAATGCCACCGTTACTATTTAAAACTGAGGTGGGAGAGGAAAGGTTCTCGCAAGACTCATCCTTGCAAGAATCATAACCCGAAACTGACGTTACATTAGCCTCCAACGCCAGCACCACCACCCTCTCTGGCGGCTTGATAAAGTTAGTTATAGCATCTGGACCGCGTATTTGAATCGCCGCCCTGTCGTAAACCATTGCGGCTTCCTCCGCCGTGTCGTAAGTCCCCAGCCAGACACGAGTCTTCCGTTCTGGATCACGTATCTCTGCCGCCCATTTCCCCCACGGCCGCTGCCTAACACCCCGGAATTTCTTCCCATTTCCCTCAACTCCTGCCACTGGTGCCGGCGGCGGTGGCGCCCTTTTTTTCTTCACATTCTTAGTCTTCCCATTTACACTTTTCTTTGCCTGAACACATTTCCTCTCCATTCTAATCTCATTCACATGCTTTTTCACTCTCTGAATATTCATATTCGTATCCAATCCCTCCTTTTCATCGCTCGATGAATCAGTTGCATCACAATCCATAACAGAAATGCGCACCACTCGTGAGCTCAATTTGTTTATCAATGACGGCGATTCAATTATCTTGGTAGTAATAGTTTTTTTGATTGTGGGATTCATTTTCTTGAAAGATTTCTCTTGATTTTTTACATCAAGAATAGTTGGACTGGAAATGATAGAGAAAAGAGGAGAATATTCAATTCAAAGCAGTTAATAAGTGGAGTAAAAATTTGAGTGAGAGTTACCGTAAAAATGGGAGAGAAAAAGTCCTCTCTTCAAAAAAAGTAACCGATCTTTTACCTCTTACGAATAAAAATAAGTAAATGTTCTTCGGGAGAAATGAGAGGGGTATAGAGTGGGGTTGGAGTGAACGCATATTCAAATGAGAAGAATCACATATATAAAGGAGTTGGATTTTTTCATTTTTTTATTATTAATTTTAAATTTTCCTTGTGGGTTTTATTTAATCTCGACAAAGGATGAGAGTTATAGTGTCACAACATAAGTTCAATAAAAGTAAAGTAACTTGTTGTCTACAGATGCATTTACTTTACTTTTATTTCAATTTGGTTAATCTGTTCAACTACAAAAACTTTAAAGCCGATTCTTGTCAAAATGGGTTCAGTTTTTATATACTATTTGGTTCTTCCTTTTTTCTATTGCTCAAAGTATTATTGTGTAAATATTTGATTTGATTTCAAAGTACGCTATTTATTGGAAAATTAAAGGAACTTGTTAAGTCCTTGTTTGACTAAGATTAAAATTAAATTTTTAGTGGATTTTGATAAAAGTTGATGAAATGGTAGTTGAAAAATTATGAATCCTATGAAATATATGATTAAAATTAATTTTTGATTTTGATTTAAATTAAAATCTGAAATTTCATTCATACCAAAATTAGAAATTATAAAAATACCTAACTGCTCGCCTCATTTTTATGTAATGCTTTGATTTTACACGTGGCATAGTGGGAAAATCTTGTGGTCCTCATTATTTGATTATCCTCCAAGTTTTACAATATTTAACATAGCCCTTGTTTGAGCCCCATTTTTCAACCAAAATACATTCTTCAACAGTGATTTGACATCATTTCAACTACACATTTTTCAATAAAATAATATTATACGCAAATAAAAAAAATTCCTTATTTTTTAACCACACATTTCCCATCAATACACTATTCAAAAATTCATTTTCTTCACAAAAATGGGGCTCAAACAAGGGCTAAGTAAATATATTTTGTCATAACCTATTCGCAAATGCTTGGTAGTTAATTTTGCTTGTCAACCAAGTTGGTAAATAATATATTTTAATGTTTTGTTTAAAATGTACTTATTATTATGTCATGTTTGGAACGAAAATTGAACATTGCACGCGACTAAGTTAAAAGGATGTGTTATGGATGTCTGTCATTTTCAGTTTTAAATTAGATGCTTCAAGTCTTATAAATGATCATTTATAAAATATATTTATCACTATGTATACAACAACTTTATTTATTAAAATATTATTATTTCAAGGACAAAATGGAAAATAATCTTTTCCATGTATAATTTTGATATATAAATATATTATAGACAAATATCTAAAAGAAGTCAAAGAGTTGAAAGCTTGAGCTTCAAGCAAAAGAAAACAGCCATACAAATATCATCGTAAGAAACAAAATGATTTTCTTCTTTGCACGTGACAACAATATTGATTTATTCTTATCAAAATTTGACTAAATTAAGCCCCTGTTTGGCCTCCATTACGGGGAAAATTTAATGTATAGAATAGTGTTTTTTAAAAAATGAGTGGTTGAAAAAGAAAGAAAAATTTTCGATTTACGTGTAATATTATTTTATGGAAGATTGTGTGGTTGAAAATAGGAGAGAGAAAAAGTAGAATGTAATGTAATGTAATTTAATGAAAATCAAACAAGGGCTAAGTAAATATAATTGGAAAGAGAACAATAATATCCCTGCTCCCAAGTGAAATTTTGCAATTTCAAGGAGTTCAATAATACTTGAAAATTCTAATATAATCATCTAATTATCACAATTAACTTGGTCGACAAGTAATCAAGTAATTCGGCCACTTAATGACTTAATCATATTTAAGTTAGGATCGAAGCATAAAAGAAAAAAAAAATGTTCCAATATTTTCTTTTTTTCTTTTGGATAAATTTAGAGTCATCTATATAACACTTTTATTTTGACATCTTAACTATCGTATGTATTTAAAAATTCAATATCTAGGAGTAGCAGCATTAAACGAAGTTTCGAAGCAAAACGATCTGAAAGAGAATGAGCCGTGACACTTCATCTCATTCATTGCTATATTTATTGCCTACTAGATATTCAAATATAGTTTAGATATAAATTAATGGATTGGGTCGATAGAGATTGTTTGGGGCAGATACAAGCACAAGCTCGATCGTGCTATAATCCATGTCTATCCCTAAAAATATATACTTTATTCTTAGTTTTTTATTTTATTTAAAAAATAAATCCATGTATATTTGTATTGTAGCTCGTGTCCAAACTCAAAACTAAATTTGTCACTAGAGATTGCTCTTGCAACATAAATTGTCACACAAGTTTTTCCTATGGTACTATGTGAGATACAATAAAACAAAAATTTCCTACTTGTCAACATAGTACCAAATTATATAGTACAAACTTGTCAAGTTTTCCCAATGTTCATACAGTTTTTATTATGCTCTTAATTGATTTCGACAATATAACTTTCAATGTTTCTAGGACATTTAGCTCTCGTTTAGCACCCATTATTTATTATTATTATTTTTAAATGGATGGTTGTTAAAAAATGAAAAAATTTCGATTTGCGTGTAATATTATTTTATTGAAAATTGTGCGATTGAAAATAGGAAAAAGAAAATTTTAAATTAAATCGAAGAGTTTTAATGGGACCAAACGGGGGCTTAATTGATCATCTAGGTTTGGCCTTTGGTTTGTAAAGTGTTGAAAGAAAAGAAGGTATTCAAGAAGGCACGTGATAAATTGCATCGAACAATTATCATGATTTAATAAAGTTTAATTCAATACAAATGTGCTTGTATAAATTATTTTATTGAAACTTCATTATATAACTATAAGTTGGATTGGATGACATCGGAGAGAAGAATTACCAAACTTTATTATATAATAGTATATTGTATAGGAGAATAAGACACAAGGCACTTTCAATGAGAATTTTGAACACACACTTTTCATTGATCCTGCTGGTTAATTTATACAGACATTTAATTCTACCTAAGGAAATGTACAGCAATTACAAATAACTAAATTTACTCTCATTGCAAAGAACAAATCTTATGATTCGAGGCCAAATTGATGCATAGATGGAGTGATTCTGGCCAAACTAATTGCATAGATGGAGTTGCTGACTTTATGATTTTTGAATTCTTTGATTTGTGTCATCTTCTCTTATATGCCCCCGCAAGATTGAGCTTCCGTCGAGAAGACCAATCTTGTTTCTTAAAATTTCTGTCCGTTGCTTTGACAAAGGCTTGGTCATTAAGTCAGCCATTTGATTTTGTGTATGTACATGTCGGACATGAATTTCACCTTGCCGAACTAGATCACACACGAAGTGGAGATCTATTTGAACGTGTTTCATTCTTGAATGTTGTACCGGATTAAAACTTAGATGGGTGACACCAAGATTATCACAAAGAATGGAGGGTTTGTCTTTACGTGGGAAACCAAGATCCCGAAATAAAGCTTTTAACCACATGGTTTCAACCACTGCATTGGCAAGGGCACGATATTCAGCCTCTGTAGTGGAGCGTGCAACCGCTCTTTGTTTCTTAGAACTCCAAGAAATTGGGTTGGTGCTAAGAAAGGTGATATAAGCTGAAGTAGAAGCGCGATCATCTATGTTTCCAGCCTAGTCGGCATCACTGTAGGTTGTAAGAAGTGGTGCTGTAGATTTTTGAATCTAAATTCCATAAAAGATTGTTGTTTTTAGATACCGAAGAAGTCTCTTTGTGGCTATCCAATGGGATGTTGTGGGCTTGTGCATGAATTGTGACAGCTTGTTGACGGCAAAGGAAATGTCGGGGCATGTCAAAGATAGATATTGCAAGTTGTCTATCACTCTCCTGAACTCAGTGCTGTCCATTGCACCTGTGCCATCCACTAAATGAAGAGATGTTGTAGTGGAGAGAGGTGTGCAAACATCCTTTGCTCCAATCATATTCGTGGTTTGCAAGAGTTCACGAATATATTTGTGCTGTGACAAGAAGAGACCTCCAGAAGTTGGTATTACCTCCACTCCTAGAAAAAAATGAATCAATCCCAAGTCCTTTAAGGAGAACTAAATGCCAAGTTTTTCAATAACATGAGCCACAAATTTTTTATCATTCCCTGTAATAACAAGATCATCGACATACACTAAGAAATAGCATGTAATTGAGTCTTGTCGAAAAATGAATAATGAAGAATCAGCTATAGAATTCTGAAAACCAAGCTCAATTAAGGCATTCTTCAAGGCTGAGTACCAAGCCCGTGGGGCTTGCTTAAGGCCATAAATAGCTTTTCACAGCTGACATACGTGATTAGCTTTTGAGATATCTTTAAACCCAGGAGGTTGCATCATATACACTTTTTCAGTCAAGTTCCTATGTAAGAATGCATTGTTAACATCCATTTGTCTGAGTTTCCATCCATTAACAACGACAATGCTTAAAACGGACCTTATTGTGGCTGGTTTAACCACGGGGCTAAAAGTTTCTTTAAAATCCAATCCAGGGCGTTGATTATATCCCTTTACCACAAGTCTTGCTTTGAACCGATCAATTGAACCATCAGATTTCCTTTTGATTCTAAACACCCACTTACATCCTATAGGATTACAATTCTTGGGTAGGGGGACTAAATCCCAAGTACCATGTCTCGTAAGAGCAGTGAGTTTGTGAGTTTCCTAAGAAAATGTAAGGTACAGATTTGGTTGCTGTAACTGTGGACAGGCTTTGGCAGTATGGCCCAACTGATCACAGAGCTGGCACTTTAGCTGGAAGCGTCGTTGGGTTGTGTTGAATCTTCCTGAGTTTTGATTTGGTCGGCGTTGATCTCTGCCGTTGAATGGACGATAAGAGGATTGCTACTTTGATTGCCCATTTGATTTGTTGAAGCTCTTTGATTGGGAGCAACTATTTCACGAAAATCAGGTCCCAATCCGTTGAGAACATAAAGGGTGATATCATCGTCGGAAATCGGATGATCGATGAGTACGATTTCATCGACGAGAGCTTTTACAGCATGTAAGTAGTCTGGAATCGATTGATTCCCACGCTGGATCAAGGTGAGTTCTTCCTTGAGTTGCATAGCCCTTGTACGTGATTTACTAGCGTACAAAGTCGATTATTTTTTTCCAAGCCTCCTGTGAAGTCTTGGCAGTGGCAATGAGTGGAGTAATTGTTGTGGATGTTGATGCTAAGATAGCACTTAGGATTAGTTTGTCTTGTCTAACCCAGTGATTTTTTTTTAAAAGACGGATGATGGGGTGCCATCAGAGGATGGACATACAGAACATCCAATCACATAATCCATCAGGTCATACCCGATTAAAAGGACTTCAAATTGAGCACGCTATTGTGGAAATATAGAGGGTGTAAGCTTCTCATTGATTTGGGCAGTAATGTTGAAAACAACAAGGAGTGTGTCTGTAGAGGAGGACAGAGGTGGGTTTAGGTTGCTTGAGGAAGACATGGCTGATTTGGGATCAAGTTTCTCGTTAGAGATTTGAAGCTCTGATACCATATAGGAAAATAAGATACAAGACACTTTCAATGAGAATTTTGAACACACACTTTTCATTGATCATGCTGGTTAATTTATACAGACATTTAATTCGACCTAAGGAAATGTACAGCAATTACAAATCACTAAATTTACTCTCATTACAAAGAATAAATCTCACGATTCTAGGCCAAACTGATGCATAGATGGAGTGATTCTAGGCCAAACTGATTGCATAGATGGAGTTGTTGACTTTATGATTTTTGAATTCCTTGATTTGTGTCATCTTCCCTTATATATTGATGTGAATATACTCAAGGTGTGTGTATATTTTGCAAAACTTTATTATATAATTGTATGTTGGATTCGATAGTGTCAAAGAGAAGAAATTCTAAATTTTATTATATGTTCGTATGTTAGAAGGTTTGATATGAAAAGAACAATCGGCCAATTATATATATAATTTATGGAATCCCTTTTTCGCACAAAGGAATGGTGCTAATAGATTTTATTAGAGGTTTGTATTCACACACACACACACACACACACACACACAGAGAGAGAGAGACTTTAATTATGTGACCTAAAATTTGACACGAGTACATGATGTTTGATCTATATTGTATTTCTACTGCATGTGGTTCTAAGATAATTTGTACCCATCGCACAAACCATATGTGAATATTAATGTACAGATTCAAGTAATGAGCAATTTTTAATGCAGCCTTCTTATAATAAAAGGATTGAAAATTAATAGATCATGAGTGACATATTGATATATTTGTGAAGGCTCGATAATTTGATGTTAGCTTAATCGTTTTCATCACTTTGTTCGACTATATCTTTATTACACACGATGATATCAATATTCGCACCATGTACTACGTGGGAATCATTCGGCAACTGTAGGCATGTCATTGACCAAGCTCGTGCACTAGACTAGCCCACAACTGTCAACTAGCTTCTATTGACAAAGGGCTTTACTACATCACCAGAGTTTATATAACAAGACAATCACAATTACATGTAACACGTTACTACGCACTTCACTCCCAAAGACAAAGAAAGAGGCACAGCCTGCCCATGTGCCGTACAATGAAAGATTTGATAAATTTTCAAATATACTTTTCCTCCATTTCAATTTTGGTAATTACACTTCAAATTTGTTCAATTAGATAACAACAATTTAATTAATTTCAAATGGATACTTCATCTAGTTCTATCACTTGCACTTACGAAAGTCGTTGATATGACAATCATTAAATAATGATGGTCTTCATTTATTTCACTTAAACTCTACTTGTTCCGCGCCAGCAACTAATGATTACGTGAGACAACAACTATTGTCAATTTTATTTTCTCAAGTGTATGGACTGTAACAAGTAATAATGGACCTAAGAGTCTGGGCTGTCAATCCCATAAGTATTATATTTTAGCTCTTAATTCAATTTTTATTTAACCACTATTTGATGAAAGCAAATAAAAAGTTGTAAGATTCGAGTTTTTAATCTAAATGCTAAAAATAAAATAGATGCATACACAATTTGTTTGAAAATCAAATAATGAATGAATGTTAGGGCAGAATAACTTCACATATTGATCATCTTTACATCTCAAATTAATATTCACATTGAATGTAGTATTCGGTCGAATTCTCCTATAGTATTCAATTTATTCCTCTCAAGTTTTCATTGAGCCTATTCAACTAATTAAATTCCATATCTCTATACAAATTCAACTTCATTAAATGAATTCTTTGTCCTAAGAATTCAATTTTGACCGCAATAATTGGTATAGGTATCTCTACTCATTATACCAATTTACCGAATTTTACTATATGATCTAAATCCAAAACTCATATCTATATTTGTAAAGGATCCACAAGAATAATCAAATCATTGATCAGGTAATTTAATACATTCAATTCATAGTAAAATCAACACACGAAACAGTAAAAATCAAGAATCTTAATAAGAAAATATAAAGGATCTCAATTGGTTACATTATTTGTCCTAACAATGAATTTAACTATTCACAATGAAGGAAGAAAAATAATCAATTGTCTTAGAATACATCATCAAATTTGTAGTGGAGATGTAAAAGAAAAAGTAGAATTCTTCCACTAAGATCTTCCTCTCTTCCAATCAATGCGCTAAACCTTCAATTGCTTGATGTTTTCCTCCAATGAATTTCTCTTTTGATTCTCCAATTATGTTCTCTTCCCCCTTAATGTGTGAATCAATCCTCCAATTTCCTCCTCTAGGGTTGTATTTATGTTTTCTTCAAGTCTTGGAAGCGTTTTAGTTGAGTTGGGGTTTTAAAAAGATGAATTTCACTTGAAAACCCTACTTGATGTTGCGTAGCGCCTAGGCACTGCAATTGAGCACTGAGAACTGAATTTTAGGAAAAAAATCAGAAACATAGCACTTGGGCTAGGCGCTACGGGATAATGCCCGGGCGCTGTCATCAGTTTGATCGCACTGCACAGCATTCAGTCTTTTTATCATAACTTTTTCTCCCAATATCCGATCAAGGTGATTCAAGATACATTGAAAATCTAACTTAAAGAGCTACAATTTTTATTCAGATAGAATTTTCAAATTTGATAATTTTCTATGTCAAAAATGGGTCTCAATATGAGTCTAAAAACGATGCATACATTTTTCCGGTTGAAACTTGATGTATGATCATACTTTGAATATATTTTATCTTTTTGATGTATTTCTTTATTTAATTGATTCCGAGTACTCTTGAATCTTCATTGTGAGGTTCGACACAATTTTTGAGTATTTTCACTTTAGTCCCCCGAGACGCAACTAAATATTATCGTTTTAAAGCATTGAATAAGTGTATGAAATACACTTATCAAATACCCCCAAACTTAAACATTTATTTGTCCTAAAAAAAATCATCTAAATAACAACGAACACACAAGCATACAAATAATAATTGGTTGAACAATCAAGCTTTTTACTTTAGGATTCGATATTTTGATGTTTATTCCACAAATGTGCTTCAAGTCACAGTACCAAACAAATATCTATTATTTCAATGCAAAATCGACGTGTGTGTAAAAAATTAAGTAATCCACCATGACTGCACAAGTTGTTTCAGTTTCCGACCCTCTATGGTCAAATATATCTTTACATTTCTTGTGTGATTCATACACCCCAAACTTATTCTTTTTCACTCATTCCCAGTGTGTAATCTAAAGTTGACTATTTCATTATTATCTTCACCCTCTCGAGTTGGGTTGAACGTTACTAGTTGCAAGTCAACACTTCAATGAATATGGATTCTCCAATTATTTGATTACATCGACTGCCACGACCTAATTAGTAATTATCCTTCATCAAAAGTCAAATTTCTCAAATAAGTGTTATGGCTTAACCAAGATATTTGATGCTTTTGCTCTTTTCATGCACTTGCTTTTTCTATTTTTCACAATTTTATTATTATTATTATTATTATTATTTGCATCTCTCCATCAAACATTCTAGATGACCCATGTAGCAAAATTTAGGCCGATGATTCCCAAATCAGATGATTTTAGGACATTGGGTTTCAAACACCCTTACAGACTTATTGACCCGAGTAAAAAAGGCTTCGAAAAGAACTAATTTTTGTTTCAAGTGCAGCTTCATCTTTGATTGCCTTCTAAATGACTCCTGTAGCAAGTTTTAGACCGATGACTCTTAAGTCAGACGACTTTAGGGCACCAAATTTTAAGATACCCTTGCAGGCTTAATTACTCGAGTTATTTTTAGATTTCAAATGTATATGTCTTGATTAGTGCAATGCCCCTATCACACACTTATTCGAACAAATTGACTTCCAACTTAAGATTTTCACCTAGTTTTATCACGTTAGTCTAAGACAATCTACATATGAGTTTTCACACATGGAATCCAAATTCACATCTGCATCTTACTACAATTGTTAATTCATCCAAACTGTGCTAAACTTGGTCTAATGATAAATAATTTTCTATTATTTAGGTAAACCATCTATGTTCAATTAAATCAACATATCTAACAAATGAATCAACTCATTTCATTACAGTGTCAAACTCAATTCTAGTACACGTATAATATCAAGTTTTGCAAGGTTAAATTTCAATCAATCTAGCAAGCATCATATCCATAGTTTATAAATCAACACCAAATCTCAAAGTAAAACGTAATTGTACGCTAAACTATCCAACTCACACAAAAATTTTAGGTAGGCAATTAACAATAATACTTCCCCCAAACTTAAACTAAATATTGTCATCAATGTTAAATTTTAAGGAAAAATGAGGAGGACTTCCCTGAAATGTCAGTATTGCCTGTGAGGTTGTGGTGTCTTGGTGTTGAATTTGATCGACTCTTCTTCCACATTCTCCCCCCACTAAACTTGAGATCATTTTCTCCATGTCCATGTTGATTTGAGTGTTCCGCGACATCATTTTCCTAAAAAAATTAAATTTGAAAAATTAAACTTATGGAACAAAAGTTACTTAACTCAAACACTTAATAACCAACTTAATTACTCAAAGACCTATGGGTAAAAGAGGTACGAGTGATGATTCCTAAATAAACTATAAATTAAGCTATCCTAGAACTTTGGAAATAGAATAAATAAAATAAAATAAAAGCTTGGGTTGCTACTCAAGAAGTACTTCTTTTAAGTCATTAAATTGACTTGTGGCCATGATTGATTATGGAGGCTCGAACCGAATTATTCCATCCTTTCACTTTGTTCAATTCTCGTTTATGCAGCTTTTCTTGACTTTCTATATTTTGATATTTTCATTTTTATCCTTACCAAGAAGTCCACCAAATTTTGATTTTCTTTTCTGACAACCTCGTTGATTAAGTGGCTTTTCTTCATCAACTTTATAGCAACTTTTGGGGTTGCTTATATTGGGTGTAGATATCGAATATCCCTTGCTTGTCCTTCACCCTTCTCTATGTCAATTAGGGTTTGTTCCATTGCTAAAAATGGTCAACCCAATATAACTGGAAATTCACAATCTTCTGGTATATCCAACACAATGAAGTCCACAGGAAATATGAACTTTTCTGCTTTTACGAGTATATCCTCAACTTTCCCACGTGGCCTTGCAATTGCTCTATCAGCTAGGTCTAGCATTATTGATGTTAAGTTGTTTTACCTAATCCTAGTTTCCTGTGAACAAAGTACGACATTAGGTTAATACTAGCCCCCGTGTTACACAATGTATTAATTGAACAAGAATTTTCAATTGAAATTGGTAAAGTAGAACTCTCTGGATCCTTCAATTTTGGAGGCAATTTGCTCTAAACTCTTGCACTACTTTTCTCAATTAATGCCACTGTTTCAAACTCCGGAAGCTTTCTTTTCTTTGTCAAAATCTCTTTCAAAAATTTTGCATAGTTTGGAATTTATAGTATCGCATCAATGAACGAAACATTAATCTGGAGCTTCTTGAGAACATCGAGGAAATTTTCATAATTTGTGTCTCATTTGTTCTTCTTGAGCTTTTGAGAAAAAGAAATGGGAGGCATGTAAGTTTTGCCTGGATTTGGTGCTTTGGCAGCTAAAGTTTCTGTACTTTCTCCATTTTCAGTTGCGGTTGGAGTAGATTTTTCTACCATTGTAGCTGCATTAATCAATTCTTTGTCATCTTTTCTTTTTGATCTCTTTGTAGTAACCTCTGGCGATTGTACCTCACTCTTTGTATTTATGACATGAATATTTTGCTCCATTGACTTCTTTTGACGTCTTTGGGAAAACGAAAGTAGGGGCACATATGCTTTAACTTTCACGAGGGCCCTAGGTGGATCGTTCTTCGCGACTTTAATTGCCATTGCCTGTTTCTTAAGACTTATCATTTTATTGTCTGACAATGTCTCTTGTGGGCGTTCTGCAAGTTGTTGCGCTATCTGACAAATTTGTGTATCCAGTTTCTTGATGGATGCCTACTGATTTTGAAAGTTTGTGTCAATTTGCTGGAACGCCTTGTCCGTCTTCTGCGCATATTGCCGAAACATCTCCCCAAACTTGGCCTTTTCTCTTGTTGGACATTGTTTCCATATGAGTTGAAATTATGGGAGCCATTTTGAATAACATTTACTTGTTCCTCCGAAGAAGCAAACATCAAGCAAATTTCTGTAACATTATTTCTTCCACAATTCTCACAAGCTGAACTGGCCATAATTGTATTTGCTCCATGTGTTTGCAATTTTACAAGTAATTTCACTTGTTTTGTCAAAGCAGCAATCTGTGCATTGATAGATGTTGTACTATCTAATTCATACATTCCAGCCGCCTTTGGTGGTATCACTCTTTTTGATGAGAACATTGAATGTGTGGTGGCAATTAACTCAAATAAGTTCATGGTTTGTTACACTGATTTTTTTATGATTGATCCACTAGTAGAGGCATCTACTTGAGATTTTGACAATAGTGTAAGCTCCGCATAGAAGTATTGCACTTGGTTTCCTATAGTGATTCCATGGTTTGGACACTTTCTCATTAGCTCATTAAATCTATTCTATGCATCGTGATAGCTCTCTCCCTCTCTTTGTTGAAAAGTTTGAATTTCCAATCTAATTTTTGCTACTTTCACCGGTGGAAAGAATTTGTTGCAGAATTTTCTAGTCAGTTCTTCCCATGTAGTAATGCTTTCATGAGGCTCGGTATCCTACCACTCCAATAATTGGCATAGGTATCTTAGGAATTTAATTTTGACCGCAATAATTGGCATAGGTATCTCTATCATTATACCATTTTACCGAATTTTACTATATAGTTTAAATCCTAAACTCATATCTCTATTCATAAAGGATCCGTCGAAATCATCAAATCATTGATCATGTAATTTAATGTATTCAATTCATAGTAAAATCAACACATGAAATAGTAAAAATCAAGAATCTTAATAAGAAAATATAAAGGATCTCAACTAGTTACATTATTTGCCCTAACAATGAATTTAACTATTCATAATGAAGGAAGAAAAACAATCAATTGTCTTAGAATATATCACCGAATTCATAGTAAATATGTAGAAGAAAAAGTAGAATTCTTCCACCAAGATGTTATTCCTCTTCCAACCAATGTTTTCCTCCTATGAATTCCTCTTTTGATTCTCCAATTATATTCTCTTTCCTCTTAATGTGTGTGTCAATCCTCCAATTCCCTTCTCTAGGGTTTTATTTATGTCTTCTTCAAGTCTTGGAAGAGTTTTAGTGAGTTGGGCGTTTAAAAAGATGAATTTCACTTGAAAACCCTACTTGACGGTGGCGCTAAGTTCCTGAGAGCTTACTTTCGGGAAAAAAAATCAGAAACATAGTGGTTGGGCGTTATGGGATAGTGCCTGGGCGCCGTCGTTTGTTCAATCGAACTGCACGGCATTCAATCTTTTTATCATAATTTTTTCTCCCGTTATCCGATCGAGACGATTCAAGATGCGTTGGAAAGCTAACCTAAGGGCTACAACTTTGCTTTAGATAGAATTTTCAAATTCGATCATTTGCTATGTCAAAAATGGATCTTAATATGAGTCTAAAAATGATGCATACATTTTTCCGGTTGGAACTTGATGTGTGATTATACTTTAATTATATTTCATCCATTTGATGTATTTCTTTATTTAATTGATTTCGAGCACTCTTGAATCTTTATCGTGAGGTCCAACACAACTTTTGAGTATTTTCACTTTAGTCCCCAAACTTTTGATATCTTACAATTTAGCCATTTTCTCCAATTTTGTCAAATTTTGCTTATTTTCTTCAATTTCTTGTATCATCATTGAATTTTACCATTTCAACATGAAATGCAATAATTTAGACTATAATCCATTTAAGAAACAATTAAATATCATCGTTTTAAATTCTTGAATAAGTGTATAAAATACACTTATCAACAACCATTTAGTAATGTCCAGATCATCAATTTTCATCATTAAATTGGACAAAGTTATAATTATAAAAGTCAAATTAAAGTTAGTCTTAAATTAAAGTGTAATTACCATGTTGAAATCAAATTATAAATATTGTTACCCAACTATACAAAAATGAAACACTACTACATAATTGATACTAAGTGAAAGTATAGTTACCGAGAATGAAAGTTACCCAAAATTCAATTTATTTACTATGACATTAAGTTATAATAGTTTTTGTTTATTTTTCTATGTTCTAATTTGTTCTATTGAGGTCGGATTACAATGAAGAAGATTAATTTTTTCTAATGTTCCGTTTGATTCTCATTTTTATCAAAATACATTTTTCTCTCTTTTTTTTAACCACACATTTTTCATTAAAATAATATTACATGTAAACAAAAAACTTTTCCTTATTTTTCATCCACACATTCTGCATCAATCTACTATTCTAAAATTCATTTTTGTTGTTAACTTATGTTTGCAACCAGTGAATCTGAATCATGATTTTCTCAATCGTCATTACATAATTATGTCACTCATCGTTGACATAAATATTATTTATCCAGTCCACCTCATAAATCATACTGATCCATATGCATGTGACTAACATGCTAGATGCTCAACCCACCAATATGTTTGCACTTGCATGAATATTTCTCAATATATTTCAAAGTTTTTGTACAAAGATCATTCCTTTATAATGTGAATCTCTACGAACATGTGATTCTTTAGATGCTAGTGCACATGAATGAAGTATTTCTTTAACTTGTGCAATGAGATGAAATATATGAAATAGTATTAGGTTACTGAAAATACTGGAACTTCTTGAATTATTGAAGATGAAGGGACATAAAATGAATGAAAACGAATATGAAAATTACTTGAGCTGCTTTATTAAATAGGTTTTGATGCTTCATGATTCGTTTTCTTGGAAGATTTCTTTGTGATTTTTACATGAAGATACGAGTGGGACTTAATGGATTGAAAAAAGAAAAGATACGTTTTGGAAGAGTGTTCAATTGACAACCATTAATAAGTGAGTTGAAATTTGAGTGAGAGTTACCAAGTGCATGATCTGTGTGCTCTTCAAAGCGTTGAAAAATTAAGATTTCAATTTCAATTCCAAAGGGAAAGACCCTAGAGACTTGGATTTGATAAGGATGTGGATGAAATATCACACATTTTTCGTGTGATCTGTTAATATAGACGTTATTTGCAATCAAGTAAAAGGTTAGAGATATCTGATGCTAAAAAAAGGTCGAGGGTAGATTAGTAACCTATTGCAAAAGCTAGGGAGAAAAAATTATCAATTTCTCTAATATTTAATATATTTATATGCTAAGTAGTTATTTTTACTTCTCAACTAAGTTTCTAATTAATATATTTTTACCTTTATATTTAAAACCTACTTTTTATGTATAGTGTTTGACTTGAAAATTGAACATGATACATTTTTTTACCTCAATAAATAAATTTTGATAAACTAATGACATGTTTAAATAAAAATAAAAATTTAAAAAAACTCGACCCCAACTCGAAATACTAAATTAATAATCTCAAATGCATAAGATATTAGTTTTACTTAAAATATTTTAGATCCCAATAGAAATATAAATAATTTGTTAAATACAAAAAAATTTAAAATACATGTTTAGAGTTTGAAAACTAGAGATTAGGAAGTTAGAATTGAAAGTGTATAGAGTGAGTCAAACTCAAATGTGCTGATATATTATGACAATGATCCCTATATATAGGATTTCAAAAGAGTTATAATTCGAATAATATACAATCTTCTAAAGTAAATACGAAAGTCATATTTACATCTAGATAAGACCAAAAAGTCATTCATTGATATCTACTATTTTACAACACGGAGGAACTTTTTATTTGATCTTTCTTCTCTAAGATGCTACCAATTCCTTACATGTTATCTTCATATACTGTGTGATTATGATTGTTCGAAAATTCCTTTACAACTTTTTGGACTTTCATACTTTGTTCAGTAGTTTTCCAATTTTTTTCCTTTGAAAGTAGAAAATTAAATTTGCTCGTCCTCTCTTTTTACTTAAATTCAACTCAACCTCATTCCTAATTTTTATTTTTTTTTAGTACATATACAACATTTGATATATTTATTTTTATTTTGTAGAAAGTAATTACTTAGAGGGTGTTTGAACTCCTTTTTATGAAAAAAATGCATTTTAGAATAGTAAATTGATGGAAAATGTGTGATTGAAAAGAAGAAAATGAAAAATGTATTGGAGAAAATAGGAATCAAACAAAGCCTTAAAGTTATTTGGTTGCCGGCCGGTCCAAGAACGAACGAATCGGACAATCCGATTTGTATTAATTGGTTCATTAACATATGAACCAATCAAGAACTGTTCAAATCGATCCTTAACCGTACAAACCGAAAGGGTTTGGAGAAAACCAAACCCAATTCAATCTAGGTTTTCTCCCAATTCAATCTAGATTGGTTAGTTGTCAAATTGGTTCAAAGAAAAATTTAATATCACGTTTGCAGTGGAAAAAGATTTGAATCTATGCTTTCTATATGAATTATGAGAAGTTTGACCACAATAGCAGCTAAGTAATAGATAAATTGTCTCTTTATTTTTAAAAAATATTTTTTAATTAAAATTCGATTTTGCAATGATCCAGTGTCTAAACCATTGACCTAAAGATCCGATGATTCGTTTGGATCGACGAACACAAATTCAATGTTAATTATATAAATCATTATTCATCATTCATTCTACTATTCTGTACTACTAACATCACTATCAACATCAACACCTTGTAGGGACTTTTAGGCCCCTGGGAGCATATGTCGTTAGCCAAGTTTGCATAGTAGATGTATTGACAATTCCCATCGAGCGGCAACAACTAGCTCGTGTTGACAATGGGATGAACTAATACCATAGGAGTTCATAAAGTGAGTCATTATTGCAACCAATGGGCGTTACACACATGAAGCGGTTCAATGAAAGATTCTACGATATTGCTTTTGGTTTACATAATTACATCTCTATGTTCTCATTTGTTCCATTGAGATCAAATTATTCTCGTAAAGAAGAGGTTCTTTAAACATGGTGTACACGACGAGGCTTGCAGGATGAGAAAGTGTATATCTTTGTATAAGGTGCACATCAGGATGTGAGAGGATAATTGTAGTAGATAGAGTTTGACACGAAATGGTGTCTTCTCAATCTACATGTATTTTAAATCCTTATTGAGACCTATGAGTTCATTCTCATGGACGGTGGTATGAAAATGTAAACTACCTCTAGCGATGGCATTTTTATTATGAACAATTGTTAGGAGACAAGTTTTAACTACTAATAATCTCCTCACAAGGGATTTTGATGTTACAGAGTGATGCTATACGTGTAGGAGAGATGGGAAAACGATAGACCATTTGTTCCTTCATTGTAATGCTGCTCCCTTGCTATGAAACGGTATTCTAACATCTCAGCACATGGATTGTGTATTGCCAAGACGTATGAAAGACATGTTAAACGCATGAAAGAGAGTTCCACGATAAGGATAGCAAACTTGTATGGAACCTTATTTCAGGTTGCATCATTTGGTGTGTAAGGAGAGAGAGAAACAATCAATGTTTTAATGATAAAACACAAACAACAAAACAGATTAGAAAATTATTTTATTTGATATAATATACTTGATTTAATGTTGTATCTACCAGGTATATAAATGGAGTGCCTAATTTCATGTTCCTTTCTAGTGTAAATTAATAATACACTTTCTATGTATTTTTCATTGATTAATAAAATATTTGATTACTTTAAAAAAAAAAAATGGAGAAGAAGAAAAATTTCTTGATTCATCATCTTCTTTAAAAAAATTCATACAAACTCATCAATCAATAGCTAGTCAAATACTCGTATAAAAATTTTCAGTTTGCCCAGTAATACTTGACTTAATGTGGTCTTGTTCGTCTTACAAAACATGCTCAAGATCTACAATCAACCTGCTTCTTATTTGAGTCGAATGCACTCAGATTGATCAAATGCATATTATATGATGCATACTCGTGTGAAATTCACATGAACATGCTAGATGCTAGACCACAAATATGTGCGTACGTGCGTGCAGAAACTTGCACAAGTAAATCTTTCCCCATGTATTTCCAGGTTTTTATAGTAAGACGAGTTCATGAGAATCTTGAACTAAAAGCATTAAACCTGTTCCATTATAATGCAAATCTCTACAAACACCTCTTCAACATATACAAATGCACTTAGACACAATTTGATTAACAAATGCACGACCCAACAATGCATGCATGCATACATGAATTTAACGTGCAAACACTACAACAAATGAATCTTGCAAATATTTTCATGCTTTTTGACAAAGATCGAGAGTTGAACTCAATTTTTTGACACCTCGACACATGAGCCTCCAACAAATCATGAGAATATCCAAATAGAATATGTAGAAGACAGTAAATCAAAAGGATTCATTGAAAAAAAAAAAAACAACAATCAGAAGATTGGAGCAGAATGAATAACAAGTACTCTATTCACAATCCCATATCATTAACTTCAAATCCGAATCCATGTAAGACAAAACATAAAATGACAAATTAAAAGGAGAAACACAGTAAAATAATCAATTTGTTCTTTTAGAAATGAATCGTTTCTTTAACCCATGCAATGACATCTAACAATAGAGACATAATAGAGAACATGATAGAAGAGCATCATATTGCATTGATGATAATACTACAAATTCGTGACTTACTGAAGCGGAAGGGACCTAACTAAGCCCCCATTTTTTGGAAATGAAAATGGATGGAATAATGTTTTTTTTTTTTTTTTTTTTTTTTTTTTTTTTTTTTTTTTTTGGAAAAATGAGGTGGTTAAAAAAGAAGGAAAAATTTTCGATTTACATGTAATATTATTTTATGAAAGATCGCGTGATTGAAAATAGGAGAGAGAAAAATAAAATAGAATTGAATAAAATTTAATAGGGATTAAACAAGGGCTAAATCAAAATGAACATGTAAGAGATAAGAGAAGGGGAGCAAATGCTTTGAATAAAATTCTATAAAAATGAAAATGAAAAAATAAAAAAAATTCCAAACGAATATTTAAGAACATTCAATGTGGAAATAGACATAAGAGGACATGCGTTTCACATAGGGCTGAAAAGTGAAGGGACGGGTTCTTACATAACATGAGAACGAAGTATTCCCTTTTACTCAAATTTCATGCATGTTTTGGGAAAAACCATTCAGAATGACAACTTTGCTATGAAATATGAAAATCGAGGATCTCACTACTTCAACTCCTAAGATCGAGAACCAAACTGGCAATTTACCATTACTCAGTCGATAAAGTACCTATAAAGGAGTGGGTAAGGCAAGGATTGACAATACCACTCATACGAGAAAGGATTAGCAGCATTTTCTACTACTATTGTCAGACGGTATTTTATTCAAAAAGTTAGCCCTCGTTTGAGCTACATTATTTTCATAAGAATACATTTTTGAATAGTGTATTAATAGGAAATGCGTAATTAAAAAATAAGGAAAAATTTTGAATTTACTGTAATATTATTCTATTGAATAATATGGGTTAAAATGATGTCAAATCACTGTTTAAGAATATATTTATATCTTTTCAAAGAATGTGGCTTAAAAAGGGCCTTAATAAACTTCAAAGAAAATTGCAGAACATAGTCACTCTGAATTAAACATTAAACAACACTAATGAACAGTATCCAGTCTTTCACGATAATGATATGATAATCTGATATGAAAAACTAAAAGCATAATTCAAAGCTGCATGATACATTTTGTCCATTACAAGAGTAGACTGGAGAGAGACATAATTTTTACATAATGCATGTGACTCTTGATAGGCAAATCATACTAACCCATTGCATATTTCTGGGTCCAGCTCCGAGCAGTTTGTTCGTACTTGGCCCTGTCAGTCTTGTACATGTAAGAAATTTCTGGCACCAGGGGGTCATCCGGGTTTGGATCCGTCAAAAGTGAACAGATTGAGAGCAACACCTTAAAAGTATAAACGAGATAGATTCTAACCTTGAGAAATTGAATGTAATGAAATAATAACATACACACATTCAAAAAAATCCACCCCATATCAGATAATAGAAGGAAATTTCGACTATTTGTGTTCGTTCATAATGAAATACATGATCTAAGATGAAGTACAAAAAAATATTATCAATGGATGCCTAGAAATAATTTTCAACAACCTACTGCAATATCCCCAAGCGTTTTGAATTTCCATTTATAAAAAACATGCCATTATTGGTACATTCTTCATGGATGATCATATCCAAGTAACGGACACAAAAGATTTCTGTGGAAGACCCTCATGTGTAAAGAGAAAAACCTCATACAAACCAGAAAGTCCAATTTCACCAAAACATATATAACATTCTCTCAAGTTTTTGCCCAAATCTTGAGGTACTACAGCACATAAATTAGAGACAATTTAGGGTTACCTTTTACAAAATTTCAAAACCTGAATTGAGGCATTTAAGGGTCAGTGCAAAACTTCATAGTTGGGAAAAACAGATCTCGGTATAACTGGAACAGCATAAATTATACCAGAAGTCGAAATGCTTCCTTCCAAGTTTACATCTATGTACCACTCTTCCACCCCCAAGGCCCAACACCAAAATGAACATAAATGACCTTAACAGATGTATAACATTACCACCATCCTGACACTGCGCCATAACCTTCACCATCATGCCACAGGCTTATAACCACCACAATCTCACCAAATCTACACAAGACTGTCGATGTTTCAACTTTCACCACCATCAACTCTAAAACCACTGCCATCACAGCCTCTAGTGCTAACTAAATCTCCAGATACATTGGTCTTGCTTAGTCTACAAACTGAGAGCAATGATCACAAGCACTTACCACCAACACATAGGCAACAATCACAGGCTCCTACAGGTAAAAAACACCAATCCATGATTGCAGGCCCATTTACCATTAGACTCAAACGCTTCATAGCCGGAAATTTCAAGTCTTTAATTCTCCTTTTCCTTTATTTCAACAGTCGGAGACGATGAATGGTGATTTTGAGGCTCATGGCTGATGGAGTGATTGTAATTTGAGAGAATACTTTCGGGAGAATATTGTGCACATAGGTTGCATTGGTTGATTATTCTTATAATCTTGTTTGTATTATTTTTGGGTATCCGAGGCCTTAAGTTTGGTTAGTAGAAGTGGTTTTACGATAATGGTAGGTTGCCGGAATGGGTTGAGAGGATGATCAACCAATATGAGAGAGAAATAGGAGGGTTTGACAGGCAAAAGAACACAAGTAAAAATGGGAAAAGTATGAAATATTCACGTTATTTAGAAAACAGAATCAAGTCAATTAGCAAAGAGTTATGAAATAGATGGATAAATAGTCTATTATTATCATGGTCAAAACTCATTTTTAATAAATGCTAAAATCAGTGTCTACTAGATAATATGAAAGCACCAAAGTGAAGAAAAATAACCTTAGAAATTGTTAGGGCTGGGCTCCACTGCTCCTTCAAGATGTCAAGGCAAATACTGCCATTGCTGTTTATATTAGGGTGAAAAACCTTTGTCCGGAATGCAACCTGCAAAAAAAAGCAAAAGCAGGTCAAATGAAGAAATTAGTTAACTGGAACTCTTAGTTTGCATGTTAGGTTATAGCTATGATATTCGAAATTCAACTCTAAGCTCATGTCCTTATTAGACATATTATTTGAGCATACACGAATATTCTCACAACGTCAGACTTTTTTTCCATTTTATATAAACCTTCAAACCAACTTGTGTCCGATATTTGACTACGACTAGGGTCTGATATTTGGCACTGATTCTCTCAAACCAATGATGATCAAACAATACTTAGGCAATATTGATGATACGTCCAAGCTTCATGCAGAGATGTAAATATTTAGATAAGTTTTAAAAGCTCAATTACAGGATATAAGTGGGTATTGGAAAAAAAATAATAATAAATTATTGGTTAAAGTTGCAAATAAGTTTCCTATTTTAACATTTTAGTGAAGAGCTACTTTTAGAATATCTATCTTTTTTTTCTACTTAATAATAAGAAAAAATTAACATGTACAAACATGTATAGTAGGTACATCCCAACACGAATACAAAAGGTTGCTATGATGCACTGACACGGGCACGTGTGAGTGTTGAACACATCAACACGCAATTTTTCAAAAAGCACCGAATCGATAAGTCGCTGACATGTTGATTAAATTTTCAAAATTCTTGTGTAAATTTAATTTCTTACTTGTTATTAATTTTTTATTTAAATCTTTTAAATATGAGTACCTATTTGAAAGTTAATAATAAATTTGAGTTAAAATATACAAAATTTCTAATAAAGAAACAAAAATAACCATGGTAGAATATTCAAGGAGTGGTGGTATCCAACATATGTCTGACATGTGACATGGACATGCACACCCTGGTTGATGTATTCGTGCAACACAGAAAAGTAGTAACAGAACAGAATGTCAGGCCAAGCAATAAAAAAGTAAAGACAATAACAGATTTACAATTTTCAAAAAATTTGACTTGTGAACAAAACTGCAGGCAGGTGACACCCTTTTTTTCTTTTGTTTGACTTTTCCAAATCTGAATGTCATACCTTTGGAGGTTTGAACGGGTAATCAGGGGGGAAATGAATAGTAATTAAAAACACTCCCCCAGCATAAGGACTGTCTTGAGGACCCATTATCGTTGCTTGCCAATGGAACATATCCTCGCCGACAGGCCCTGTTCATATGCATAAAAAATCAAGGAGTATTATATTACCATCTTGCAATGACAGAGAACAAGCAAGGAAAAGATATTAATCATAATTGAGTAATTATATATACTACATGTAAGTGAAGGCACACAATTGAACCATGAAGGAAAATCCAAAAGAATAGATGGATGTCTTTGCATTTATGATAAAGAAAGTAGGAGAATGCAACTTTTTGTTGGTTCTAACAAAATTTAAGATTTGGAAACGGATTCATCGGAAAAAACATACTAAGTTAGAACTTTTAATATCAAGATTCTTATTCCAAACTTTTAATTTACATCCTGGTTGTAAGAACTATAGCTATAAACAAGAAAATAAGTAGATCATTTACACAGCCAAGTTGAAAACTTATATTAGAATGATATACATCTTTGATAAAAAGAAGCTCGATAAAACATTTCTTACTATTTGTTACAAAATTTTCCATTAATAAAGTGCTGCACACACCTAACTTTTGCATTCTTGCACGGCCTCGGATCACTGAAGCAAAAAACAACTGAATCGTCCATGTATGACTGTACGCACGAACATAAATCATTGACGTTTCACATAGAAAGACCATTTTACATAGACATTTATAAACTTAATAAATTCTTAAAACAAATCCCAAAAGCACAATTTTTTTGTTTGGTATTATAGTCTTGGAATCCAATCTTAAAAGGTAAAGCTTGCTAAGAGAAATAACCCAAACACCAACTATTTTTAATGTTTATGCCACCTGGATTTTAGCTTCGACCAGTATGAAGAATATATCCATACCCACAATTTTTCATAACCAAATTAAATTTTTTACCATAATAGATGATCAAAAGAGCAATTTTTGTATACCCACATGCGAAATGCTAATAAAAATAAACTTAACGATCCAAATGTCACAGATCAAAACTCAAACTATCAAACAACACGTAAAACCAAAAACTACAGACACAAGAGGGACTACAACAGTACCAGCACTGCAAGAAGTAGGAGGGTCTTTCTGAAGATCCTTTAGCTCCTTCAAGATTCTTTTCGAAGCCATCAAAACAAATTAAAAAGAACCCAATCTGCACAATTTCATTTTCAGAAAAAAAAAAAAAAAAACCAAACCCACAAATTAAAAATCTCCAAAAATTGAAATAAATTCATATATATGTATGTATCAAGAATTATATGTAAACATATGCATATATAGAGGCGCAAAGAGGGATGCGGTGGACTGACATAAGAGCCGCTAATGATAACAATTTTCCTGAGTTTTTTCTTCTGGTTGAGTTGCTGCTGCTTCTGCTTGACGCAATAAGCTTCATCAAACCTATAATATAAGGCCCTGTTTGATCCACGATATTCAGAAAAAATATATTTTTAAATAGTAATTAGACATAATTTAAATCACATATTTTTTAATAAAATAATATTATACGTAAATTTAAAATATTTTTTTATTTTTTAACCAAATATTTTTTATCAATACATTTAAAGATGCATTTCTTCTAATAATGTGACTCAAAACAATTTATAAATATGACTTCTAAGAATAGGTTTGTTTGACCCCATTAAAATAATTTTTTGGCCAATTTTATTTTCTGCATTTGCCGGGGTCCACATTGACAGAATTGTTGGAAAATTATGAAAAAACCAAACCCACAAATTAAAAATCTCCAAAAATTGAAATAAATTCATATATATGTATGTATCAAGAATTATATGTAAACATATGCATATATAGAGGCGCAAAGAGGGATGCGGTGGACTGACATAAGAGCCGCTAATGATAACAATTTTCCTGAGTTTTTTCTTCTGGTTGAGTTGCTGCTGCTTCTGCTTGACGCAATAAACTTCAACAAACCTATAATATAAGGCCCTGTTTGATCCACGATATTCAGAAAAAATGTATTTTTAAATAATAATTAGACATCATTTAAATTACATATTTTTTAATAAAATGATATTATACGTAAATTTAAAAATTTTTTTATTTTTTAACCAAATATTTTTTATCAATACATTTAAAGATGCATTTCTTCTAATAATGTGACTCAAAACAATTTATAAATATGACTTCTAAGAATAGGTTTGTTTGACCCCATTAAAATAATTTTTTGGCCAATTTTATTTTCTGCATTTGCCGGGGTCCACATTGACAGAATTGTTGGAAAACTATGAGAAAAAGACATCCATACTTGACTTTTGGGAAAATTTGTAGGTTGATCAATATACGCTCCTAATTAAAATATAGATTTTAACTACATTAATTTTCATTTCATTAATTTTTAATGACATAATTTTTAATAAAATAATATTATACGTAAATCAAAAAAAATTTCTTCTTTTCCAACCATTCATTTAAAAAAAAAATTATTCCAACTAAAGAAAACACTATTCCAAAAAATGGGAGCCAAACGAGGGGCTTAATTCCAACCAAGAGCTAAGTTTACTTGCAAAGACAACTTTAAAAAATTACTTAATACTAAAGGGAATTTTTAAAAATGACCCTTTCAAATCCTTTATTTTTCATTTTGACTTTTCTACTATATCATATTTTCACAATGATCTTTTGGATGGTAAAAGACAAAGATGCCCTCAAATGTATTATACAATTACAAATTATTATTTTGTTTAAAAGACAATATTACCTTTTTAGTTAACAAGTGAAAGTTAAATGATTTCCACTTAAATTTCAAAATCAACTAACTTTTCTAATTTATTTATTCCAACACAAATAAAAACTCTCTCATTTTTCATCATTTTCAACCTTAAAATCTCAAAAAATTATTGAACGTTGAATAAGAAAATATTTTTTCTATCAATCACTTTGAATCAGTAAGTATATTTATGTATGTTTAATTTCGTTTTCGTTAAATTAGTTATGCTTTTAATTGATAAATCTTATTTCGTTATAGATTAACATGTAGATAAAAAATTTTAATTGATCTAAACTTTTTTTACATGAACAAGGAAAAAATCCATCTGCATGAGATTCAGATCGGCACAACAGCTAACACAGCCAGCTGTTACAGCCGGCTACATAGCCGACCAGCCATCTTTTTTAAGAAGTTTGTATTGCTACTAAGGTTGAACTGAATTTTTGACTATTTTTTCTTATAATTAAAATTTTTATTTCGTCATGCAGATATGGTTATAACCCCAATTTGTTACTTTGGTTATTTCGAATTGGATGAAAATGATCAACGGATATAAAAATAGATGAGTGATATACATGGTGGCATTCCAATTTCTATAACAGAGATTACATTTTTTATGCGGGAATGTATCATAATTTAAAAAACAAGTTGAATGTCGATCCCACTTAATACAATATGGAACTGAGATTTCAATTCAACGAACATTCATCTATTTCGATTCCACTTATGAAGATTACTTTTGATGTTGAAGTGAATTATCTATTTAAATTGAACAAAATGTACACAACTTCTCTTTGCGTGACCTTAGTAAAGAATGATGTTGTCAAAGGAGAATACGAAGATTCGAATGGAGTGGATAACAATGCCAATAATTTTTGAAACACGGTGGAGATAGCTTGTGAGGATGATGTGGTTATTCTTGAGATAGTTGCTCCTTATCGTGATCTCGCTGTTATGAACAGTTTCTTGTTGGTAGTTCACGACAATGAAAATAAAAAAGAATTTACAAATGAGGATTTGATTGCTTTATTTCATTAGAGACATGAGTGGGTGGGAGCTCAGGGGTTGAATCAGTGGACCGTCCTCTAATTATTCGCGTGTGATTCTTGATGATTAGGATTTCCATACCGAACAATTGTTTGCAATAAAGAAAGATTTACAAGAAAATGTGCATTGGATGACATTAATATGCAACTTTAAGTTCAAGATAAAAAAATCAACAAGTCATTTTCGATGATTGTCTACTTCGACGACAGTTATTGTTAGCTCTTGCGAATGATTAAGATGGATATGAAAACATACTTGGGAAGTAAAAATTCATCGAAATGATTACATACAAACTCGAGCATGGTTTATTGGTCGACAGATAATGTACAAGTATCAGGATCCACAGATGGTCTATAGACTTTAGGACATCATTAAACATCATTAATGATGTCCTTCGAGAATATAGAGTGGTCGTGAACTACTAGAAAGTCTGGAAGGCCAAAGAATGGGCTCGACTAAGGAAGACTATCCTAAATTGGCCAAGTATTACCAAAATATGGAGACAACTAATCATGGCTTGACATTTTTATTGAGACGGAAAGCAAGAATTGCTTTATATTTTTCTCCATGACTCTTGGACAATGCATTTGGAGATTTTAAAATGCAATGCGACCTACAATTCTAGTCGATGGTATAACTCTGAAAGTTAGATACCAATGCAAGTTGATTATTGTTACTTGTCAAGACGCCAACATCAAAATTCACCCTATTGCATTCGACATAGTCGACACAAGAATGATCTATCGATGTGTTGGTCCTTTACAAAGTTGAAGAAAGTGATTGGGAAAGTCGAGGACCTTGCTTTTATAACAGATCAAGGATCGCCTATAATAAATGGTATCGCTGAAAATTTTTTCGATACACATTATGAGTATTGCATGTACCATATATAATGCAATCGGAAGACCTTGCAAGAACGATTGAGAGTTACCAATTCTTGCAAATAGTGAGAACATTCATAACAAGGTGCGGCAATGGTTTCACGATCGACATGTAGAATCACAGAGTTGCACGAGTGTGCTTGTCCCGGCTCAAGAGGATAAACTCTTCAGCTGTAGAGGTTGCAAAAAAGTTAAATATGGAACCATTGGATGAGTTACGCTTCTCCATGAAATGTGCACGTAATATGACATACATGGTAAACTTGACTGATAATGTATGCACTTGTAATCGATTTCAGTTGAAGAGTTTTCGATGTAAGCATGCAGTCGTGATGACTATGTATCAAGGTTTTGTAACGAGAACATTATGCTTTCCTTATTACACAGTTGATTCTTGGAGAGTAGCGTGTGTTGAGACTATATTTCCTTTCCCGAATAAAGTTGAGTGGGAAGTTTTCGACCATATTCTTCCACTACAAATTGAACCACGTGATTTTGGATGTCCATGTACATCTAAAATACTATCAATCGAACAATTTTTTCGACCGTGTAGGTGGGATAAGTGTAGAGCAACAAAGCATACTCACCACTTTTATATAAATCAGATTTTCCTAAATGACAATTAGACCAATGTGTAATAATATCACTGTTAAATGAACAATATTTATATTTATTTTACAATATTTAAAATTATTTCATAATTAAATATACAATTTTTACATAAATTTTGTAATATGTACAATTATTTCATAATAAAATAAACAATTAAATTTACAATATTTACATAAGTTTTACAACATTTACCATTATTTTATAATTAAAAAATTCAATACACAATATTTATGGATCATAATTAAATTCGTATAAATCACACAATACTTTATTCCTCTAGATTTGTATCCATAATTAAATGATTCCATCAACATTATATATTATACTAAAAATTCAATATACTTTATTAGGAGCATGCCACTATCACTCCTGCAATTGAAAAATAATGTGTTAATTTGATACTGTTCAATTAAAAACTAAGTTTTCAAGTTATAAAAAAATATAAATACTTATAATATTGACTGTCTCATCTTCGTCGTGTCTCATACGATGGCTAGTCTAGATTGCACAATCACCCCGCTCATCTAGCCATTAGAGGAACGATCACAGCCATTGGCTCTAGATTTTGCTCGAGTAGACATGAATAACCGGAGCGATACACATATATAATGGAATCAGTAAAGATGATCTCCATAGCAAAGCAATGATGATTAGCTATCACCAGAATGTACATATGCGTACAACTCTCTCTAATTCCTCCAACACTAGACGACATCCTTATGACCTACTCGAGCATATATTCGAGTACCGTGTACTCACTACCCATAAATTGGAGTGATTGATACTCAATGGTAAATGCACATATAAACTCGATTTCAATATGACTTCACTAGGAATGTCAAATGATTCTGGATATCTTTAAGTTCGACTGCGCAACAAATCTATGGCCATGTTGATGTGTTACATCAGAAAACGCTAATAAAAAAAAGGGAGTTGTTTCATTTATTAAACCAAAATTATATATACATAATAAGTAACAATATGAATACTTTACTTACATCATCGACGAGTCAAACTCCCGAAGTGGTGATGTCATAGAACCTCTTGTAAGCGTTCGAGATCGTCGTTGAGCTATCGTGTGGTCAGCTCTAAAAAAAAGAAATAGAGAAAATGTTAAAAAAATATAGATGAGTTAGCGTAGCGTACTTTACTAAAATCATACAATACTTAGTGGGCATAATTTTCCTCCACTCCATTTCGAACGCTTTTCACATGGCATAGTCTACCTTTCATAATAGTTTGGGATACGTTTCATTCACAAACCTTCTCCTCTTTGCCTCAACCGTGAAGGTAAAGAATGATGTACTCTGACGACAATCTCGACCTCTTGCCGAACACTTGGTCCGATACGTCAACAACATGTTTCTTATTCTTAGTCACAGTTAGCGTCCTCCCCTCCTCCATCTCGAGGACCGTCACCTCCTCCGCCACAGGGATTGCCACCCCATCGGGGCCACCTCCTCAGTCCTCTCCTCTTTCTTTGTTGTCTCTCCCATCCCCATTGGGGCTACCCTCTCCGCCACCTCTCCCGTCCCATTGGGGCCACCAACTCCCGCTCTACAAATGACAAAAATGACTTTAATTCATCATCTGGCCACAACTATGGGTGAACTCCCCCTCTGTCACCCTCTCTATTATCCCATCGCCTGCTTGCTATATTATCTCAAAGTGCTACGACCTCATTCTGAAGGTCTACAAAGTGGCCACGTAGTACTCCAACATCATGGAATAAGTCGTTGACCTTTCCTATCAACTTTCGTCCCAAATTGTCGACCCATCCTATCAATTCTTGTTGTAGCGTTCCCACATCCTCGGTTATAAATCCAATCATGTAGGCCTACAGATCATCGAAATAATGACTCTGACTGTGTGCATGAGATCTATATAAGAGGTGTCTAGATGGGGAGAGAATGATATCTCTTTGGCCGAGGTGATGCTCTAGATGGAAGTGATCGTCTATCAACTAGAACGCGCCCCTACACAAATAACAATATTAAAAATTGTTAACTTAATTAATAATTGTTAATTCATACAAAACTGTAATCAAGAAATTATATTCAATTCACATACCTAATCTCAGTCCAGGATGGAATCAGACATCTAGTCGTCTTGAGTGTGCGAAACGACTAATTCATGCACAAAATCTCGACCCTTCTCCTCCATCAACGGTGTCAACTCAGTTATGACTTCAAGCTAATATATTGACATTTTCAACTAGTTAATGATCATGTGATGAGATTTTTAAACTATGTACAATATAAATCGCAAATATATGATACAACCATGAGGGTCGTCGAGAAGAGCTGATAACTATTTGCTAGATGGACATTAGTTTGCTGAGGATGTTCGCAATGATGTATCCAAAGACAGCGTATCTCTCCTTGCCTCGCAAATCGAGTATCTAAGAAGAGGACAGTCTCATATGCCCAGATCTGTAACACATACAATTATTATATATAAATTTAATATAAAAAAAAATTTTAACGTTGATTATGTTAAACATTTACCTACACTTCCAGGGACAATTCATAAGTATCATACCTACGCATGGACTCTTTGGGCTTCGAGTGTGATCTGATGTAGATGTGTATGGTTTACTCAAAATATCTCCGGGCCCACGTATAATTGTTGAAGGCATCGATATCATCAATAATTTTCAAATGAAAAATATCGATCGTAGTCTTCTTGTGATGACACCGTACAATGCTCTCAAGGATATAGACCAGTCCTAGCTTCAGTTTGTCTAGTATCTGGTAGCATTCCTTGGTTGCGCCAATCAGCTGCGATAGAAGAACTGTCCCCTGTCCCTAAAATAAGTGTCGTGTAGCCTATTGCTTCTCTGAGTATTGTTACGAGCTACTTCATCACCCGTAATATTTTGTCCAGTCATAAGTAAAAACTTAAACAAGGAGAAAGTTGTGACTTTGCCCTCGAAGTCGAAGTGGAAAACATCATTATCGACTGTCCTAAGTAGCCGTCATAGTAGTGCATCGATGATCTGCTCGGAATATTGCACATCTCTCAACTGATACGAGGACCAGATGAAGGACTGAAGTAGAATATCCGCGTGCTGATCATCTAGCAGCTTCGGTACAGTAGTGAAACTGTCAATGCTACTGCTTTAAGTAGCTTTCCCCAACATCCATTTCAACTCCGCATCTAGATGGTATTCCATCCTACAAAAATTCAAATATTAGAACATTGAGAAGAGATAACGGAATAAAGCATAGTTTCAGAAAATTAAGCAAACTGAATTGTAACTATTATAGGTAAAACATAGATTCATTTTACACTATTGCTAATAAAAAACTAAATGATTTAATAAATTAAAGGAGAAGAATAAAAAAAGAATTACAAATGAAAATAATTTTTTTAAATTAAAATTTAAAATAAATATTATTTAATTAAAATTGAAAACAAAAAGAATTAAAAAGAATTTTAAATTGATCAAAAATATATTTACAATATGAAGAAAATTTTAAAACAATTTTTAAGAAAAACCTATAATATAAAAACAAAAGAGAGTTTCGAAAATTAAATAAAGAATACACAAATATTAATTAATTAAAATTGAATAAATTAAGTTTCATTATAAAGAGAAATGAATTAAAAAGAATTTTAAACAAAAGAAAAAGCAAATGAGGAAAAAATGAAAAAAAAAAAGGAAAAGAAAAAATGAAAAAAATGGGCCTAAAATAGAGGGTTGGGCCGAACAGTCAGCCCATTTAAAAAAAGGGGCTTGGGTTGACTCCTAGAATAGTTGGTTTGGCTGACTGTTCTTGTTCAAAATGGCAAGAAATTGTCATTTTCGACATTCTCAACCCATTTTTTTGCCCAAAATCGAACCAAATAATATACCAAAATAGTAAAGAATAAATGTTCACGAAATTATTTCTTTCAATTTAAAATTACTGCAAGTGTACGGTTTGTTAACAAGTAATAAAATGGATTAAATGAGTTCGAATATCGTCCAACAGAGATTGATTAGTTCAATTTTATCTATCGTCACCTTAATCGAAACTAAATTACCAAAGTGAATGTGAACCTAATTAAAACCCTAATTTTGGAAAGAAAACCTTAATTATGCAATTTTGATGATTGAATTAAATTAAATATGCAAAACGATATTTTTAATACTCTAGAATGAAATTAAATGTTGAGAACGCACATTTGTTGTAATTAACAAGAATTAAACACACTAAGATCACGATTTTTCATGCAATTATCACTTTAAAACCCTAATTTCACAATGCGACAACACATTTCAATTATGACGAATCAATATTCCTAAGTATATCCAATACTTTCTCTCGAGATGTATTGAACCTATTTCTACATACCACTGGCCTATATTTCTATGACAAGTGCATATGTAAAAATGCATGCGATTTTATGAACACTTAAAAATTCACGTAGGACATAGCGGTATATTTCTATCCCCTATCGAACCCTACGATGATTTATATTATGTCAAATTTATTCCAATTCTCTCGAATGCAAGAATAAATCACTCAAACTCACACAATTACGGGCCCTTAATTGCGGAAACAATACTTGCGTATAAATCATTCAAATCAATAGAAATATGTCTTAATATCAAATTGCAAAACTAGAAAATTAAAGATCAAATTATATGTTACATCGATCTCCTAGCACATGAAAATCTAGTATAACATGGTTAAAATAAAAGAATACATCAAATTTTGGATAAAAGGCATCACCGGGTTATGAAATCTTGAAGCTCTTCGTGTAAATCTTTGTTCTTGTGCTCAAAATTCTCTCCAAGAAGTGTTTTTCTACCTCCAATACGTTCTGTCTCTTTCTGGACGTCTTTTGGTATTTATATCGCGTGAAAATTAGGTTACTAAAAAAGTTTCAATCGTATAAGGAAACTGTAGAATCGACCCCAGAACTTGTTCTATGCAACCGCATAATACATTTCTATGCGGTAGCATAGAGTAAAAAAATTTGAGAAAAAAATCTCAGGAGGCCTCTATGCGGCCGCATGGTTATGTAATTATTTTCGTCGGATAGCTTTTAGTATTTTGATCATAACTTTCTCTCCTGATCTTCGATTGAAGTGATTAAAAGTGTATTGGAAAGAAAACTCAAAGATCTACAATTTTGATTGAAATAGGCTTTCTCAAATTCTGATTTTTACTATGCCGAAAATGAATTTCAAGTAGAGACTAAAAATCACGAGCATAACTTTTTCGCCTGAAAATTGATACTTGATAATACTTCGACCATATTTCATCTCTTTGACTCCTTTTCTCATCCGATTGACCTCTAACACTCTTGAATCTTCATTCCATTGCCGTCTCATCTATGAATTATTTGCAACTTGATCCCCGAACTTTCAGTTTCTTCAACTTTAGTCCATTTTCGCTTGTTTCTTTTATTTCCATCATCTCATAACATCACCAAATTGGTACTTAGCTTTCACTTCCTTGATTTGTCCTTCGGACCATCTTTTGGATAATTGCACTTTGATCCCTGGACTATCACTTTGCTCCATTTTAGTCATTTTTATGCTTTTTTCTTCTGAATTTCACCATTTTCATAGAAACACCTACATTGCATGAATTCCACGATATTAACTCACAATTTAAACATTTTGCTCGTAATTAAGTTATGTTTATGATCTAAATAAGTGTGCAAAAACACACTTATCAATAAACATCATAAATATCAATTTAATACACAAATTAACGAAACATATAAAATGAAAAATCAATCTCTTAAACCTACCAAAAAAAAAAAAAACTAATCTTATTGAAGATAATGAGTGAGTTTTGTGGTGGTCGGTATTTGTTAGACTGTGAGGAAATTGTGCTCGACCGGATGCGATTGTAAAGACCATGTAAATTTTTTTCTTCTTTTGTCTCCTCTCATTTCTTTGCTTAAGATGAGGGCAATTTTGGCAAATGGTATATAAAATTTTTATTTTAACTTAAAATATTTTTTTAAATAGTCAAAGGCCATTGTGGAAATATGGTCGGGTTAAATGGCCAATTCCATTTATTTCTTCCATTATATTCCAACATTATTTCTATTAAATTCATTCATTTAAATATTACATATCCACAAAGTATAACCAAAAATAAGTTAATTTTTTTTTTTTAAAACAAAAGAATATAAAGAAGACGTTTGAACATAACGCGAGCAAGATAATTAAGTGTACAGATTATTTTTCCCTAGCTTTTTTGTATTCACTAGAGACAAATGTTTGTAAAGTAGTTTGTATGAGAATTTGAATTTTTTTTTCTTCTTTCCGATTTTCATCAATAATTTTGTTGGTAAATTTTCCTTTTAGAATACAAAGTTGCCTTTTAATGGTACGCATGAAGTTCAGCGTACTATTATATAGCAAAGCATATTACTAGTCGATGCTTGAAATTCAATCCTATGTTGTGGCTTTGCTTGCATTCTTTCTATGTGTAGATATAGAGCTAACCATACTAAGTATGTATTAACACATTGTTTCGACAGAATACGATATCCGAGAGAGAGAGAGAATATGATGTCAATTAACACACGAAAAAAAAAAAGGAATTAATAACTTAATAATTCAATCATAGAACTACCTGTCTCTATGGGCACATTTGTTGTAGGTTAGGTGGCAGGTGCAAGGTTTGTGCTAGGTGCAGTGATCGACAGCATGATAGGACCAGTCATAAGGTTGAATCTCAACCTTAAGAGTCTCTCACCGCCCCTGTCCTGGAGCATCGTGAAGGAGGTAAATCGCAGGTTATGCCTCCAAGAGTACAGGGTGGAAGGCTGCTTGTACACTTGCACTTACCCAAGAGCCAAATCCATATTTTAGGATTCGAACCCTTGACGCAGCAGTCTCAAGTAAAGTTGGATTTCTCCACCCTCCCCTTTTACCACTTGGAGATGTGCCCTGAGGGCATGATAGGACCAGTCATAGGTCTTGGGGACGGTGGCTTCTTCTTTAATGGTATTGGAATAACCTACTTCATTCTAAAACAAAATTAAAAACGAAAAAAATATAGATTTTAGATATACAAAAGTCATATAATGATCACATAGAGAAATTACCATTTGCTATAAATAGAAGGGACTTGAATCACTATCCCATTAAAAAAATTGAAGAATGAAAAAAAAAAATTCGCTGGATTTTCTTAGTTTACCTATGATTTTATTTAGAATTCAAATAGTCGCTTACCTATTTAGGCCTCAGCTTTCACCTTTATTCATTTTTTTACCTGCCTCTTCTGCTATACATTGTATTCTTCCTCTAATTCATGTATAAAAAGTGTAATCTGGTCATGTAGAGCACATCACATTTGCATATACAGTCAAGAATGTAATGCTAACATATGTTACTTCAGGTAATGGTTAATAGCTTGGGCAAAAATCGTATCATATAAATGAAGCAGCAGTAGAAATATTTATAAGCATAAACATAATGTAGCATGTTTGTGCCACAATAAATCTGAGAGAAGGACTTCATATTTACTTCTTTTAAAGAGCATAAAATTCTAAAAACAAGTAGACAAGGATTCAAATAAGCGAAAAAAATATTGTTCATAGATATGTATATCATAATAGCAGAATTTTAAACCATAAACTACAGTAACACATATGTTGTATCAAGGATAGTTTGCAAATTTCATAATCTTTGTTTAGAGTTTGAATTGGTTTGATAGGCTGTGTTTTGATCAGCAAGATCAAAACTCCACAATCCCAAAACATGATCCTAAGACAATATCGATATAGTATGTCTTGGAGAATCCCTAGTAGAGGCTAGCGGCATGGATTTCTAGGTTTTGAAAGACCAAATTATGAGACCAAGAACCTACGGAATAATTTCGCAAATAAATTACCTACTTTTTCCCCTCGCTCGATGCTCCTAGCTAAAAGAGTCCCTTCTCTATATGATCACTAGGTATACTTCTTGGAAGATCTTTTGGTACAAAGCAAGAGCTATGTACAGGTGCTCTACAGCTACAACGGGTTATGCTTTATGTATAATGGGGTGTACATCAAGGTGCCCACCCCCTCACATGGAGGGAGGCCCACTCAAAATAAAAATGTTTTATTCGGAGTGGGCCTTTCTCCATGTGAGGGGGTGGACACCTTAATGTACAAATGGAATAACCCTAGCTACTACTTCAGTTAACCGCAAATGGATAACTGTACTTTCCTTTCCCTCCCAAATTTTGATGCATTATGGGGAACACAAATGGAAATAGGTAACAACAAAGATCTTGCAACCAATCACATTAAATTATAACAACACAGTTATAATGCAACATATACAGTGATGAACCTTCCAAATTGAGTTATATAATGCTCATTTGGCTCAAAATAAACATTAGAATTTATGATGATTTTCACTTACTAATTTTTGGTGGGTTAAAAAAAAAAAAAACTGGTCGATAAAGATGATTTTTATTGACTATTTCTATTTGATTGGGAAAACACTAGTCGGCAAAGAGATGATCGACTAAGTATTTTTTGTAGTCAATAAAAGAGTCTTTTCACCTGGCTGGTAGTTTTTGGTTGTTGGGCAAAACTATATTTTCTTGTAGTGTTACTACAATGTTTGGCCTTGTAATTGAATTATATAAGATGAATTGTTGTCTAAAAATAATTAAAAGCAGTTAACTTTTATTTTTGAGTCTATTTCAAACACATATACAAGAGCAATCATTTAAAGTAAAGAGATTTAAAGTAAAAGAGCCTTTTCACCTGGTAGTTTTTGGTTGGTGGGGATAAAATCATGACGATGAAAGAGTAAAATACAAGAATTAGAATATCGCATAGTGAAATGCTAGTCTATTATTGAATTAATGTAGTTCAATTCACTCCACCCCATAAAATATCATATATCTTTTACAAAATACAAGAACCACCTTGTCAAATTGGCTACTACTATATATTAATTGGACATTCCCGGGGTGAAAAATAAAGGTGACAATACTTCAAGCTTATGCTTGTACGTAATCGGCACAATCTTGATACAATCTTCTGCAAGTAATGTTTGATAGCGTCAATGTGTTCAGAGTTTAGGTTTTTAGGATTAGTTTTTCTCCTTTATATTCTAATTTTGGAATTCGTAGAGCACATTAACAGCACGAACTTGGTACAATATTCTGCAAGTACTAGGTGAAAGTAATAACTAATAATAGGCTCCCGACAGCAAAGTTAGGCTCCATGGTCCAAGAATATGATTTTATAAAAGAAAATCTTAAATTAGCATTAAAAGGTCAAATGAAGGCTCCATACATATGCAGAATCACACAGCTGCTTCGAAAGGTAACTGTATACCTTACGTTGAAGAGAAGATGCAGAAAGAGCCTGAGAAATAAGATATGCTAATTAGGCAAAAGAGGGAAGAGCAAATAAGGAAAGAAATGAAGAGGAAAGACCGTGAAAGACGTATGGAAGAGCACAGGATGATGAACGAACAGCAGAGGCCCAAAGTGAAGTTCAACACATGTAAAGGTGTGATATGGAACTAAGGGAGAAATTTATGCGAACGAGCTTCTAGGAGGAGAGAGGAGGAAAGAGAAAGAAATTTATGCGAACAGCAGAGGAGATGTTGGGAACGAAACAAGGTTGTGCCAGAGTCTTGCCAGAGTTATGCTCCTCGTCCCTTGCCCCCATCTCAACCCCAAGGACTTCGAGATTCTACCTTCAATTTTGATTAATTTCTATGGATGACAACCAGACAATGTGGGACCAGGCCGTTGCCAGGGTGACACTCCTTGTTCCTTGTCCCCATTCCAGTCCCAACTTACACGGAGGCTTAAATGGGCAGAGATCCCCATTCCCCATCTCATTTCTTTGTTTCTATTTTTATCTTTTGTTGCTTGAGTTGACACTAAGGCTCTTTTATAGCTTTACATTAATTCTTCCTCGCATCTTCAAAGCACTAAGAAGATACTATGTAATTTTGTTAAATATTACTTAAAAAAAGAGGCGTTTATGATTTGTGTGCTAATGTGAAATGTTTAGAATTGAAATAATTAGAAAGAAAAAACCTAAAATCTTGTATATTATGATGACCATTTTGAATTATTTTATAATATATATTTTCTGTCTCTCTAAATGTGGAGAAGCTATAGTGCTGCACTGCAAAATGGTTCAGCAGCTGAGAATGCCGATGCAATTGGAGGTTATTGATTCAAAGGAGGCATTTAATGCCCTTTCTACATCTATGAGTGCTCATGGGACTAGAGAATCTCATTTGCATGTAATGTTGCAAAAGATTGAGGCTTCCATAAAGGAATGTGTCCAAAGTAATAAAGATTGTTGAACATGTTGGATCAAGGTGGAAAAAGGACTGGAAATGAAGCAATTTAAGTAAATTCAAGCATCTCGTGCAGTGCTGGTGTTGAGAGTCCTGGCAGTGCAGTCTGCGTGCAAAAATGTTGATTAACTGGTAAAAAAAAAAAAAAAACAAAAAAAAAAAAAAAAAATCTTTTAAGGAGATACGAAGAGCTCCAGATTTAGATGCGGAAAGAGTACTTCAATACATCTATTTTACAGGCGACGCACATGGAAAGGAAGGTGCACAACTCTGCTGAATTTGCAATATCTTTTTCAATATTTATAATTCTACTGAGGGTCTTTGCCTTTGATGCTGTTAGAAAAATATCATTATTTTACGACTTGAAATTATAATCAGTCTGGTCAATGATGCTCTTGCAGTAATCCATCATTAAAAAGCATTGAAGAAAACCTTAGATTGTACTTGGTCGAGTCGAGTCGAGTCTTAGGGAATAGTTTTGACTATATAGGGAACCTGAAGCTCCTTAAATGAGAGAAGTTATATGGCTAGCAAATTGCATCAGAAGTTACCTTTTGTAATAATATTTACAGCAGCAATATTATTGAGATTGTGTTTTAAGTTCTTTATTGTAGGTTTTCCCAGGTTTACCTTAAGAGATCTTGGCTTTTAACTCCCTTCAGTCTTCTTTATCACTACTTGTCATCGGAGATTTGGCAAGATCAGTAGTGCAAATTTCTTGGAGCATGTTAATTGTGAAGAGAAACTGGACAGCAACCCAAAAAATCATTTCATACTCGTTTCCTCGGTCAACTTGAACCACTTGATTAAAAAACTTAAACTATTACAAATAGCTACATTTATGTTATTTAAATCCTGCTTTCAACACGTATAAAAAACATACTATTTCTTACTTGACCAGAATAAAAATATAGGTGACCTTAATATATTTTCAGGTAAAAGCAAGCTTGGAAGCACCAAGAATCTACGCTTCCACTTCAAGGTGCTAGAGACATTATTGTTCCATAAACACAAGTTATGAAAAAAATTTGACATTCAAACACAGCAAATACGATTGCAATGCTCTCCCAAATAATGAAATCTCCATAGTGAGGCAGTGATTTTTTTCTTTAGACATCAGTCAAGGTTCTGTGCGCTTTAGCCCTTTTTGTCATCAGAGATTTGGCAAGAACCTGTAGCACAAATTCCTCGAGCAAGTTATTTGTGAACCAACACTGAAATTAAAAGCCGAATCAAAATAATTGTTTCAAACTTGCTTACTTAACTAGGATCAGATTGACCCTCTCATTAAAAAGCTTAAACTGTTATACAGGGCCACGTATCTTATTTAATATTGTCTTCAACAAGTGCAATAAACATAATACTACTTACTTTACCAGAATGAAAACATAGGTGACCTTGTTAATGTATTTTCGGGTGAAAACAAGTTGTGGAAGTATCAATAATCTATACTCGGCTAGTGACATTATCAAGCCATCACTACAAGTAACAAGAAAATTCAAAAAGTCACATGCAGCAAATGTGGTTGTAATGCATTACTGATTACTGAACAATGAAATCTCCACAGTGAGGCAGTGATTTTCAGTTTTCTTGAGATCATCAGTTGTAGAAAGTAGCAGAAAACTCAAACCACAAGAAAGCATCGGCACCAAAAAATTGCTCTAACTTTTATGGCATGTTTAGCAATTTTGGACAGTATAATGAAGAAAATGAAAGTATGATGACGGACACATTTGAGCAAGAACTTAAATTATAGTAGAAGGGAAAATAAGGGGAGAATAGAAGAGTAAGAAGGGGAGATATAAAATTGGGAA
>NC_036251.1:6091713-6213654 GCF_002742605.1 Olea europaea var. sylvestris
CACAAGTTTTCATGCGGAGAATGGTTACACCTATTTTCCACGCCAGGAGAAAATCTAATATTGACCACAAAGGTTATTTAATTTATCCCAATGACAAAGTTGTGCATATCTAAATCTCAACTATAAAATAAATCAAGCAAGTGCAAAAATAGTCAATGTTATTAAAATCCGTGGTTGTCCAAATTTCCAAATATACGACATACTTTATTTACATATACTATCTATTTCGCCTTTCCCCAGAGGCGGATCCAGGATTGAATCCAAGATCGGGCAACAAAATTTCAAACCAGACTACTATGTTGAAAAAAAATTTTACACTTAAAAAACTGGTTTTTTTACCAAAAAAATAAAAAAAAAATACCTTAAAAAAAAGCTATTGAACCTGAGATGGGGGGGACTACAGCCTAGCCCAACCCAGCCCCCCAAATCCGCCTCTGCCTTTCCCTCGTTCAACAGTTGCACATAAGAAATCTCCTACCCCAACCCCAAAGGAAAAAAATAAATAAATAAAAAATCATACCTTTTCCATGGTTATAGTAATTATTTCTTTTGATTATATGTCAAACCTCAAATAATATCCAAGAAATCTAACAATCAACATTAAGCAAAACAAAAGAAGTCGTCTCTATCAAAATGGAAAATCCCACCTTACGCTTGTGGAATAGATGCACTTCACCCCATCATTCCCCACAAGATAGCTTGCTCACTGAGCAAAATAATCTAGATCATTATTCGACAATTCAATTTAAACAACTCGATATCATACCATTTGTTGAAATTCCCTTAAATTAATCAAAGAAACCAGAGGAAATCATAATGGCAAGTTAATACATGCAAAATATTACATAGATAGGATAAATCGTGGGATCTTACTCAAATTAATGCCCCTTCAGGTTTTTGAAGATTTCAAGTTTTTCTTGGAGGTTCAAAAGTCGGCCAGCAATGTTTGGCAGGTTCTTGGGAAAATTTAAATTGTTAGTTTTTATGAATCTCAAATTTCTTGAAGGTTGAAGAACAGCCAGCAACATATTTTCTTGAAGTTTCGGGCAGATTCAAAAGGGTTGTAAACCGGCAAGAAAAGGTGTTGCAATGTCCTTTAAGGAAGACTCAAGGCAGCTTCTTGGTTCAATCAAGTGCCAGCAGGTTGCTTTCTTGCAATGGTTGAGCTGCTTCATGGGATTACTTGGTTCCATGTTCAGTCAGCTATATTTATACTGTGAGTTTGGCCTGTTTATGTGCCATTCTAGTCAGTTTGTGGGCAGATTCTGGGTGTTTATCTGGCCAGCTGGGTGTTAGCTCTTGAAGATTTGAAATGGTTCTTGAAGTTCATAAGTAGGTAAATTAACAGGGTGGCAAGTTTTGATAAACCATTGGAATTTCAAGTTATTGTTAGGTTGTTTTTTACTTAATTGGGCAATAAATTTAAATTTTGAATTTTCTCAAACTGCCCTTGCATTAATGCAGCAAGGTTGATTGTTTTATGCAGTATTTTGTTGCCCAAATTGGCAAAAAACTTCATAAATGGGCAATGTTCTTCCCGCCAGCAGGCTGCTTGGTTTGATAGCTTTCAATATTTAAAACCTTTTTGAAGATTTGGAATCCGATCAACAGGCAAGTAGCTTGTGTAAAGGTCCAGATCGAATTAGCTTGTGTAAAGGTCCAGATCGAATTATTTTGTGGCTTTGTCGATTTAAAAATAAATTGCAGAAACAATAAAAGAACAACACGATATTTTTCGCTCCAAAGAGGGGCCCGGATGTTCAGCCTTTCGACCTAATCACCCGTTGAGCATCTGTAGACAGATATAGCTCAAGATCCACTAAGAAGAACTAAGAAAATGTTATAACATGTACGAAGAAACAGAAAGTTTCTTCAATATATCTCTCTAGCCTCTTTACTATAGGAAATCACAAAGATCGGCCTCTACAATGAAAGCACTCAACTCTCATTTACACGACATACAAAAGATTCACCACTAAGATGAATTTTTGGATTTACAAAGAAAGAAATCAGCAAACCCTAACTACACTCAGAGAAAGGGAAAAGGCAGAGAGAGGGAGTCACGAAGCATCTAGAGAATGATGGGCCAAACCAAGTTAAATATCTGGTCAACAAAGAATCAAGATACAAGGGATGAGTATTAGCCACGTGTACGGCTGATACTCAATCCTTAAGAGGTAGATAAAAAACGTGTTTGCATAAGGACGTTTTCTTTAAAATCTTCAACAGTTGAAAACTAATCAGCCCAAATACAAATGACCCGGTCCATGCTAAAAAATATGGCCCAAAAGTTGTGAGGCAGCCCAAAATTCAGTTTAACATTCTCCACCTTGCTGAACAATTCTTTTGGCGCTAGATAGTGGATCTTGTAATCTACATATGATTACTTCCTTTGCTCTAAGTTCCTTAAAAAAAAAAATAAAAAAATAAAAAAATCAGTTAGTACATATACTACAAAGTTGTACTTGAAAATCTGAATATCACTACTTCAAGTGATATTTAGGATCTTCAATCAATTTTTAAATTTATTCAAAGGTAATACCTTTGTCTCCAAATATGAAGGATTATATTTTGAAAGTATTTTTATTAGTTTAATCATACTCTTTTCTGCCATATTTCTTACATAATGATACTTTATATCTATATGCTTGGTCCTATCATGATATACAGGATTCCTACTTAAATGTATGGCACTCTGAATATCAGTATAAATCCTTACAGAATTATTATGAAACCTATTTCATTTAATAAGCCTCTTAGCCAAATGTCTTCTTTCACAGCATCACGTGCAGCTATATATTCAGCTTTAGTAGAGGACAAGGCAATCAATTTTTGTAACTGTGACTTCCAACTAATGCAGCCATCACACAAAGTGAAAATGTATGCAAATGTGGATCTTCTTTTATCTAAGTCACCAGCAAAATCAGAATCAGTGTAACCCTTTAATATTACCCCTTCTTTGCACCTTTTAAACACTAAAGCAAGATCAGTTGAGCCGTTTAAATATCTCAACATCCATTTCATGGCTAACCAATGTGTCTCACTTGGATTTGCCATGAATCTACGAAGTATACTAATTTCATGTGCTAGATCAGGTCTAGTGCAGACCATAAGGTACATTATTGATCCCATAGCATTAGCATAAGGAATTTTCTCCATTCTTTTAAATTCTTCATCTATTTTTGGTGAAAATTCATTTGAAAGTTTGAAATGATTTGCAATGGTTAAAGTAGCAGGTTTGCACTCAAGCATAGAAAATTTTTCAAGAATTTTCTTCACATAAGAGTTTTGTTTCAAAAACAAGATACAGTTATGCCTATCTCTTTCTATTTCCATTCCAAGTATCCTTTTAGCTTGCCCTAAGTCTTTCATCTCAAATTCAGACTTCAATTTTGACTTAATAATGTCAATTTTAGATTTATCATAATAGGCAAGTAACATATCATCAACATATAATAGCAGATAAATGGATTCAGGCCCTTCAGAGCCTTTATAAAATAGGCAGGTATCATAATTGCTTTTTAAAAACCCCAATGTCTGCACATAGGAATTAAATTTCATGTACCATTGCCTACGGGCTTGTTTCAACCCATAAAGCGATTTTTTCAACAGACACACCTTTTCAGTTTTTTATCTTACTCCAAACCCCATGGGTTGCTTCATATATATAATCTCATCAATGTCACCATTTAGAAATGCTGTTTTGACATCAAGTTGTTCCGATTCCCAATTAAAATGGGCAATAAGAGCAAGTAGTATTCTGATTGAAGTATATTTTGCCACAGGTGAAAATATTTCATTATAATTAATCCCTTCTTTTTGAGTAAAACATTTGGCCACTAATCTGGCCTTATATCTTTTATCTTCAGAATTTATATCCCCTTGTTTAATTTTGAAAATCCATTTACAATCTGTTATCTTATGATTTTTTGGTTTATTAACAAGAATCCAGGTTCTATTTTTAATAAGGAGTTCCATTTCTTCATTCATAATCTTTTTCCACAAATCAGAATCTGGATGACTAATAGTTTCATCATAAGTAGTAGGTTCAGAATTTAAAGAATCAAGGGCAGAATATAGAGTAACGAACTCATCATTGTTAAATTTGGAAGAGGGAATTATTGTTCTCCTTTCTCCGTCTTTAGTTAACTGATAGTCATCTAGAGTAGGACCAGTAATTTCGTTTTCATTTTCATATTCATCTTGCTCATCATTATTATCAGATTGAGTGGACTCCACCTCAATTTGATCATCTTGATTATCAGCATTTTCAGTTTGACTTTGTAAAATGGTTTTCCTTATAGGTGCATTTTTAGTAACTTTTTCATCAGGTGATTCTTTACAAGGCATGTCTTCCTAATTAAAAATGACATTTCCACTAATAATCACCTTAAAACCACTCTGACTATTGACCCACAATCTGTACCCTTTAGTTTCCTCCATAGCCCAGAAAAACACATTTTAAGGACCTTGGTTCAAGTTTGCCTTCACTTTGATGTGAGTAGGCAGAACAGCCAAAAACTTTAAGTTTATTGTAATCAGGTGTATGTCTAGACCACAATTTCTCAGGGACTTGAAAATCAATAGCACTAGATGAACTTCTATCTATTAGATAGATTGCTGTTTTTATGGCTTTACCCCAGATAAACTTTGGAAGACCAGAACTGTATAACATACATTTCACCTTTTCCAATAGATATCTATTCATTCTCTCAGCAACTCCATTTTGCTGAGGAGTATGTGTAATAGTTCTATGTCTTAGAATACCAAATTCTTTGCAAAATGTGTCAAATTCATGGTTTCAAAATTCAAGTCCATTATCAGTTCTTAGTGCTTTAATTTTCTTATTGGTTTGACTTTCAATCATGAGTTTCCATTGTTTGAAGGTATGAAAGGTATCAGATTTTTGTTTTAATAAGAAAGTCCAGATTTTTCTTGAAAAATCATCAACAATGGGCAAGTAGTATTTAAATCCACTTAAAGTGCTTATTGATACTGGACCCCAAAGGTCAGCATGTAAATGTACCAGAATTGAAGTGGATTTATGGACTTCTGTTTTGAAAGGTAATCTTTTATGTTTTCCTAGAATACAGCTTTTACAAAATTCCAACCCTCCAATTTTATCATTTCCAAAACAACCTAGTCTTTTCAAAATAGTCAGTCTCTTCTCAGAAATATGGCCAAATCTTTTATGCCAAATTAAGGACTTATTTGTTTAAGAGTTTAAGGCTGCACTACAATAACTTGCAACAGGTTCTGCAAGAATGGTATATATACCATTTGTTTTTGGGGAGGATAACACACCTTTATTTCCTTGTTGCAGTTTTAAGAGGCCTTTATTAGTCATAATGCTGTATTTATCATCAAGCTCCCCCAAGGAAATAAGGTTTCTTTTAAGTTCAGGCACATATTTGGTGTTCTGTAATTCAAGTATATAGTTATTCTCTAACTTCAACTCATCCTTCCCAATACCCTTTATTTGACAACTCATATCATTTTCCATCCGAATTTACCCTCCACTAAGTTCAGAAAATTCAGAAAAACATTCTCTTTTGGGACACATGTGAAATGTACATCCAAAATCCAGAACCCACTTTTTTGGGTCTCCAGTGGTGGTGCTAACAAGAACTACACCCTGAATGTTAGGTTCATTTCTACAAACAACAGTTGCAGAACCATCAGGATTGTTTCTTTCTTTCGTATCAAAAATTTTCTTAAAACAGTTTTTTATAACATGTTCAGTCTTCCCACAGTAATAACACTTTCTAATATGATTCTTTTTCTTCACATGATTTTTATTCTTTTCTTTGGGTTTGGGATTTGGAGATTTCCAATTCTTATGGAAATTGGAGCTATGTTGATTTTGTTTCTTGATTTGATTCACCCTTTCTTTTATGTGCAACCCTTCACCATACTTAAAATCTTTTGATTCAACATTTAGTTCAAGTTCTCTATTTCTTAAGACTACAGTTATCTTATCTATGGTGAGTCCTTGGCCCTCATATTCCAGAGAATTTCTGATGTCTTTATACTTATCACTTAGAGAGTTTAATAGAGCAACAACTTGTTGATCATCAGAAATTTCCTCATCACACTTATCTAAGTTCTGAATCAATTTATTAAATCTGTCAAGGTGTTCTTTCAAATTGGATGAGGGGTCAAATCTAAAGTTATAGAATTGCCTTAGAAGATAACATTTATTAGGCATGGTTTTGGTGAGATACAATGTTTCTAGTTTAGTCCATAATGCAGTAGCAGAGATGGTTTTACCTACTTTTCTAATGACACTGTCAGATAAGTGCAAGAAAATTGTACTCCATGCAATATCATCTAATTCTTATCTCTTATAAGCACTTATTTATGCAGCCCATTGACCATCAAGGGCTGCAGCACATGTTTGTTGTAAAAGTAATGTCCTCATCTTCTGGCGCCAGAGATTGAAGTCTCCAGTGCCATTCCAAGTTTCAAGTTCAAATTTATGAGTAGTGGACATAATGACAGATACAAGCACATAGCTGTTATCATACAATACTCAGAGTATAATGATTCAAGCAAGTTATTATACTTAGGAAAAATGAACAGATAATAAGGCAGGATATAATAGAATTTATGCCTACTAATTATACAGTTCATGTAGTCAATATATGATGTTTCGAGAAAGGTTTAAGGACTGTTAATCCTTAATTCCACTACTCCCTCAGATTCCCAGATTCTCTCAAGAGATCTTGGACAAAGGAAAGTAATGGAGAATTACTTACCTTAACAACCAATCCCAAACACACCAAAAGAGTGATAGTTTATGAAGGGGGGTTTCAAGAAAAAATACCAAAGCCTGAAACTCGACAGTTTCAGATTAAGGGAAGCACCAAGAATATGCTAGATACGGATCAAGTTTAGGAATGCAGGTTCAAGAAACCAACGAGTCACCAAGACTCAGTAGTGACTTAGCAAGAAAGTGAAGAACTCAGTACAACACGAGGTGAGTTAGCACAACTCGTCAAACTCAGCACGAGTTGCCATGTCAAAGGTAGAAGAAAAGTCAATAACTCAAAAGAAGCTTCAGAAACTTAGTAAAAACAGTAAATCGGAACGAGTTCAAAATCGAGTTATAAGAGTTTCAAAGAAAGCAGTTTATGTTTTTTAAAAATAACTTCGATTTGTACCAAAAAAAATTTATTCTTGAAAAAATATATTCGAAATTTTTAAGATCTGCAATAAACAAAAAAATTTCAGAAACAAAAAAAAAATTCCACACAATAACTCGCTTTGATACCACTTGTAAAGGTGCAGATCGAATTATTTTGTGGCTTTGTCGACTTAAAAATAAATTGCAGAAACAATAAAAGAACAACACGATATTTTTCGCCCCAAAGAGGGGCTCGAATGTTCAGCCTTTCGACCTAATCAGCCGTTGAGCATCTATAGACAGATATAGCTCAAGATCCACTAAGAAGAACCAAGAAAATGTTACAACATGTACGAAGAAATAGAAAGTTTCTTTGATATATCGTTCTAGCCTCTTTACTATAGGAAATCACCAAGATCAGCCTCTACAATGAAAGCACTCAACTCTCATTTACACGACCTACAAAAGATTCCCCGCTAAGATGAATTTTTGGATTTACAGAGAAAGAAATCAGCAAACCCTAACTACACTTCGAGAAAGGGAAAAGGCAGAGAGAGCGAGTCATGAAGCATCTAGAGAATGATGGGCCAAACCAAGTTAAATATGTGGTCAACAAAGAGTCAGGATATAAGGAATGAGTATGAGCCACGTGTACGGCTAATACTTAATCCTTAAGAGGCAGATAAAAAAACGTGTTTGCATAAGGACCTTTTCTTTAAAATCTTCAACAATTGAAAACTAATAAGTTTTTTTTTTTTAGTTTGAGGTCAAACATAGTATCACTAAAAATGCACATATTCCTTCTCAACTTCTACTTTGATCATGGAAACCACAGAAACCATGTCATCTAATGTTTGAGACTTTTAGTATGACCACCCCATAGTAAATTCTGGCTCCACCATCCTAGACTACAGTTTTCTGAGGTAGAAATCTCGACTTGGCAATAAATGGTCCAATGAATACTTCAAACAGATGCGGAATAAAAAAAAAATGCCACATAGGAAACTGCATACCTTGTGTCTGAAACAGAAACATGTATAATATACAAATATGAAGCTTCAAATTTTCCCGTTTGTGTTCCTGAAGTGAGATGTCAAAGTCAGGTTTCCATCCAGTGCAAGAGAGACACAAAGGTGAAATTCATAACTGATAAAGCAGAAAAATTCTTGTTAAATGCAGAACATCGAGCTTTAAAAATCTTAAATATTTTGACAGGCAAGGGTGGATCCAAACAATTCGAACTGTGAGGTCAAATTATTTTTCAAACAACGTATCATGAAAAAAAAAGAAAAATCGATTGTTTGTTGTTCATATTTGGTGTTTGCACTTTGGGAAGAAATCGGTGGATTATATGATATATCTACGGACTAAATAATGGATATGGAACATGTGATATGGATATAGATTTAAAATTTGGACCTTTTGGGGCAGAAAATTAAGTTTTCAGCAAACACACACACAAAAAAAAAAAAAAAAAATTCCAGAAAGCTGTGGGGTCATTTGACCCCACATGACCCCAAGTGGGTCTGTCCCTGTTGACAGATACTTGTCAATAAAATATTCGATAAATTGAAGGAGACTTTTCAAGAGAAATTGAATGTGCAATCAATCAACTTTTCGATTTCAAATATACACATATTTTCTACTTTTTTATGAAACAGTTAAAACGTATAATGCAACCAAGTGTAACAAACTCAATTTTCAAATCCATCGAACAAAGAATTTAAGTCTTCTACTTATCAAACAAACCAGTAATTTCAAGAAGTCAATTTCCATGAATCCACTCTATCATCCATCATGCTAAATATTTAGTAAAAAATATAAAATAATTAAGTATTTAAAACTCAACTCAAGATTTCACTTATTAGAAAAGGACAGACCTCCAAACTGACCCAACTTGACCAAAGAGACGACATGAAAGCCCATGAACATATATGTACATGTATTTGTATGTATGTGTCTGAATTTTGAATATACACTTTTAATGAAAAAATGTTCCACCTCCCTAACATCTCAACCTTTTCGATGAGGTGGTTCTATATACTGGGGTTTAACTCTCACTCTCACCAATGTATAAAAATTCTGAACTTGTCCAATTCACGTGAGTGCGCATGTTGAAGACATCATTAACTAAATAAATATACAACAAGCTTTTAAATCACGTGTTTCAACATACACATACACATGCATAACTGCAAGCTGAATCTGCAATTTTTGACAAAGCGTGGAGGTGCAGCCACAAAAAAATTACACTTCATAGCATAGTTTCTACATTCCAGAGTAATTAAAAAGAAGCGGAATCTTAAAGCTCCATGGCATACGAGTCCATCCCCATGAGGCCAGTACTTCAGATCTTCTTCGGCTGGTTTAAGTAGTAAGTCAATGAATGAGTTGCCATGTCAATCATTTGGGGTGAAAAGGTGGAGGATTGTCTTCAACTGTCCAAATATTTTTTGTTCTTTGCAAATCCATTTTCTCGGGTGAAAAAACATTTTTTCAAATTGAAGCATCTCTAATATACATCAACAAAATTTGAATTATTAGTAGAATATTTTAAATTGTAATGAAATAATCAATCTCGTACTGGGGGGAAAACAGATAGAGACTCCTCCACACATTGCCTTCAGAGGCTTAAAGTTTAAAGAGTGAGGATCAATATAAAGGATTTCGTTTCCAAAAATAAGAAGGCAAATGAAGAATTCTCCACAAATAATAGCCGACATATATACAAAACATGCAAAGGACATGAGTTTCTAACTTTACCAAAATTAAAACATGCAGAGGATTAAATTGTACACAACACTATTAATAAAGAAATTTAAAATATTGTGTATTTTATTGTTGTTCATTATCTAGTATGCATACCAAACAAGCACTTATCAATTTGTCTATCTAGTAGTATGCACCAAATATGCACGAAGCGAGTCTTGCATATCTTAAAAGGCAATTTTCTAGAGCGCCTCAAACCGTGACTTTAGTTCAATGCCTGAAGGAGCTATTTTTAAAGCATTTATAATGTGGCACACGCCTCAAGGCACGCAAGATGGGCACTTAGTATTGCTGTCGAAGTACAAGTTTAAAAAGGCAATTTTTAGGAGCACCTCAAATCAAGGCGTTAGGTCACGCCTTAAGGCACTAATTTTAAAGCTTTTATATTAGGCCCCGTTTGGTACCTATTTTTGTAAGAATGAAAATGAAAAATATAGCCGTTACAGAACTCATACAAGAGATAGAAAGTCATACATAGTGATTTGATGTGATGGATAACGGTCATATTTTTTCATTTTTATAGTCAAAGAATGGAAATCAAATGGGGCTAAGGAAAATGCCTCAATACACGTGAGACGTGCGATTAGAATTGCCGTCAATTTATTTTTTATTTTTTTTGGTCCAAAATAGGGTTAAATGGTTATTCTAACAATGGAAAGTAGATTTTTAAGCGCACCCAATACGACCTTTTTCTTGTTTACAATAAAAAAGCTTCTTCAATCTTGCTGCTTCCTGCCTTGACTCGATCCCAAGGTAGAAACAAGATCTTTCCCACTCCAAGATCCTGGCAACTAGAGGTGTATATCAAACTCCAACATGCAAACTTTTGGTTTTACCTTTTTATTTTATTTTTCTGCAGTTCGTCTTATTTTTGGTTTTCATTTTTAAAATTTGTTTTATTTTATAATTTTTTGACTTAGGTTTTCAGTTCGTAGTGGTGAGGCCTCACAAAAGAAAAACGCATCAGTCACAGCTTACACCTTTTTAGACATTACCAAAATATATAGGATTTTGCCCCCTCATATTTGCACAGCACCACACTTCATCTATTAGTCATGCACAAAATCGCCTCGGATTCTGAAAATTTCTAGAATTACATTAGACACATTGAAGACAGTAAAAAAAGGTAATACACAATGTTCAAATAGATTTATTACTCCAATCACTTACATTTTCTAATTGAAGAATGCATTGACTACCAATTTTACTTTTTTGGTTACTCATCATATTTTCAATTTCTAACCACCGTTGAACATTCTTCTTTATTTATGTATTGTTTAATTTCATAAATGAGTATACGGTCACACATTTGCTATACAACTTTTCCTTCCAAACATCTATTTGCTTATAAGGCAATCCTGTCCAACTAATAAGTGAGGAATAGTCGAAGCCAAGAAATCATGAAGGCTCAACATCGTTCATTTTTGTGGTAACACACTGGAATAATAAGCAAATGACATTGCTTAATTTACATGTGTAGTTCAAGGCGTAAGAAATAAAGCTTTATGATAAGTTGAATTATGTGCAAGCATTGTGCACTCCACGTGCTACGAAAACATACAATGTGATGTTTAGACTCTTCAAAATAGGTGAAGTATCCAATTCAAAAAGACACGACATGGGTACAGTACAAGATAGGATCCGGCTCAGATACTTCAATGTGAAGGTGATGTGGCATGAAAATGGAAGTCATGTATGGAAGAGAAGTCAGAGGAAGAGAACCAGTAAATGATGCAGACAAATGAAGCCATAATTGCATTAGCTAATAATTGGTACAAAGTATAAGAAGTGGCTTTTAAACAAACTTGGCCCGCATTTTTTAAGTGCTATTTTAAAAGAAACCGGGCCATATGTGTGCGTGTATAATTCAATAGATAAAATTTAATTTTTATTTTTAGTCTACTCCATCTTTTATGCAGCATACCAAACATCCCATCAAAGTTTAGAATTTTAGGACATCTTTTCTCATTTTTATTTGGAATAATGTGATGCACATTGTTAAGAATCGAAGAATGAGGTTATATGGCTCGATATGAAGTATTGATCACAACAAGAAGAAAACAAAAAACAAGAATCTAATTTGACAAAATGAATTGGAGATTTTTATTCAACTATAATGAAGAGAGAAATTACAACAATATTGTGTTCCCACACTAATTTAACTTGTAGTAATAAATTAACTAGTAAAGAAGAGTACTATTTATAGGGGTATGTGTCAAATCTTAATAATAGCCCTAAAGATGGAAATTAGGTCAAAAAACGTGTGGAATAAACAAAATAAGAAAAACCCGGACAACAGAGCGCCGCTCAAGCGCCAATTGAGTGGTAGGCGGGAGGCACATGTCCTATTAAAAATTTCGTCTTGTTGCTTGAGCGTCCGGCTAACGATAGACTAGCGCCATCAATCCATTTTTCCTTCACAGAAATTATTTAGACGTCTTCAAGGTCCAATACACTAAATCACGCAACCCTAGATGAATTTGGATCACAAAACCCAACACACATAATCACCAAAATATGATACAATCTTCGGCAAGTGATGTTCGGGACTTATAGTATGACCACCCAACAGCAAATCCTGGCTCCACAATCCTAGACTATGAATTTTAGAAATAGAAATCTCGAGTTGGCAATATATGGTCAAATGAAAATCTCATACAGATGCAGGATCACAAAAATGCTGCATAGGAGACTGTGTACCTTATGTCTGAAACAGACAAATACTTATGAGCATATCATATGAAGCTGAAAGGTTTCCATTTGATGTTCCATAAGTGAGATGTCAGCCAGCCTTTCAAGAGAGACACCAAGGCGGAATTCAAAACTGATAAAAGAAGAACAACTCTTGGAAGATGCAGAATACGAAGCTTCAAAATAAATAAATAAATGAATTAGTATTTTGACAGAAACTTATCAATAAAATATTCAACAAATTGAAGGAGACTTTCAAGCAAATTGGATGTGGAACCAATCAATTTTTCGGTTACAAATTTACATTTTTTTTTCGAGCTTTCTTATGAAACAATTACAACATATCTTGGAACCAAGAGTAACGAACTTATTTTTCATATCGATTGAACAAAGAATCAAAGTTCTCTACTTACCAATGAAACCACTAATTCAAGAAATCAATTTTGAACAATTCTATTCTATTATCCATCATGCTAAATAGTTAATTAAAAATACAAAATAATTATTTGAAACACCACGACTCAAGATTTCCCTTATTAGTAAAAGACAACAGCAGCAGACCTCAGAACTTGACCGAATAGACGACACGAAAGCCTTACACACACGTGTATTTGTGTGCCTTTGTCTCTTTGTGTGTGTGTGTGTGTGCATTTTAAGACTGTTAATCAAAGAAGTCATTCACGATTAAACCAAAATTTACTCAAACCATTCAAAATTGAATTTTAAATGCAGAAAGTAAAGTGTAAACACAAGGATTTTTCGGCCGAAGCCCCAGAGGTTCAGCTTAAAGCCTAATCCCCTGTTGAGCATCCATTATAAAATGGATCTAGCTCGGTTGCACTAAAAACTCAAAATATGGAAGTCAAAATACAGAAGTACAGATCACAAGATAGTCACAGAGACTTATCTTTCTACACGAAGATGATTGAACTATGCTTCTCACAAGAATCACTCAGATCACTTAGATCTGTTACAAAGCACTACTGAACTCAAGAATCACTCAGATTCTAATCACTAATTACCGAACTCAAGAATCACTCAGATTCTTGTCACTAATCACTCAGAAAAGTTAAGCATTCATACAATCAGTAGTATTACAGTGAGATTACTGTATTTTCTCACTATTATCTCTCAAGAAACCATATCACAGAAGAGAAAACACGAAGAGTTTTCAAAGGGAGCGTATGAACTCAAACCGGCAGAGAGAAAACCCTAGAAGAAAAATGACGATTCAGCCGAGTGAAATGAGTCCAACCAGAGTAAATAATATCAGAAGCATCCAAAAGCCTGATCCAACGGCCACCATCATCACACGTGTCATGATCCAGTATAATGTTGTTATTTAAAAATGAAAGAAGTGTCAAACTTATTAAACACGATTTCAGCTTTAAAACTGTGGAAGCAATATGACCAAAGGTCCAGGGTTCAAACCCAACAATCTCCACCTTGCTTCCAACAGTTTTGAGTATAGTGCAACCAGGAGCTTAACCAACATTTTACAATTTCATTTGCTCTAGTTCCTGCACAGTTAGTGAAAAGAATCAATAGATAATATCTTTAAACAGTTCTGAAACTTATTTAAAGGTATTACTTTTGTTCCCATATTAGATGGATTATGTAAAGTAGCAACGTTTGCAATATTTAACAATCCTTTTGATATTACATCTCTTATAAAATGATATTTAACATCTATATGCTTAGTTCTATCATGAAACATGGGATTTTTACTCAAATGTATTGCACTTTGATTATCAGAATATAAAGTAGGACTAGTGTTCACAAAACCAAGCTCATTTAAAAGACCATTTAACCATATTCCTTCTTTGATTGCATCAGTAGCAGCAATGTATTCTGCTTCAGTAGAGGATAAAGCAACAATTTTTTGTAACTGAGATTTTCAACTAACAACAGTACCACAGAAGGTAAAAAAGTAAGATGAAGTGGATCTCTTGTTGTCTCTATCTCCAGCAAAATCAGAATCAGTAAATCCTTTTAGTATTACCCCTTCTTTATTCATTTTAAATATTAATCCTATATCAGATGTTCCCTTTAAGTATTTCATCAACCATTTTACAGCTTCCCAGTGACTTTCACCAGGGTTGGCCATAAATCTACTCAAGACACTGATACTGTAGGCTAAGTTAGGTCTAGTACATATCATCAAATACATTATTGATCCTATAGCATTAGCATAAGGAATTCTTGACATTCTAGACAATTCATCTTCAGTTTTAGGACAAGCATATGATGTAAGAATAAAACGATTTGCAAGAGGCAAAGATACTGATCTACATTCAAACATGTTAAATTTTTTCAAAACTTTATTCACATAGTTTTGTTGATTTAAGAACAGCAACCCTTTTTCTTTATTTCTAACAATTTGCTTACCAAGAATCTTCTTGGCAGGGCCAAGATCTTTCATCTCAAATTCAGATTTAAGCTTTTGTTTAATATTTTCAATTTCAGATTTGCAGCTACTGGCAAGAAGCATATCATCAACATAGAGAATCAAGTAAAGAGAATTATTATTATCATTACCTTTATGATACAAACATGTGTCATAGCTACTTCTATTAAAGCCAAGTTTTAACACAAATGAGTCAAAACGTTTAGACCACTGTCTAGGAGTTTGTTTTAGCCCATACAAAGACCTTTTTAATAAACACACAGTTTTATTTGGATCACCCTTTTCAAAACCTACAGGTTGTCTCATATAGATCAATTCATCTAAATCACCATACAAGAAGGCAGTTTTAACATCTAATTGATCTAATTCCCACTCAAATTGAGCAACCAAAGCAAGAATACATCTAATAGTGGTATATTTAGCTACTGGGGAAAAAATCTCATCATAGTCAACTCCTTGTTTTTGGGTAAACCCTTTGGCAACAAGTCTGGCCTTGTACCTAACATTATTGTTGCCCTCCTTCCCATCTTTAATTTTATATATCCACTTGCAATCAACTAATTTCTTTTCCTTAGGTTTGTCAACCAGATCCCAAGTCTTATTCTTATATAAGGAGTCCATTTCCTTCTCCATGGCAGCTAACCATTTCTTACTATCATTCGATTTTATAGCTTCATAATAAGAGTAAGGTTCAGTCTCAGTTTCATCTTGATAGGTGAAATAGGAAGCAAATTCATCAGTATTGTATCTAGCAGGTGGCCTAATTTGTCTCCTTTCCCTATCCCGAGATAATTGGTATCTATCAGGAGGTAAATCTGTGATATTAACAGGTTCAGTCTCACTCTGCTCAATATCATTTTCATTCAGATTTGAATCAGCATTTTCAGCTTCTAATGGTACATCATTGTTATTTCCAAATTTAATAGGCTCCATCTCAATCTGAGCATTATTATCAGAAACATTTTCTAAACATGGCATGCAAGACTCATTAAAGACAGCATCTCTTCTTATAATGACCCTATAACCTTTCTCACTATGTACCCACAGTCTATATCCCTTGACATTTTCAGCATATCCCAAAAACACACATTTTAGAGACCTAGGCTCAAGTTTCCCTATATTTTGATGTGCATATGCAGCACAACCAAAAGTTTTCAAATATGAGTAAATCACAGGTTTTTGAGACCACACAAATTCGGGCACATTATAATTCAAAGAACTTGTAGGACACTTATTAATTAAATAAGCAGCAGTTTTTACAGCCTCCCCCCACAATAATTTTGGTAGTCCTGAGCTTAAAAGCATGCATTTGACCTTATTTAATAATGTCCCATTCATCCTTTCAGCAGTGCCATTTTGTTAAGGTGTATAGGTGACAGTTTTATGCCTTAAAATGCCATGTTCTTTACAGAAATTATCAAAGTCATAATTGCAGAACTCTAGCCCATTGTCTGTTCTTAATGTTTTGATTTTTAAATCAGTCTGATTTTCAATTTGGGTTTTCCAATCTCTAAAAACAATAAAAGTTTCATCTTTAGTTTTCAAAAGAAAAACCCATATTTTCTTTGAAAAATCATCCACAATCAGCAAGTAATATTTAAACCCAGACAAGCTAGGTGTAGAAGCAGGCCCCCACAAATTAGCATTAACATACTCAAGAATTTTCTTTGATTTAAAGGTACTAAGTGAAAATGAGAGTTTAGTTTGTTTGCCAATCAAACACTCTTCACAATTTGAAACTTCACCAATGTTTGATTTTCCAAAAACACTTTAAGTTTTAAGAGCATTCAGACCTTTTGTACCAATGTGACCAAGTCTACCATGCCATAACTTTGCTAGATTAAAATCATCATTTAAAACTGCATTAGACAGACCCCTTTAACTTTGCAAGTCATGTTGTTCCCCATGACAACTTGTCCTCCATTAGACTTTCAAAATTTAGAAAGTAGTTTTTCTTAGGACACATGTGGAAAGAACATCCTGAATCTAGGATCCACTCTTGATTTAAGTTTCTTTCAACATTAACAAGGACTAAACCATTGTCAGATTGAAGTGTGTCACATGACATAACAGTATTTCCCTCACTGACTTTCTTCTCTTTAGAATCATTCTGTTTTTTATAGCAATCCTTAGCAAAGTGGCCTAGTTTACCACAATAATAGCACTTTTTACCTTTTGCCTTATTATGAGATCTTGTTTTATCAAAAAATTTCTTTTTAGGTTCATTAGAAAATTTTGAATGAAAGTTTGATCTACCAACAATTTTACTTTTTATCAGTAAATTTTCACCATATTGTTTATTGGTAGACTCAGATTTCAGTTCAAGTACCCTATTTCTTAAAGCAGTTATTATAATATCAGTGGTAAGTTTATCCCTACCATACTCTAAGGCATTTTTAAGGTCTTTGTGTTTGTCACTAATGGAGTTCAACAATACCACAACCAACTGATCTTCTGATAATTCTTCATCACAGTTGGTGAGGTCTTGGGTCAGTTTGGTAAACCTATCAAGATTTTCTTCCAAATCTACTGAAGGATCCATTTTAAATGAGAAAAATTGTTTTAGTAAAAAACATTTGTTTGTGACAGTTTTTGGTTCATATTTAGCCTTCAACTTAGTCCATAAGTCTTCTGCAGTTTTAGTTTCTCCTATAGACCTGATCACATTGTCAGAAAGGTATAAGAAGATAGTACTCCAGGCTATTTCTTCCAATTCAGTTTTCTTATCTTCTTCAATACCAGTAGGCCATGAATTATCAAGAGCTTTGGCACATTTTAATTGCATCAATATAACTCTCATTTTCTGACTCCACATACTAAAGTCTCCCCTCCCGTCATACAGTTTCAATTCAAACTTAGCAGTAGCCATACTGAGTATAACACTTAGTTAATACACAATATACAGTACTAAGTTCAAGAAACGCACAGGAACATACACAGTTGGAGACAACAGCAAACTCAAACTCCTTTTAGTGCCAATTTAATAATACACTTTAAACAAATTTCTCAAGACAGTAAACAGTTGATACTTATTACAGGAGGCAATATTATAACTGAACAGAGATTTCAAAAACACTGTGCCTCAACTGACTTCTCCTACAAGATCTTCCAATTGTACTACTCACAGAGTTGTTATCTCAGATTCCCAAGACTTCAAGAGTCTTTGGACAAAGACCAATCACTGGAGTTTTAATAGTACAAGGTACATCAAGGGAAAAATTCAGGAGTCAAGCAATATGAAATTACTAATTTCAAGATACAGGAAAGATCTCACCAAAGAGTTCGTTAGAACTCAGATTCCTCCATCAACTGAGTTGACTGTCATTTGAAGCAGGTTTCAGAAATCCAGATTAATCGAGAAGTAACAATGCTCTGATACCACTGTTAATCAAAGAAGTCATTCACGGTTAAACCAAAATTTACTCAAACCATTCAAAACTGAAATTTAAATGTAGAAAGTAAAGTGTAAACACAAGGATTTTTCGGCCGAAGCCTCAGAGGTTCAGCTTAAAGCCTAATCCCCTGTTGAGCATCCATTATAAAACGGATCTAGCTCGGTTGCACTAAAAACTCAAAATATAGAAGTCAAAATACAGAAGTACAGATCACAAGATAGTCACAGAGACTTATCTTTCTACACGAAGATGATTGAACTATGCTTCTCACAGGAATCACTCAGATCACTCAGATCTATTACAAAGCACTACTGAACTCAAGAATCACTTAGATTCTTGTCACTAATCACTCAGAAAAGTTAAGCATTCATACAATCAGTAGTATTACAGTGAGATTACTGTATTTTCTCACTATTATCTCTCAAGAAACCATATCACAGAAGAGAAAACACGAAGAGTTTTCAAAGGGAGCGTATGAACTCAAACCGGCAGAGAGAAAACCCTAGAAGAAAAATGACGATTCAGCTGAGTGAAATGAGTCCAACCAGAGTAAATAATATCAGAAGCATCCAGAAGCCTGATCCAACGACCACCATCATCACACGTGTCATGATCCAGTATAATGTTGTTATTTAAAAATGAAAGAAGTGTCAAACTTATTAAACACAATTTCAGCTTTAAAACTGTGGAAGCAATATGACCAAAGGTCCAGGGTTCGAACCCAACAAAGACAAACTATAAATAAATATAAAATGTCATCTCCCTAACGTCTTAAACTTTTAAAAGAGGTGGTTCGACATATTGAGGATTAAATCTCACTGTCACCAGTTTATAAATTTCTGCCCTTGACCTGCACGAGATGGTACATGTTGAAGACAGTCTTTAACTATATAAATATACAACAAACTTTTAGACCAGGTGTTTCGACATACACAACACAGGCTATAATCCAAGGATTGCTAACACTTCATGTAGCATAGTTTCATACACTCCAGAGTAATTAAAAAGAAGCATAATTTTAAAGCTCCACGGCACACGAGTTCATTACCATGAGGCCAGTGTTTTAGATCTTCTTCAGTTGGTTTAAGTAGTAAGTTAATGAAAAATTTACCATGCGAAATGTTTGAGGTGAAAAGGTGGAAGATTGTCTTCAACTATCCAAATTTTGTTCTTTGAAAATCCATTTTCTCGTGTGAACAACTTTTTTTAAAATTGAAGCATCACTAACACATAAATCAACAGAACTTGAATCATCGTGAGAATATTTTAAATTGTAACGAAATAATCAATCTCGAAGCTGGGGGGAAAACAAATAGCGATTCCTGCATGCATTGCCCTCAAAGGCTTAAAGATGGCCTTCAACTTTCCAAAAATAAGCCCACAAACGAAGAATTCTCCACCAAGTAATAGCTGACATATATACAAAACATGCAAAGGACATGTAGTTTCTTACTTTAACAAAATAAAAAACTTGCGAAGGATTGAATTGTACAGGACATTATGAAAGAAGAAAGTTAAAACATGCACTTAGCAATCTGTCTATCCAATAGTGTGCACCAAATATTCACAAAGCGATTCGTTCATATTTTAAAAGGTAATTTTCAGGATTGCCTCAAACCGAGGCCCTAGATCTGTGCCTCAAGGTGCAATTTTTAGAGCTTTTATATTGAGGCACGCTTCAAACAACGTGAGATGGGATATGGCTTAAAAAGGCAATTTTCAATAGCGCCTCAAATCGAGGTGTTAGGTCCATGCCTTAAGGTGCTATTATTAAAGCTTTTATATTGGGGCACATGCCTCAAGTAACATGGGATGTGAAATTAGAATTGTGATTTTTTATTTTTTATTTTTTGGTTGTAAACAGGGTTAAATGGTAATTCTAAACCTCAGAAAGTGGATTTTTAAGTGGACCCAATACTTCCTTTTTCTTGTTTACAATAAAAGATCTTCATGAACTTTGCTGCTTCATGCCTCAACCCAATCCCAAGGCAGATACAAGCTGCACCTCACCCCAAGATCCCGGCAACTAGCAGTGTATCTAACTCCAAAATGCAACTTTTGATTTTAGTTTTTCATTTTATATTTCTATAGTTAGTTTTATTTTTGGTTTTCATTTTTAAAATTTTTGTGTTATTTTGTGAGCCTCATGCCTCAAATGCCTCAAGGTTTATGCCTCCCCTCACCAAGGAAAAATGCATCAGTTGCCTTTTACACCTTTTTAACATTACCAAAATATATAGAATTTTGTCCCCTCATACTTGCAAAGTACCACACTTCATCTATATGTCATACACACAAAATCACCTCCCATTCTACTTTGACATTTTCTATAATTACAGTAGACGCACTGAAGATGGTAAAAAAGCTAATGCGCAATGTTCAAATAGATTTATTACTCCAATCTCTTACTTTTTCTAATTGAAGAGTGCATTGTCTACCTACTTTACTTTTTCGGTTACTCATCATATTTTCAATTTCTATCCACCGTTCAACATTTTTTTATTTGTCTATTGGTCAAATTCATAAATGAGTATACGGTCACACATTTGCTATACAACTTTTCCTTCTAAACATCTGTTTGCTTTATAAGGCAATCCTATCCAACTAATAAGTGAGGAAAAGTCGAAGCCAAGAAATCATGAAGGCTCAACATCGTTCATTTTCGTGGTAGCACACTGGAATAATAAGTAAATGACATTGGTTAATTTACATGTGTAGTTCAAGGCGAAGAACTAAAGCTTTAGGATAAGTTGAATTATGTGCAAGCATTGTGCACTTCACGTGCTACGTGAACTTACAATGTGATGTTTAGACTCTTCAAAATGGGTAAAGTACCCAATTCAAAAAAGACACGACACAGGTAAAGTACAAGATGTTCATACTCTACAAAATGCGTGATGTACACATTTCAAAAAGACACGACACGGGTACAATACAAGATAGGATCCGGCTTGTATACTTCAAATATGAAGGTGATGTGGCATGAAAAATGAAGTCATGTAAGAAGTTGGAGGAAGAGAACTAGTAAACAATGCAGACAAGTGAAGCCTTAATTGCATGAGCTAATAATTAATAAAAGTATAAGAAGTGGCTTTTAAAGAAGCCTGGCCTGCATTTTTTGAAGTGCTATTCTAAAAGAAACTGGACCATGATAATTCAAAGCATATCGATTTCTTAAGCCAAGAAACCTGCCCATTAATGGTACCACTAATGAATTCAATTAACACTTAATAGAATTCAATCAGCCAACAAGTAGCAACTTGCCAAAAAAATTACGCAATTCTATAATCTATCATGCAACTGAAGTATATATAGCTTCTTCACTTCTAGTTTGATAAGGAAAATCACATAAACTAAATCATCAAATGAAGGTTACAAATTCATTCAAGAGGAGGAAACTCATAAAATCGTAGTTTCTTATAGTTATTTTTGCCAATTAATCTTTAATATGCCAGTTTATGTGCATATATGGTATTCATTATTGGAAATTACTATAAAATACAAGATAAAATTTAATTTTTTTTCTTAAAGTTTAACCCATCTTTAATCCTTCATACTAAACATCCCATCAAAGTTTAGAATTTTAGGACGTTGTTGGACATATTGTTGTCAAATGACCTCCCGGGCGATGATGTAAACCGTTTATTAATTATGAGTCGACGATTGCGATATGACTAAGCCATAAATCAATACCAAATTGTAACGATTCGACACAAGAAGAGATTGGACCATTTGAAGCAACCAATTGAATTGTGTTGCTCATGAGCCATGTTTTAACATACTTGGATGGCTAGCTAGTTTTGAGGCCCACACTATTGTCCACTTATATGTTATTGGACCTTGATCCATTATCTAAAACCTAACTTACCATATTTTGTGAGTTGGCCCAATATATATTCTTTGGTCTCCATGCCACTTTGATAGAATAAGACTTGGTGTCTCTTTTCTCCTCCATGTGTGATCTCTCTCGGCCTCACCACCTCCATCTTCTGTCATTTTCTTTAGTGCATATATCTTGGTGATATTTCTCCCCTTTGTGGTGTTCTCTAAGTGACAAAAGGCTTAGCAACCATAGGTGAAACCTTTGTGGTGTTCTTGGGTCGTTTGCTTTGGTATTGATTCAGATTTTGGTAAACTGAGCCTGTATATCGCCTTGGTCGTTGATGATTTCTCTCCCTTACATCTAGTATCAGAGCCTAGGGCTTTAATTTCTATTAAAATAGTCCAAAATTGAGAGAGAGGTGGCATTTTTCCAAATTGACTAAACCATAAATCCTTCAATTACTCCCAAATTGGATCTCTTTTGGACAAACGGATTTCCAACCCATAACTAGCAGGTTGAGGAGCCCCCTGTGAGGTGGCGCGTGGTGGTGACAGCAGCAGCTAGCGGCGTCGCCCGATAGCGTGATTTTTTCTGCCATTTCGTTTATTTCATTCTTCTGAACGTTTTGATGTGTTTGGTTTAGTGTTTCAGGTTGCACAAGAAAAATTGGACAATTTTGCCCCGCCTTCAATCTGCATTTATTGCTAATCAGACTTGTTATATTTGCTAAATCTTTAGGGCGAATAGTGGTGGCCCTAAAGCAGTAAATTTGCATCTCTCCACGTTACGGATTCAGATAGGTCTGCTCTGGTAAATTGGCTGAAACCTTTTATATTTTTGCACTAGTAGATAGTTGTGTGGGGTGATCATTAGGTTTGGGGGTTGCCATTGCTTGTGTTAGAAATTAGGGTTACGTGCTCTTAATTATTTGATTGAGTATTTGTTTTTTAGTTAAATCAGTATTTAATTCTTAGTGATATAATTGCCGTGAAACTAATATCTGTTAGACGTAGTTTTCTGTTGCATCGTTATTTCCGCTGCTTATTAATTCCGTTAGAATTACCATGACCTTACCCTTTAGAATTTCAATTATCGTTTTTTGTTTTATTTAAGTTTTACTCTCTGATGCCAATCATATCCTTCTCAACATTATTACCCAGCATTGTGCATCCACTGATTTCTTACCTTCGTAGTTGCTTCATTCCAGAGTAGCCTCGAACAGACATGATATTAGTTTGTTATATCCATATTGTCTAGTGTTGTATATTTCATCTTATCGAACTTGCAATCATAATACCTTGTGAGCAAAACTATCATATTCAAAATTTGTTCATGAATACAACACAAATGGTTATTAAAGAAACGTTGAGACTATACCCTCCTGTCCTTTGTTAGGCCCCAAAATAAGCAAGGAAAAATGCACGATTGGTGGATATGATATCCTGAATAATACAATAGCTGTAATAAATGGTTGGGCAATAGGAAGAGATACAGAATTCTGGGATAATCCTGATGTTTTTGAACCTGAGAGATTTAGCAATATTTCGACTAGTTAATGACTGAATGTGCTCGATATATGTTTCATCCAACTATTGTTATGTTTCATTATGTAGCATATTTTTAATAGTTGCTCGATATATTTTTAACATGTACTTAATGATTGAATGTGCTCTTTCTACCTTGTTTTTCCAAGGAAAAAGATAGACTCGAGGATAATCCAGAAAAGGAATCTTCACAAGCTGGATGTGAACATGATTCTGAAGCCAAGCAAATTGAGAATTGGTGGAGCAGATTCTAAGGGTAATCAGCCTGGTGATCTTTATGTTATAATCAAGGTTACTTGATTTGTCCCTTCGTCTCCACTGCCAATGTTTCAGTGCAATTTGTAGTTTGGATAGTTTATTGTAGTTTCGAGCTTTATAGAGGATGCAACAGAAACTCTTCAATCCCTACTCCTTTTTATTTAGATGGTATTGTATCACATTCTAACATTCAAGTGTATTGATTCAAAAATTTGTAATGAAATTATCAATTTTCATGCAATTCCAAAATTTGTTCACAGAGTGTCATTTTCAATTTTTCCTGTAAATTTACATAAATTGTTGTAAAAAAAAAGGAAAAAAAAAGAAAGAAGAAGAAGAATGTATCTATAGCAACGGTAAAAAAAAAAAAAAAAACGTTGCAAAAGCCACTTTACGCACATTTTTTAGATATTGCCAAAAGTCACTTGCAACGTTTAGAAAACGTTGTGAAAAATGGCCTTTGCAACAAGTAAACGTAGCGAAACTTGGCATTTTACAACACTTTTTGCAACGTTTTTTAGACATTACGAAAATCTAAAAAACTCTGCAAAAAGTGACTTTTGCAACGGTGAAAAAATGTTGCCATATCTCTTCCCTCAACGACAACATCAACACTCGTAACACACACTAAAACACTGCAAATAACATTTTGCAGCATTTTTTGAACGCTACAAAAACCTTTTTTTGGTGTAGTAACTTAGCAATTGGTCTATCCAATATTGTACAACAAATATGCACGGAGTGATTCATGCATATTTTTTAAGGCAATTTTTAAGAGTGCCTCAAACCGAGGCTTTAGGTCTGTGCCTCAAGACTATTTTTAAAGTTTTTATATAGAGGCAAATGCCTCAATGAACATGAGATGTGCGATTTATTTATTTTATTTGGAAACAAGGTTTGATGGTTATCTAAACGTCAAAAAGTGGATTTTAAGTGGCCCAATACTTCCTTTTTCTTGTTTTCAATTAAAAAGCTTCTTCAACCTTGCTGCTTCATGCCTCGACCCAATCCTAAGGTAGAAACAAACTCTCACCCCTCAAGATCCCGACAACCAGCGGTATATCAAACTCCAACACGCAACTTTTGATTTTACGTTTCTATTTTATACTTCTGTAGTTTGTCTTATTCCTGGTTTACATTTTCAAAATTTTGATGTTATTTTGAGAGGCTTAAGCCTCAACTTGTCTCAAGCTTTATTCCTTCCCTCACGAAGGAAAGATGCATCAGTTGCCGTTTACACCCTTCTAAACATTACCAAAATATATAAAATTTTGTCCCCTCGTGTTTGCAAAGCACCACACTTGAACTATGTTTCATACACACAAAATCACCTTGGATTCTACTTAGAAAATTTCTAGAGTTACAGCAGACACATTGAAGATGGTGAAAAAGCTAACGCGCAATCTTCAAATAGATTTATTGCTCAAATTACTTGCCTTTTCAAATTGAAGAATACATGGTCTACCAATTTTTCTTTTTCGGTTACACATCCTATTTTCAATTTCTAACCTCCGTTCAACATTCTTTTTAAATTTTCTGTTGGTCAGTTTCATAAATGAGTATATGGTCACACATTTGCTATGGAATTTTTCCTTCTAAACATCTATTTGCTTTATAAGGCAATTCTGTCCGACTAATAAGTAATGAATAGTTGAGGCCATGTAATCATGAAGGCTCAACATCGTTCATGGTAGCACACTGGAATAATATGTAAATGAAATTGCTTAAATTACATTTGTAGTTCTAGGCATAAGAACTAAAGCTTTAGGATAAGTTGAATTATGTGCAAGCATTGTGCACTCCCCATGCTACGTGTAATTACAATATGTTCAGACTCTTCAAAATTAGCGAAGTACCCATGTCAAAAAAGGACGATATGGGTACAGGATAAGATCCGGTTCGGATACCTCAAATATGAAGGTTATCTGGCATGAAAATGGAAGTCATGTATAGAAGAGAAAGTTGGAGGAACGGAACCAGTAAACGGTGCAAACAAGTGTAGCTTTAATCGCATGAGCTAATAATTGATAACAGTACAAGAAGTGACTTTTAAAGAAGCCTGACCCGAATATTTTAAAGGCTATTTTAAAATAAACTAGACCGTGATATTTCAAGGGAAAACATCACAAATACCCCACACATATATAAATATTCAATTTTTACTACTTTACTAAAATGAAAATTGGAATTACTACATTACTACAAAAGAACACCACAATTACTGTAATCAAATCTTTCTATATTTTCAACCGTAACTGTAACCACAATTACGCTGCACAATAGAAATGGATGGTTCTATTTGAGAAAGCTGAAAACGTGGAAATTTATATTCAAACCAGGAAAGTAATGGTGCAGTAAGGGCGTCAATGGTGACAGTGACGAATCCATCTTCGCAAATGTGGAAAATTCGCCTCTGGTCGATATTCATCCTCTGTTAAATCTAGATTAGGTACTTCAATAGAACTGATTCATTAGTTTTTGCTTCATAACGAGAAAGAAATTTAGTTTTTTGTTTCGGATGGATGCAGGTATGAAAAGCTTGAATGTCTTCATAACATGCAATGCAATGACGTTTGGTATTCTATTACCAAGTGGATGCAAGTACAGGATCTAGTTCTCATGATATCCGTCGAGATGAAAGTAGATAAAAGGAGTTATTGCTTGAAGATAGATTACGATGTAGGTGATAACATGGCCCCAGTGAGTATAACAAATGACAATTCACTCTTGTTCTATATGGAGATAAAGAAGGATCGTCGAATAAACGTGTGTGCACTACGTGTTGTAGTATGTAGAACCAAAATGCAGTTGATTTATGAAGAAGTACAGAATTCGATTTCAGCAGACTATCCTCAATCGAAACCTTTTCAACTGTGTATATATAAGTATCATTCATCTACCACAGTTCCAAAAATGAAGGACTTTGCAACACCAATGTAGATTTCAAATCAAACACCAGTTGAAGAAGATTTTAAGGATAATAACGTTCTGATTACGAGACCTAGTGGAAGCACAAGTATCTTACATTTTCATAATCAGATGCCAATGAAACAAGCACAAGTAATTTTTGCCAAAAAATTTCCTAGTTTACCCGTATTTATATTTGTCAATATCAAGATTAAGTGAGAAAAATGGTTATAACAAGGCAAATTAAATGAGGGTATAATAGTAAACAAACAAAATAAAACATTCTTAATAAAGAAACAGGACTATATAATTGAGACAAGAAAATAATGAAAGTCAACCTATAGAAATGGGACGGAGGAGTATATATTTTTTCACAATTCTGAAATCTAGTATCCAAATTAAGTATATATAACTTCTTAACTTAGTTTGACAAGGGAAATCACTTAAACTAAATCCTCAAATGGAGGTTACAAATTCAGTTCAAGAGGGTCTTAGTGCTCATGGTTATTTTTGCCAATTAATCTTCCAATGTGACAGTTTGTACGCATGTTTGGTATACATTATTGAAAAATATTATTCCTACAAAATCATTCCTAGCAGCCCGGCACTTATTTTTTTTTATTGAAACTTGACATAGATGCTCTAGCGGCAAAGAAGATATCCTACATGCTTTGAGAGATTGCCAACGATTGAAGGATATTTGAAGCAGACTGCTACCTAGCAACAGAGGTAACTTCTTTATATTGCCTTTGAATGCTTGGCTAATGATAAATATCACAAGCTATGCAAATTTAAATGGCGTCCCTTGGTCCATTATATTTATGATTACCATCTGGCTATTAGGGTATTGGCGCAATCGTGATATTCATGAGGACAACTTTTAGCGGCCACTTAGCCCGACAAAAATTGTAATAGGGAAAGCTAAGGAAGCATGGGATGTGATGGGGAAGTTTCAAACAAGACTCAAGTTTGAAGCCCTTATTGGTTGGACTAGACCTCGTGTACATTTTGCGAAGGTTAATGTGGATGGAAGTGCAAGGGGTCAACCAGGTCAAGCAGCTACCAGAGGTGTCTTAAGGGATGATGGTGGTTCATGGATTAATGGTTTTACTTTTAGAGTTGGAATATTATGCATCTTATCAGCAGAGCTTTGGATCATGGTTTCGTACTTTGTTGGGAGCAGGGTTACAAATTGGTTGAGCTAGAGACAGATTCTCTAGTTACGATTCAAAAGATCAATCATCATACATTTGGTCAAATCCTCATTTACATTTGATCGATGTAATTAAAGACCTTCAACATCGTAATTGGTCTACACCATAAGACATATTCATAGGGAGGCAAACTACTGCGCGGATGGGATGGCCAATTAATCTTTCAATGTGCCAGTTTATGTGCATATTTGGTATTCATTATTGGAAACTACTACAAAATACAATAGCTAAAATTTAATTATTTTTTTCTTAAAGTCTACCCCATCTTTAATCCTGCATACCAAACATCCCATCGAAGTTTAGAATTTTAGGATGTGTTTTCTCATTTTTATTTGGAATAATGTAATGCGCATAATCACCAAAATATGTTAGAATCTTCTGCAAGTGATGTTCAAGACTTGTAGTACGACCACCCAACATCGAATCCTGGCTCCACAATCCTAGACTACAAGTTTTAGAAGTAGAAATTTCAAACTGGGAATAAATGGTCAAATATATACCTCATACAGATGCAGAATCACAAAAATGTTGTAGAGACTGTGTTCCTTGTGTTCGAAGCAGACAAATGCGTGTGAGCATAACCTATGAAGCAAAAAGGTTTCCCTCTTATGTTCCAAAAGCAAGATGTTAACATTAAGTTGCCAACCAGTGCAAGAGAGACACCACGGCGAAATTCAAAACTGATAAAAGAAGAATAATTCTTCTAAGATGCGAAGCTTCAAAATTTAAAGTAAAAATCTTAGTATTTTGACAGACATTTGTCAATAAAATATTCAACAAATTGAAGGAGGCTTTCAAGCAAGAAGGATGTGGAACCAATCTAATTTTCCGTTTCAAATATACGTTTCTTTTCTAGCATTTTTATGAAACAATTACACAAATCTTGTAACCAAGAGTAACAAACCTAATTATCATATCCATTGAGCAGAGAATCAAAGTCCTCTACTTATCAAATAAATCACTAATTTCAAGAAAACAATTTTGAACAATTCTATTCTATTATCCATAATGCTAAATAGTTAGTAAAATATATAAAATAATTATTTAAAACTCCACGACTCAAGATTTCACTTATTAGTAAAAAACAAAAGCAGAGACCTCCAAACTCACCAAGGATTGCTAACACTTACACAGCATCTTTCATACACTCCAGAGTAATTAGAAAGAAGTAGAATTATAAAGCTCCATGGCACATGAGTGTAAAATACACTCAATGATATTTAATAAGACTCGATAATGTTCTATCATTATGTAAAATCAAAATCACAACTAAATATGGTATCTATCAATTACAATATTCATTAATAATAATCTATTAAATATGGTAGCTTTCCTTATATTCCACTGCCATTCTCTCAAATTGATGATGGTAAAAATATGTCCTCTCGATAACCATCTGGTCGCGATGGGTACTGTTGCCATTATGACCAACATGACCGTCAGTCTCTTTGCAGATAGAAGCGACAACCTCACTATAATCATCCAAAGAAATCTCCAAAGATTTTAAAGTTCGTGTGAGGTAAGGTTTAAGCTTGACTGAACACTTCTCAAATACTCACACTTCTCAATTGCTCTCTCCCCCAATTTCATTGCAACTGGCAGAAGCTTCTCGTTGTTCCTTTTCGCTCTAGCCAAAATGACGGAAAGCGGTTCTGGAGAAATATCTTCACTCTCTTCTAATACGAGAGTCATATTAGACTCCATGGAAGAGAAGATATTTCTGGATGATACTCTCTTATGGCACTAAAAAATAATATTTCACTCAAATCGAAAACATTTCATTTTTTTATAATCATCTATTTTTCACAAAAAAAAAAAAAAAAAAAACCTATTTGCCCACCATTATAAATCTAAATATTGGGGGCCAAACGAGGGCTAATAATTTGAAACTTTCTTGTTTAAAATTTTAAATTTATCATGCTCTGAAATTGTATTGTAAACTGCTCCCCCGTCCCAATTATATAGGTCGAGTTTTCTTTTTTTCTTGTCCCAAATAAATAGGTCTGTTTTCTAATTTAGAATAATTAGTTTTATTTTTCTTTACCAATATACTCATTACTCTTATTCAATTTTCTCCACTTAATATGCCAACTTCTTACACATTCCCACTTCTTGGAAACATGGAACAACTCTCATTTCTTTTTCTTAAAATTAAATCATTCAAATTTTTTGTCAATTTCAACAATAATTTACTATTACATACTAAAAGTTCAAAGGGATTTGATTAAATACATAGTAATAATTTTTTGTCCCCTAATAATGAACATAGATGATGGTTCTAGATCTAGAATGTGAACTTCGATCTAATAGTTCTTTTTTGACAAATTATTATTAATACTTTTAACTAATAAAAAAATCATTAGCTATTATACGTGAAGTTTGCTACATGTACATAATATTTTGTACATAATTGGTGCCTCCACTCACATGGTGGGGGCCATATTCATGTGAGCCCCCCACCATGTGAGTGGAGGCACCCATTATGTACAACAAGTTTAATCCTTTCAACAAAAGTCCACACAAATTACAAGAAGATCGATGGTGACAGACCTCGTACTTTCTTGTTCAGATTTTTTACTCGAAATCAAAATCTTGTTAACATTTGAAGCTTAAAGTAGACATAGCGATAGAGGAAGGAGACTTCTTCTTTGGCGTCGGATTAATCTGCGGAAATCTCAAAGGTGTTACGTTTGCTGCCCTTTCCAAATCCATTGCTGATTGCATTGATTCGCATGCGGGCGAATTCTTGGCTATTTGGAAAGTGTGAAATTTGTACCGCGTACGGCCTTGTCATCACGATAAATTATCGTAATGCAAGTGTAGTTGGATAGACGACATTCGATCCTTTACCATCTCGTCCTATCCATTCCAGCAAAAACTGGGAAAAATGTACCAATATGTACGTTTATGCCGTTGAGGCACATAACAAATGCTGCACACAATAACAGCCAAGAAAAACCCGAAAGAAATTAACCTTAACCTACTTCCACACTTTAAAATGGTCAAAGTACAACAAACGCCCGGCTACTAGATTGCCGTGGATGTAACATGGTACAGTAGTATAAGCTGCTTGTACAATTACACAATCCACACACTAAATACAGTTCCTATGTTACTCCCGTATACATTTAACTATCCGTAGCATCCCGACACGCTGAACTTAAAAATGCATTTCAGGTTCATCGAGGTGTACAGATAATGAGAGTGAAATCAGACTCGTGAGTTTTTTTAAGTACTTTGCGATCAAGATCAAAGACACTACTGTTGCACGTAATTTTGGACATAATTACACCAAAATTACATGATTAACTAGTCGAGGATTATTCGGTATACAGATTCTATCAGCTTGCAGCCACAGCATCAGTCCTGGGGCTAGTATCAAGAAGCTGACGAAGCTTTGTTCCCGAGCCTTTATTCTTGCAAGTATCATCTTCATTCTCCCCGTCGCGGTTATTAACTCTTGCGAGTAAATTAGCCGTGCCAATTGGTTTCAGCCTTGGATCATCAATTTCGTGTAGACTTATCTCTGTTTGGCCTAGTTGTCCATCTTTAAGTTTCTCCTGGGAATTTTAAGCCTTTTTATTATGCGAAAGCTATTAAACATAAGACAAAAGAAAGAAGAGATGAACAAGTGAAATATCAGTACCATTAACGTAGTGTTCTCGATCTTCAGTTTATCCGAGTTTTCCATTAATTTAGTAATCTCGGATTTGAGCATAAAATTCTCATTAGTTAGCGTTTGAACCTTCATAGCTAGTTCCCCAGCCTCAGCCTGAGCAAGGAAGAGTAAGCTACGGATTAGAGAAAAATAAGCCGAAGGAAAAATGCAAATAAAGTCGTCTATTTTCAACTTTGACCATTAAAAGTATTACATTTATTTAAAACTAATTAATTTATTTATAAGCTAATATTTTAAGCTTAGCCAAACATGATTACACGGATACTACTCATACCTGCTTCCTCAACCTTGATCTTCTAGCAGATTCTCGATTAGACTGTTTCCTTCGCTCTCGCTTCAGATCCCGGTCATTCTGCACAGGCAAATTGAAAAGGCATGTCAAGAATCAAGATTAAAATTCTATATCCATTTTGAAACTAATTATTCAGGCACCCCTAACTGAGAGATTACAGTATGTACATCACAAAGCCAAATCAACTCTAGCCAGGTTTTTGAGCAGAGCCAGCAAATGACCTCCTTTGGTTTGCCAAAAATCTACTGATCGCGCACATAATGGAAACAGAGTAATGAGAGATATTCAGAACTTACATGCAGCCAGGCTTCATTAGTCTTGAGTGGTTGTGGCAATTTAGTTGCAACAGACTTCACTTTTGTGTTAGAAAGATCTTTGAGTTCTAGTGCCATGGAGACGTTTTCTGTAGCCTTTTTAGGCACCATGTCCATTGTACTGTTATGTGAATGAGAATTGCCCTCTACAGCTATCAGAAGGTTAAAACACAAGACTAAATTAGCACACACGTGTGGGAATGTGAGTAACATCTCCGTTTTTTTGAGAACTTCAAATAACAGGTCACAAATCAAGGCGACGAGTGCATTTAGATTGATCTTATCTTCAATAGATCATCAACTATGGTAGCATACAACCTGACTTAGACAAAATCAAATCTAGCTGTGAGGACTAACAAACTAAGAAATTTTTTAAAGGAAAACCAAAATTGTAAGGTAAGTTCACCACAAAAAACACACAACACAATTTCAGAAGTAATGATCATAATTTGGCATGAAAGTTTTCTAATTATGATTCTCAGACAAGAAAGAAAGCTTACCATTGTTAGGAGTTCCCTCCCGACTTCTTTTCTTCCCTTTCTGACCAACCTAGGAAATGATACAAGAATAATGGTATAGTTAAATATCTTTGAACTAGTACAAACACAAACACAAACCAAAATGAGAACTCATTTACCAGATGATTTAGTACATCAAAGAGATCCTTACCCCTGCAGTAATCCCATTACTTCCATCACTAGAATCTTCAGTTTCCCCGCTGTTCATAAGCAATAAAATCGACAATCAGTCAATAACATCGAAAAAAGCATGAACCAGGAGGAGTTCGTTTCTTCTACTAAAAGGACAGACGATCAGTTAATCATGAAAGCAATTGCCAAGTCAATACATATCAACAAACCTTTTGGAAAATCTAGGGTTAGATACACCTTCAGCACCGTCAGAGTCAGCATTGCTATTGCCTATTGACATTGCAAGCCCATTAAATTCTTTCAACTTCTTTACCATACTTCCATCTGTATTCTCAGATGACTTGGCTTGTGCAGCCATGCTCAAAGGAGTGCCACACTATAGAAGAACATAACTGTCGATGAGATCTTGTTCTTAAGAATGATACTGCCTGAGTTAAAATATCAAGGAACTGATTGAAGTTTGATAAAGGTGGAACTTACTAGAGGAACTCCAGGATGTGGATAAATGCTGCCATGTGCATAGAATGCCGCATATGGAGGCCCGTAAGTTGGCATCATAGCCTGGAAAAGATGGCTTTTTCTATGATTAAACATTTCGAAATTGGGCAGCCTATTTATCCAGGATGAAGAATCAAACAGAAACCCAGATGCTACCATAACAGATTGGGTAATACCTGTGGTGGTCCCCACATATAGGGGGGAGGGGAGTGACCAGGAGTAACGGCTGAGTTTAGATACGGCGGTACAGCAAGTCGAGGACCATAGTAAGCCTGGATATTAAACTAGCCAATAATTAGTATCGACGAGCCGTGAATATTAATGAGAACTCTATTTTCACTTCTTGACTATAGGAAGAAAGCATTGAAACAGAGTGAATAACCTGCATCTTTGCCCAATCAGGGAATGCGTGTATATTATGCTGGTCCTATCAAAGAGATAAGCATTTTACACCAACTCAGAAAAGACCTTATAAATTATTTTTGCAAACTATGTGCTCAAATTACTGTGCAGTTTTTTTATTTTTTATTTTTTGCCTACCATTACAGGCGGGGATGATTTCTCAGGCTCGGAAGGCTTCCCATCTTTACTGTTTCCCATTATAATGTACAAAGTGCAGTCCTTTATTCAATTAGTAACTCAAAAAAGATCTTTTGACCTTCCACTCAAAACACTGCATAAAAAAAATGTCAATGTAGCCTAGATCAAATATTTGGAATATGTAGAAACATTTTTGCACGCATCGATAACTAAAGACGAAGTACAAGAAAGCCAAAGTGGGAAAAGACGCAGGCTGATAATGAAATAGCTACGTGAGTTGTAAACGAAAAAAATTCCGCAAGTAGCCACTTCAAACCAACTTAAAATTGATCATGTTGAAAATTCGATACGATGAGATAAACAAAACTTCAGCTATTACGTTCAATCCACTATAAATTATATGTTCAGTCCTTCATTATGATTTTTCTCTCAAAAAACAAAATATGGTTCTTCATGTGAAAGTCTTGTAAGTATAAAGGAAAAGAGACAATCTTGATATTAAACATCGGACACACCCATTATTAACTGCTATATCCATTTCCGGCCCATCCCAAGAGCAAGGATTGTTATTAGAAAAAATATCAAATATAGTTGCTCTAAACAACAGACAACAACCAGAAACATTAAGATCAACAATCCATAGAGGATTAAAATCAAATTTTTTGTATATTTTAATAAAAGTTAATGAAATGTGTGGTTAAAAGTTGTGGACCCAAAAAATATGTGGTTCAAATTAGTTGTTGCCTTTAACTTAGATTACAATCTAATTTTAACTTCTACCAAACTGGGGCTAAGTCTTATTCTTGTTAAATTCAAGATCAGCCATCTAAATTAAGCCTTATTCTGGAAAAATTCTAGATCAGCTACGTAATTAAATATGATTAACTTCATTTACATTTAATTTCAAGATAAGTTAAAATTAATTCCACCTTTCATCCACCAAATCAAAAGGGCACAGAAGGATGAGGGCACTTTAATCTTTTCACATCCCCCCCCCAACACCGAAGAATGTAATACCCAACTACTTTTACTGTAGTAAATCAAGACATCCTAGTATGAAATGACAGAATAATCCTTTTTACAATCTAAAATTCCAAAACTAAACAGACATAAAAACAAACGAAGAAATTTTAAATCAACCAAAAATAACGTTAAATGTAAACTTAAAAAACAAGAAAATTTACAGTGATAAAAATAAATAAAATAAAAAATAAAAATTCACTCATTTAAATAAGAAAAAACCCAGAAAAGTTTAACCACAATTCAGAATTCAGCAAGAAAATATGAAACAGAATGTAAAACTAGTCAAATTTCATCGTACCTTAAATAATTCGAAGCCCAAAAACCTAATTATGAAGAAAAGTTAATAAGTCCAGAATTCAGAAAGTACCTTTACTTCTAAACTCGCATTTCTCTCTCAGAAAATAACAGAAAACGAGAGAGCTTTTTTTCCCAGTTTTCAGACTGTGATTTGAGGGAGAAGGGAGTAACGATCCTAGTCATAGAACACGTGGTCGTATAAATAAGGGCTCACATGATCGGTGTAAACATGTTGAAATTTATGACCTGTTTGTTATTAATTTTTTTAAGAATTTATAATTTGGTAATTTTGGAGCGATTTTATGAAAATTATTTTCTTTTAAAATATGTAATTTAAGGTAAACGAAAAGTTATAAATTCTCATAGAAATTTATTTTATTAGAAGAATGCACGAATAAAAAATAAATTTGAGAAAAAATAAGTCTAAAAAAAAAAATCAAACCAAGGCGACGATACTAATACGCAACTAAGATTCCTTAATAACATACATTACTCAACTAAAGTAATTCAAGACATCATAGTTAATTTTGATAGTGGGTCTTGTAAGTGACAAGGGTTTCATTATAATATTCTCTCTTCGTTCATAAAGATGGATTTACTAGTTTAATTGTAACAAATTATAGGTCAATTTCCTTATTAGGAATATAATTGATTTCTTAGTATATATCCTACGCCCCTGTTTGATCCCCATAAAATTAAATTACATTACATTTTATTTTTCTCTTTCCCATTTTCAACCACACAATCTTCCATAAAATAATATTACACGTAAATCGAAAACTTTTCCTTCTTTTTCAACCATTTATTTTTTAAAAAAATACTATTCCCTCCATTTCATTTTCAGGTAATGTGGGTCAAACGAGAGCTACATATAGAATGAAATCTGTCGAGCTTCAATAGCGACACCTTCAATTAAAGAACTAAAGACCTTATTCTTTTGATGTTGTCTTGTTATATTTATGAATTACTCCCATTTAAAAATATATATATTCAATATAGGGGTATCTTAGAAAAAATATAAATAAAAATTCAATTTTATTGATTATATTTTTAATTTGTATGAAAATAAAGACAAATATATTTTTATGGGACAGATAAAATATTAAATTATTAAGGGTTAAGGCAATAGCCAATAGGTAAGCTGGCTCATGAAATGCGTAACAGATATATTTATTTATTTATTCGTATGCAAACCCTTTACCGTACACGTGTCTGTTGATGGCTCGATCTACGCGGATTCTTGTTGGCCAACTAATAGACCAGTGCGTCATGTGGCTGACGTGTTCTTTGTTTTGAAAATTAAATGGAATTGATTAGTCTTTCAAATCCAGAATGGACCCACGGTTCTGCTCTTTTAAAGGTCTGTTTGGTGAGTCAGTTTGCAAAAAAATTTGCAATCAATCACACGATACGGTCAAGCTTAAAAAATTAGCAAATATATACTTTTTAAAATATGTTTAAATAGGTTAAAGTAAGGAGTGGAGGGTTTGGTTTGGGTCTATTCTACGAGTTAAGATTTATTGTTGAAAATTGACTGTTCAACTTGCTGTCATCATTGACAAATTAACACATTATTGAACACCTATTTTTAAGAACAAGTTGTGGTGAGAAAAAAGTTGGACAAATTAATTTAAAGTGATGGATCAATTAATTATTGGGTGAATGGCAAGTTGAATAGCAAATCTCAATTCCTGATCTACTGAAGTTTTAATCGATTTTTAGTACTAGAGCCTAGAAACATAGGGTGCATTTGATTTCCCGTTTTCAAGCCATTTTCTGTTTTTAGTTTTCGAAAATGTCTAAAACGTGTTTAGTCTGTTGTTTTTGAAAATGTATTCCGAAAATAAGGAAAAATTTATAAATAAAAATTCAAAAAGATTTTTTTCCGTTTTAAGTGTTTTCAGTTAAAAAACTCAAAACGCGGAAAATACTCAAAACATGTCAATTTTTTTTTTTTTTTTTAACTCAGGGAATGTATAGCAGTACTTTTAAAAATAAAATGTTGTAATCTGATACAATTTAGTGAAGCATAATAATTTTAAAATCCACAAAACATTTTTCAATTTCCATTATTGTTTTTTGTTGTTGATCAAAATTTGAAAGAACTATTATTTCTTTTTTTATTGTTCAAGTAACGGCAAAATACATCTAGAAGGATGAAAAGACGGACTAGCTATTTTCTTTACAACGATTCTTATTTTTGATCTATAAATTTATTATTTTATTTTTATAGCAAGAAAAAATAGTAAATTAACCAAGTTTAAAATATATATTATCCAGTAATATATTAGCATAAAATTATTATTAGATTAATTGTATAAATGTCAGAAAACAATTTCTAAAAATTTTAAACCAAACATATTTTCTGTAATTCGAAAATAGTCTCTAAAAAAAAAAAAAAATACGAATTCAAAACTGAAAATAGAAAATGGAAACGCAAATCAAACGCACCCTTAGTTTCTTAATCAGTTCTCAATATTGGCACCAAAATTAAAAACGAATAACCAAAATGACCCGATCAATTCCTTCTTTCTTTTTTCCTTCTCTTTATTTTTTTGGAACACATTAAGGTAGGTGCATTCATGCATTTAATCCATTTTCTTACGAAACATTTAAACCATTTTAAAATGTTTTAATTTGCATCACTACTTTGAAAATTTTAGATATGAAATCGACCTAAACCAAGTCGAAACAATTCGACTCGATTCAGGCTCGGTTGCATAATACAAATAGGTCATTTATAAGATACATATTAGTTCTAGATTTGGCTTTGAATTGAACTGTATCCACCCATACTTTGATGTAAATATTACTTATTTTGAAATTACGTAAACTCAAGATTTAATTTCAACTTTTTATTGATCAAAAAACTAATTATTTTAAGTTTTTTTATTTAGAGATGTTTGAGTAAGCTAAAAAGCATCTTAGCTAATGTAAATTTTTTAACTGATGGTTGAATGGCAGCAGACACGCCTAAGTTAATAACCTAATCAATTTTCTACCATTCTAATCGCTATGAATTAAGTATAATTTAGAAAAGTAATGATTTTTTATTTTATTTTTTTAATTAGACATAAGGTAAATAAATTGGGCCAAAAGATATTAGAATATTTTACTTGATAGGTTAATCTTTTTGAAATGAAACTCTAAATACAAAGAAATGGTATCCAGCTCCAAAGTGACACTGAGCCCCTGTTTGGTTCTCATTCTTTTCTCATTAGAATGAAAAATATGACCGTTATCCATCACATCAAGCCTCCAAATTTGAATTTATATTTCTTATATATGGTCCGTAATGACTATATTTTTCATCCTCATTCTTCAAAAAATGAAAAACAAACGAGAACTGAATGAATTTGAAGTTACAATGGAAAAAAGTTGGTGCGGCTCGAGTTGAATGACTATGAGTGGGAAAAAAAGTCGTAGTTGACTTTCACGACATTTGTACCATGTAATGAATGGTCCATGATACAATAGTAGAGTTAGACCTTAACTGAAGCCCATCAAACAATTAAACGTGTATCGAAATGACGTCTAACTTTAATTACACATAGGTTCATTATATTCACATTACTATTGTTATTTCTTGCATCAAATTTTAATTATAATAATTCTTCTTAATCTTTATTCGTTATAATATATATGTTCCTATTGATATTTCATAGCATTCTTACATTCAAACTTTTTATTAGTTAACATATTTTGTATTTAATAATAATTTATATTCAAAAAATTTGTTGAAATTTTCAATAACAACTTATTTTCTCATCATATTTGTTTAAAAAAATAAATAAATTTACAAAAATATTTTCCCCTCATTTCAAAGTATGGAAAAAAAAATATTTTAACATAAATCATCATCGGGACGAGATGTACTAATTAATGGATGGTTGAAGATAAAAAAAATTGACTAATTTCGAGCAAAGATCAAAGAATTTAACTGCAGTTAAAATATGACGTAACAAATAAAATTTGTGCTACTAATATAATCACCCTTTTCAGTTTTCACATGTATGGTAGATGATATTTTGTAAGAAACTAACATACTTAGTCTATCCTTTTCACCTTTTGAGGTAAAAATACCAAACATTAAAAATAAGGTTTTTACATTGTTACGCATCGAATCGATTGGTGAAACTCAAAGTATAAATCTATTTAGTTTATGTTCGTCAAGCTAAAAAATTAATTAAAATTTAATTCAAAATTAAAATTAATTTTAATTATACATTTCAAAATATTCAGAACTTTTCAATCTTTTATTTAATTATTTTTAATATTATTAAAATCAATTGTCAAGAAACTATAATTGTAGCATAATTGAATTTAAAAAGCATTTCAAGACATTTTCAAATCCCTTAAAGTAATCACCCCACAGATTCAACGACTTTGATGCATTTTGAAGTTTTCGCCAACGCTTTCTGACGCGGAAAAGCACACTCTCTATCCTCGCCACGTCATTTCTCCACCCTTTCTTGTCTACTCCTTGTTTTCAAACATTTTCCTATTCGCTCTTACCCAATAGGACACGTGTCCTCTTAGGGCCTACTCACTCTAACTAAAAGATATGCTAAACTAATCAAACCCGGGGCCACTTCTGACTCGATGATAAGGAGCTGTTTAATAAGAAGGACCAGCCTTATGAGGAATAGCAAAAACAACAAATAGAGATATGTTAAATTTGTGATTGCTTTATTATCAAACGGTTTCAACACTTAAATAGAACTGGGTACTGTTTTTACATCCAATAAAGTAGGAAATTGATAACAAACTAACCGATCAACTTATTCAATTTGAGAAAGAACATAAAATATTTTCATAGATACTCCACAATTGCCTTGACTTGAAGTCGTATCAAATCCCTCCTCAAGCAACACCCTTGTCCTCAAGAGTGAGTTCTGGAAAATGTTCTTGGATAACTTGAGGATCCTCCCAAGTTGCTTCTGCTGGCAATAGTCCTTGCCATACAACTAACACTTCAGATTTTTCCTTCCCGACTCTAGAGTTAATTACTGATTGAGGATGATGTTCGAAAATTTCTCCTACTGATGGTATATCTTTAAAAATTGTATGTTGTTCCCCAACCTTCAATTATGAAAGGTTGAAAAATCCGAAAGAGATAGCACTGGAGTTTGTGTCATGGCGATTTTCAGTTTCTCAAATGCATATTCTGATTAAGCAATCCACCTAAAAGAATCCTCTTTGAGCATGTTAGTAAGAGGAGCTGCAATTATTTCGATACCTCTTTTTGATGCACAACTGGAGAGGCTACAATTTCTTCAAGTTTTGTCAATCTTCTTGAAGATCCATCCTGGGCTCTGATATAAAAAATGATAGGAGCTCAAGAATTAACCATTACGAATAGCAAAAACAACAAATAATTTTGGCTTATATGAGGAACCAACACCTCCCAGATTCTCTCAAGAGATGTGCTAAATTTGTGCATCTTTATTATCAAACAGCTCCAATACCTAAATAAAATTGGGCACAATGTTTACATCATATAGAGTAGAAAATTGATAACAAACTAACTTATTCAATTTGAGAAAGAACAGAAAGTATATTACCAGATACTCCACAACTACCTTGACTTGAAGTCGCATCATAAACATTATTTGGACTACATTTTCATTTTAATACATTTTTGTCTTTCTTTTTTTCAATAATACATTCTCCAATAAAATAATATTACACATAAAATCCAAAATCTTTCATTTTTTCTTAACCACACATTCTTCGAAAAATCATTATTTTAAAATACATTTTTTCTCTAAAACCTTATCAAATGGAGCTCAAACAAGGGCTTAATTTTCAATGTGCTGTTCACACGCATAAATGACAGTGCTACCACTCTTTATTATTGTTATAAATGTATGAATAAAGCCCCCTGTCCCAGCTTGAGGATAGGATTGAAAACCGGGGACGGGGGAGGGATAAGGAGCAGGGTTGTATTGCCATTCAACTTACTCTTAATTATGTATTTTAAGCACGAAACATAGTGAGACAAATTATCATTTTGTCTGTCAAAACATTCTTATAGTTAAATTTATTTTCATTTTAATTTTGACCAATCAGTAGATATCTTCATTAGAGCTCTTTCTACCGAACATTTTTGAGATCATACTTGCGACTCCAGGTTGTCTCTACTGCTTCCTCTTGAGTTTGAGGAGAATGTTATGATTCAAGAGATATTTTGCAATATTTCATTTCCATATTTTCGATATTGATATTTGCTACATAATAATTATGCCCTTGTTTGTCATCCATTTTCTCACATTATTTCCCATTATTTTTTCTATAATACTCATTTTCAAACACACATTTTTCATTAAAGTAATATTACAAGTAAAAAAAATTTCCGTATTTTTTAACCACACATTTCAACATCGATCACTATTCCATAATATATTCTTCCCAAATAATGGGTGACAAACACACCCAATTTTCAATACATGTACTAGTGATTCGATGGAATATACACAAAATTCATTCTTCCTTCACGTTTTATCAAAAACAACACAAGTTTCTAATACAAAAGTTGGTCGAAAAATTAATCCTCATTCATAGTAGAGATTCAAATTGTGTTCAAACTAAATTAGTGGAAAAATATAAAATTTAAGGTTTGTTTGAGCTCCATTTTTTGGCATAATAGATTTTGTAATAATGATTTTTTGAATAATGTATATTTAAACAATAGTAAAAAATTTTGAGTTTACGTTTATTAAAAAATGTGTGGTCAAAAATAATTTTATAAAAAACTAAACTTTTACCTATTGGATCTCAAATATGGGCTTAATTGACTAAATGCAAGTTGTGGTTGTAAGAGTAATGTTATTAATAATCACTTATTGAGATAGTCACTCATTACAATAATCGCTCTACGTGACATTGTACGTGACGATTTGTGATCTGATGTATTAATGTGATCATTTTTTTATTATTTTATATATCAAATCATTAATCGTCACATGTATGATACGAGAACAAATGGAAAAGTGCATTATTTGTGATTGTAGTGAACAAATGGACACTAATTTTGCCACCAAAGACGGGATTCAACACGAACCTCAAAAGCGGACCCCATATCGGCCTTTTATTATCACGCCACTAGAATGATTCCGCACATGTGGGCCTCATTGTATTTGGTGAACCGACCTTCTAGAAGAAATAATTGCAATATTGCCATCCAAAATAATTGCTTTAGTAGTATGTTAGTCCTCAAACTTCAGAAATATCAAATTAATCTCCAAATTTTCATTATTATTTAAAAATCAGTCCCTACTTATGAATAAAATCTGTATCCATGTTAAATTTATAAATTGTCCTATGGTCCTAAATATGACAAACTTTATGAAGCTTTTAACGCAGACTTTGAAGTTTAAAAGGTCAAAGCGAAAAAGTTTTGATAGGGTCACATTGCAATTCAACGAAAGTGTGAACAATTTTTGTAATTGGACAATGATTTTACAACTATTTGCTTCCTTTTAAAGAATTAAGAGTCAATTTGCTAATACCATGGATTCTGGTACCCATAAATTTGAAATGGTATGAGATCTTATGAGGGTCATGTGACAAATTTAGTAAGAGCTAAGGATGTCAAACGGACGAAACGGCTCGTCGCCTTGTTGAAACTCGGTTTGTGGGCAGCTATTTGACGAGCTCGAGCTGAGCAGAGCAAGGGGCTCAATCCCACCTCATGGGCACACCCAAAGTACAGCTCGTGGGCTCTTAAAAAATGTGCAAATTTACAAAAAAAAAAAAAAAAAAAAAAAATTTAAAAATCACAAATTCAAGTGTGGCTTATGGGCTCGGCTTGACCCACGAGCTAGTGGGCCGAGCCGAGCTCACCCCCGAGCAACGAGCTTAGCTCGAGCTTGTGGATTAAAGGGTCAAGCATGCTCGACTCGGCCCATTGTCATCCTAGTAAGAGCACTAACAATTAATAAAATATATGGTTGAAAATTTATAAAAATTATGAATCCTATAAAATATATGATTAAAATGAGTTTGCAAGCAAATAAATTTTTAAAAAATGAAGTTCAAACGAGAACTAAACATCAAGAACTCTTTCCTAATATAACAACAGGTTAGAAGTAATATACAAATTTTCCCTTTATTTTTTTGTAAAACCCAATTTTATTCTTTTTAGAATCTATACATAGGGTAATTACATTCACACCACAATTTTTATTTCTTGCACTACATTTTAATTGCACTTAAGGTTCTTAATCTTTGTTCATTATATCACTAGCGTTTTTTATGTCATTCTTATCTTCAGACTTTTTATTAATTTACACATTTTATATTTGATAACAATTTTATGTTCAAAAGTTTGTTGAACGAGCATAAAGCAACTTATTTTTTTATCATATTTTAAAAAAATAAAAAGTGCGAAAAAAAATTTCCCCCTCGTTTCAAATCATGAAAAATAAAATATTTTAATATAAATTATCACCAAGGATGAGACATACTAATTAATAGAAAGTTAAAGATAAGAATTCAACGAAAAAATTAAGAAAATAATTCCTACAACGAATAAAAATTGAAAAATTTAGCTGATGTATTAGATAAAATTATGGCGGTAATCTAACCACCTATATGCATATTGGAGCAGCCCACCTGACATCAATGTGGATCACAGAACGTGTTAATCATTTATTGGCTATATTGAGGATTGAAGCTTTGCCTCTGCACGTGACAAGTGATGCATGACGTCAGACTAAGAATTTTCCCCGTTGTTTTGATTTTTAGCCGTGGGTTGTGCTATACGTACGCAACACCTGTATACACACTCTTTACAAGAGGGGGAGTCCGCACATTTTTTATTAGGAATGGGCCTCTCTCATGTGAGGGGAGAATACACAGACGTGTCAATCATTTCGTGTACAAATAGCAAAATTCAATTGGGATTAATTGATTGAATTGATGGAGTTGCTGTACACAGAGAAAGTGCATAGTGACATTGTATGTGGTTACAGACAAGGGTGAAGTGTCTTGTAAGCTCATGGTTTTACTATATAATTTTCGAGGTGATATTATATGTACATTAAGGTGTTCATCTCTTCACATGGAATGAGCAATAGAAGTGGACCTCTCTCCATGTAAAAGTGATGTACACTACATTATGTATAAGTAGGATATTCTAATTTTGGTTCCCACTTGGTGTGTACTACAAGGGAACGTTATGATTGGATCTAGATATTTTTCTTTCTTCTATTTTATTTTTTTCTTGTAAATGGAGTCATGTTTGCGAGCTTGAATCTAGTTCTTTCAACTTATTTTTAAATAGATAAAATATATATTACTAGTTGATCTTTATATTTGAAGTTTTATCCATTTAAATTTTACATTCACGAAATTTTTATTAAGCCAATCAAATTTGAAATTATTTTTCAAATTAAGAAGTGAACTAGCTCGAAAATCGAGAACCCATATGTGTGTTGTGTTTATTGAGGTACTGATAACACATCTCAATTAACGGTTATCTGTTATTCGTTTACAATCTTTAACTCTGTTAAATATCCAACAATTCAATAATATGCTAAATGAAGGAAAATTAGCGAAGATAAATTAAAATAGGGAAAATTTCCTAAGTAAGAGATTAAGTATGACATATTTTAAAATTAAGAAAACAAGTTTCAAATTTCAAAAATTAAATTTTTATTAAAATATATTTATGATTTAATTAATTAATTAATTAATTTATTAATTAAATATATTCAGGTCACATATCTATAAAATGTGGTCACAAATTAATAATTTAATTAGTCACTTATTATTCTTTGGTCACAAATCAGAAATTTTATGTCACAAATTATTTTACGATCACAATTCAAAAAGTTTGTATGTCACAATTTGTTCATTAGTCATAAATCAAAAAATTAATTAGTGACAGATTAATTTTTAGTCACAACTTATCAAATAATTGATAACAACTTATTTTTCGATCACAAATCGAAAATTTTATAGGCCACATTATTTTTCGGTCACGAATAAAAAAATTTATGGGTCACAGATCACAAATATTATATATCACAACCTATTAGACAGTTACAAATTATTAATTTTTTAGGTAACACATTATTTATTGGTCATAATTTATTTTTGTCATTGGTCACATACAGTTTATTGGTTACAGATTAACCAATTCTGGTCACAATCAACCAAATAATCTATGACCATCACCAACACTTACAACCACCACTTCAATGCTGCCTCCAACAGCACCACTACCATTGTCACCGCCAAAACCACCACCACATTGGTCTCAAATTAACCAATTTGTTGATCACAACTTTCAGTCTCCCAATAAAATGGTCACATACACCCACACCCACCACCAACAACGTTGCCTACAGCCACCGCCGTCCACATCACCACCACTACAACACCAATAGCATCCAAGCCTCATCCCACCACTCCAAAGCACCGCATTACTACCAACAACCACCAGCGACGCCGTCCACCATCACCATCACCACGACCACCACCGTCGATATAACCACCACTACAACACCAACAGTAAAACCAACACCATCGCAACGAGTGTCGCATCAGTGACCAATAAGCAGTGGAACTGAGGCACCACCATCACACACTAAACTCCAAAAACCATCGTCTCTTATGCACCACATGTGACCACCACCCTTACCACCACAAAACCACAAAAATACCACAAGAACCACCACAAACCCATCACAAAAAAAGGCCACAAACCATAAATCTATCTTCATCGCCTCCATCTAGGCTCATCGCTGCACACAGTCGAATTTTTGATCGTCTGTGTATGCAACAAACTTAAGCGTTGTAAGTGATGGGTTCGCCGTTCACAGTGATTGATAGCGACGATGGATAACAGCACCTTCAGTCCGGTGGCTTTGAGTAGCTTCAGTTTGGCGGCGACGCTCTCAGGTTGAGAGGTGAGGGATAGGGAGAGATGAGCGACGGAGAGGGATGAGATGCGGTTGTCGTCGTCGGAGAGTGAAGGATAGAGAGAGATGAGCGAAGGAGAGGGAATATATGGGGGTTGCGTTTGGGTTGTGGGTAGGGTTTTTTTATTTAGGTAATTAGTTTATTTAAATAATTTAAAAAAAATCTGAGTTTTGAAATGTCAAACTTCCCATCTAATTTAGGAATTTTGGATAGTTAAAATATGGTTTTGTGTAATTTCCACATTAAAATATATGCAACTTAGTCTTGTTGGATTGCAATCTTCTTTGTTAAAGTGCATTTGGTCTGAGCCCATACTAGACATGTTATCAGTTATTAACTGGCATTTAAAATTTTAAAGTGGTGGTTCTGTCGAAAGATCTTGAGAATTGAATAGAAACATTTTGACAGAGAATTGTGATAAATAGAAATATTGGTTCTGTGGAATTAAATTGAGAAGGCTGAATATGTGGGAATTTGAATTCAAATTCAAATCGAGAAATTGATGATATGGTAAAAGCAACAATGGTGAAATTGACAAATTCAACTTTGTGTCTGTGATAAAATTGATACCTGTAGATTTTCATCTTGTGTTACATCTATATTGGTGATTCTCTCTACCCATTTCTCATACTGAAATTATTTGAGAAAATTAGTATCCAATAAGCATAGGTAATTTCTTCAAACTTCAAATCCCTACATTGTGTTTGTCTTTGTTTATGTAATCTTTTCCAATGACTTGTTTTAATTGATGTTGTTGAATTCCTCATCAGTCAATTTTAGTTTACAAAGATGTTTTATCTTTTCGAGGTTGGCTTCCTAAACAAAAGAAAAATTTAGCTTTATGTTGATGATGAATGGATATTCTGGAAATACGAAATCTATATTATTAATTATTAGCCAGTTATATAAAATTATGTGATCTTGTACCTCTTCCAAGAAATATAATCCTCCTCGCCCCCTGGGGCATAGCCTAGTGGTGCAAATGACAAGAGTGAGGTTATCATACGCCTTGCTGGCAGCCGCAGTGTGGGAGTTCGATTCCTGAGACATGAAATTGGACTCCTTGTAGGCGCAGTGTACATACAGCTCTTGTTCCTTGGCCTGTTGGGCACATCCCGCGATTTACCTCCCTCACAAAACTCTAGGGGCAGGACAGTGGGAGCCCTCAAGGTTGGGGTTCAACCTTTATAATCCTCCATGAAAAGTTCTTCGGAACTTACATATGAACTTCCAAAATCACAATCGTCAGAGTAGTGATTGATGTCTCAACTTTGTGGAATTTTTTATTTTTATTTTTGTATCATTACATGCTTGAATTTGCAACTAGATCAAAGTAACACACATTGAATCATGTTCAATACTGTATACATAATATAAGAAATATTTCTATTACAAGATGATGATGGTTTCATAGATTATATAAGAAATACGTCTAAAATCACAATTTTCATAGAATGATTGATATCTCAAATAAAATATTTCTATTACAGGATGGCGATGGTTTCAAAATTTTGTTAGGATTTATATAGATGCAAAATAATTCTCAAAATGTCTATATTGGAGATTGTAAAATGGATTTTCGAACCTAAATTGTGGAGAAAAGAGGAGAATGTAGTATCAAGAAGTCCGATCTAAAAATGGACGATGATTTCTTGAGATCGATTTGGTGGGGTTTGGATATCTTTGGTGTTGAAATATAAATCAATTGAGCACACGTCAGAATCAACAATTTGATAGCTATACATGGACACTCCTATTGTGATTCAAATCAACAGTAGAGAGTCCATCTCTTGGCATGAGTTGCAATTTGTACTTATGACCTATGAAAGCAAGATTGAACATCTTAATGCTGTGAAAAACAACATGGCCTCAGTAAATTTGAGCTAAGTCTCAGCATGGCCTCAGTAAATTTGAGCTAAATCTTAGCAAACTTTGTGCACAAGTCGAACACAAGTAGAGAAGGTAGATCTAACTTTGGTGATAGAAATAGCAACTACTGGGTAAGAAGCAGAGACAGAGGAGGTAGGCAAACTGGAGAAAAAGGCCATTGTCAAATCTGTGGAATGAGTAATTGTTCAACAGAAAGATACTTCAATTGCTATGATGAAAGGTCCATGGGTACCAAACTTGACCGCTAATATCAGAACAATCTCTTAGGACCAGCTGCCTTTGTGGCTTTACCAAGCACTATTATGGATCAAACCTTTTATGCTGATTCAAGAGCAAATAATCATGTTATTGCTGAGAAAGAAAATCTAACTGAAGCACGTGAGTATGGTGGTAAGGAAAGTCTTATGTTGGTAATGGAAATGAACTTCTCATCTCACATATTGGCACCAAACACTAGAAAACATTAAATGACAAGCCATTAATTCCTAGTAACACATTGCTGGTGCCATCAATTAAGAAAAATCTGGTTAGCGTTTCACAGTTAACTTCTGATAATAGTGTTTATATGGAATTTTACTCTGGTTCTTGTGTTGTCAAGGACAAACAAACCCAGGAAATATTGCTGCGATGAAAGCTTAAGGATGGAATGTATCAGATTGAGCACCAAAATGATCAAGCAAAAAAGGCCTTCCTACCAAATGTCAATCTATCCAAATAAGTCAAGTTTTTCAGCTTTTGTAGCTACATCTAAAGTGTCTGATGTTCCCAAAAGTTCCAAAGAGTATGAGTCTAGTTTTAAATTGTGGCATATGAGACTTGGACATCCTACCAATCATGTGATGTCACAAGTGCTCAAGTATTGTAATACAATATTTCATGACAATGAGATTGATAATTTATGTGATGTTTGCCAGTTTGGCAAATCACATTCTCTGCCATTTAAATTGTCTACCTCATGTGCCTTAGCTCCATTGGACTTAATACATATAGATGTCTGGGTCCCACACCCCTAAATTCTGTAAGTGGTTTTAAATACTATATCCTTTTCATTGATGACTACAATAGGTATACCTGGGTATAGCCTATGAGAAACAAATCAGATGCCCTAAGTGTGTTCACCAAATTCAAAAACTTATTCGAAAATAAGCTTGACAGGAATATAAAGGCACTTCAATCAGATTGGGGAGGTGAGTTTAGAGCATTTACTGACATAGCTCTCCAATCTGGTGTTGACATGAGACTTTTATATCATCACACCTTAGCCCAAAATGGTAAAGTAGAAAGAAAACACAAACATATAACATAAATTGGACGGACACTTCTTGCCCAGGCTAGTATGCCTTTACACTATTGGTGGGAGTCTTTTCAAACTACTACTTATTTAATTAACAGATTGCCAACACTAGTTCTCAAAATGAAATCACCTTGTTAAGTGCTATACAATGAGCAAGTTGACTATAATTTCCTAAAAAATTTTGGATGTGCATGTTTTTCCTGCCTTAGACCATACCAAAAACACAAATTCAGTTTTCATTTCGTAAAATGTGTATTTCTTGGATTTAGTAACTCACATAAAAGGTACAAGTTTCTCGGTCCAACAGGTAGAATCTACCTATCTAGACATGTAGTCTTCAATGAAAAGGAATTTCCATTCAAATCTGGCTTTCTCAACAAAACTGAAAATTCTCAAAAGTCTGAAACCATAATTTAGTATCTGCCTTTCATACTTCCTTGAACAACAACACAATATACTCAACTGATGCAGCTCATCTTGGACCAACCTCTGCAGCAACAACTTACAACACTAATCAGTTAGAAAAATCTGATGATATGGTACCATAAGTTAATGAAAATGGAGGTTTAGAAATATGTGATGAGCAGGCTCCTAGTGAACATCGAGATAAAATGGAAAATGGTGAGGCAGATGATGATTTGAGAATGGTAGAATTGGGTAAACAAATCGTAGAACATCCTATGAATACCAGAGGTAAAGTTGGTATCTTCAAGCCAAAAGTCTACTCTACTCAATGTAAAGAATATCAACTGAACAAAGAAGAACACAACAATGTATCTGAAGCTTTGTTAAGTAAAAATTGGAGAGGAGCAATGGAGGATGAATACAAGGTATTAATGAGAAATGGGACTTGGAAACTAGTACCACCACTAGCTAATCAAAAGGTGATAAGAAACAAATGGGTACTTAGAACCAAAAAAGACATTGAACGGAAGGTAATGAAGTACAAAGCCAGACTTTTGGAAAGAGGATTATTGCAAACCCCAAGTGTTGATATTTATGAGACTTTTAGCCCAGTAATCAAAGCTTTTAGTTTAACAATAATACTTGCATTGGCAATTTGAAAAGGATGGAGTATTAGATAAGTTGACATAAATAATACTTTTCTAAATGGGAAGTTAGAAGAAGAAATATACATGAGCCAACCAGAAGGCTTTGTTGACAAGGCAAATCCCACGTTTCTGTATATACTTGAGAAAACTCTTTATAGGCTCAAACAAGTACCTAGAGCATGGTATGAGAAACTAAAGAAAACACTTCTAGAATGGAAGTTTATGAAGTCTAATGATAAGTGTGTTTTTGCATACTTACTTAGGTCACAAACATAACTGAATAAGGAGCAAAATGATTGAATTGTGACTTAATATTGTTACATTTGTGAATTGTGAACATGGTGAAATTCAGGAGAAAAAAGTGAAAAAGGACTAAAATGACACAAAATGAAAGTTCAGGGACCAAGGTGCAATTATCCAAAAGTTGACCCGATGAACAAATCGAGAAATTGATTAAGCCAATTGCCAATTGATGATATCTTGGGATGATGGAATGGAAAGAATGAAGAAAAGATGCCAAGAAGTGAAGGATTCAAGTAGAATGACCAAAATGAACATCTTCCATAGTTGATAGCAACCGCATAGTGCTACCCTCTATGCGGTCACATAGAGGCAAACGGAAAGTAAAATGTCACAAAAAAATTGCTCTATGCGACCGCATAGAGATGCTCTATGCGGTCGCATAGAGCATTTCTGGGCCAAAACAAGTTTCCTTTTTCCGTCGAAACTCTTATAAAAACAATATTTTTAGGGTCCTATATAAATAAAAACTAGACCAGAACGAGAGGGATCCCATTTTTACAAGTTTTTGAGAGATTTTGAAGGAGAAACGAAGAGAGAATAAAAGGAAAATATCGCACCAAGTGAAGATTCGATTGAAGCTTGATTCGGGTGATGATGTTTCTTCAACTATTTTTATATTTTCTTCTTTTTAACATGTTAGGCTAGATTTTTCATTGCTAGGAGATCAATGAACCCTGTAATACTATGTTTGATTTTTGATTTGGATATTTGACATATTTAAACGCATGTTCCGGAATTGAATGATTTATTACGTTTTTATTTCCATATGATTATTGTGCACTTAATTATATGATTGTAGTGGTTTGTTTTATGCATTCGAAAGAAGGAAAATAGGTTCGACATAGTATAAATCATCATAGGGTTCGATAGGGGATAAAAATATACCTCTATGCCTTGTGTGAATTATTGGATATTCATGAATTTATAATGCATTTTGGTATATTAGTATTCGTCATAGAAATATAGTCGAATCATATATTGGGATAAGTTTGGCATTGCTCGAGAGAGATTGCTAAATTAAAATAGGAATATTGATTCATCTTTTGTGGAACTGCGTGTCAAATTTGCACGATTAAAAATTGAACGGGTATTGCTTGGGGATTCGTGATCCTAATGCGTTAGTAAATTCATTAATTCCATAAATTCTAATAAATTATGACCAAGTTATTTTGCATTTAATATAATTTTTCATTCGTAATTGCATCATAGTTTACATCTTCTTAGCTAAATTACAATATATCAATTTTACTTTCGTGTTTCGATTAAGGTCATAATAGGTTGATTTGAACTAATTCAATCCTTGTGTGATCGATACTTGGACTCATAGTCCATTTTACTACTTGTTAACGAACCGTACACTTGTGATGAATTTTAAATCGAAACAAATAATTTCGTGAACAAGTTTTTGGCGCCGTTGCCGGGGATTTAAATTTAGTTTAATTTTACCCATTGTGACACTAATTCGGACTTATCTAGATTAGTAGTAGTTAGCTTACTAGGTTTTGTTTATTATTTACTTTAATTTAATTTTGTGTTAATTTTGCTATCTCAGGGCTTGTATGCAAGGAGCACCTAATCGATACTTCGTTCCCGTAGATCCAGAGATCAAACGCACATTTCGTCACAGGCAAAGAGAGGCAAGAGCAACACAACGATGGCTAACGAACAAAATCGACCGGTAATTTCCCTCAACGAAGGCGTGGCGATTGAAGATGACAGGAATACGGTACTTGGGGACTTTATGGCACCGTTGGTGGTCCAAAGTTAATTTAGCATTATGTATCCTCCATTTGGGGAACTGAACTTTCAGCTGAAAACAAATGTGATTCAACTGTTTCAGAATGGGCATCAATACCACGGGATGGCTAGTGAGAACCCACGTATACACATATCCGATTTCTGGACATGTACCAACACTTCAGGTACAGGGTATCTCAGACGATGCTATAAGACTGCATTTGTTTCCACACACTTTGCGGGATAAAGCACTTGAATGGCTGAATTCACTTCCCGTCGCAAGCATCACCACTTGAAACGAGCTAGCCCACAAATTCTGCACCAAGTTCTTCTCACTAGCTAAGGTAGCCAAAATGCGGCATGACATCTCTATATTCAACCAAGGCGAATCCGAATCATTTGAAGAGGCATGGAATCATTTCAAAAATATGTTAAGGAAGTGTCCTCAACATGGCTTTGATAAGAAGACAGATCTAATTTTTCTACACTGGACTACTTCCATCCTTTAAGAGTATGGTGGACTCATCATCCGACGGGTCTATCTCCACAAGAACAATTGACGAAGCATGGGAACTGTTTGAGAGAATGGCTACAACTTCAGCCATGTGGTCTACAGATCGAGTGGTTCAGAAGAGAACGCTGGGGGTTTATAAAGTAGATACTTACTCTGCATTGTCCGCAAAAATAGACTCCTTGTTCCATAAGGTTGAGAGCATTTCACAAACCGCCACTGCAAAACAAGTCAAGAAGCTAAGCTGTGAAGAATGTGGGGCAGACCACAATATTGTCAATTGTCCAGTTCTCACACAGGGGGTCGAACATGCAGATTTTGTACAATGGGGTCAATGCCAACAGAACAACCCACATTCGGAAACCTTCAATTAGGGTTGGAGAAAATACCCAAACTTCTCGTGGAGTAATCAGAATCAAAACAGACCATAAGGTCAATTTTAGCAGCAGGATAAAAAGCCACCGTTGAAAGAGATGTTTGAGAAGTTCACGGCAACAACTAATCAGTAAATGGAAGTCAACAACCAGTTTATGTGAAAGGCAGATGTAACTCTTCAAGACCAAAGTGCAGCAATCAAAAAATTTGGAGATACAAATGGGATAGATGACAATCTCCATGACAGGTAGAGCACCAGGAAACCTACCCAGCAACACTGAAATCAACCCTAAGGAGCACGCAAAGGCTATAACAACCAAAAGTGGAGTACAACTACCGAAGATACATGTAAAAAGATCGGTAGCTAGCAAGGAATCAGCACCAACCTCAAATGACGAGATTGTGAAACAGACTGAACGAACAACAGGGGATGTTGTCAAGAAGAATTCCAATACATCACGGGGTACAGTTACCAATCCTATCAACCCTCATGAGTCGCCTATTCCATTTTCGCAGAGGTTGAAAAAGTACAAATTGGATCAGCAATATAGTAAATTTCTTGAAGTCTTCAAGAAATTACACATCAACATCCCATTTGCTGATACACTTGTTCAGATGTCGAGTTATGCAAAATTTCTAAATGACATTCTATCTAACAAGCAAAAGATAGAAGAAAACGAAACAGTGATGCTAACTGAGGAATGCAGTGCCAGAATCCAGAAAAAGCTGCCTCCAAAACTAAATGATCCAAAGAGTTTTACTGTAACTTGCACTATTGGAAATTGTCATTATGATAAAGTTTTGTGTGATTTAGGTGCAAGTATTAATTTGATGCCTCTCTCTATTTTCAGGAAGTTTTTTTAGGTCATCGTTCATACATGCATGTTATAGGATCCAATTATCGTCCCCATAATTTCCTAGGCATTACACACATGGTTGGTGAGTTTGAAATGATTTTGGGTGATTGGGAGTAACATTCACGTATTTCTAGACAAAAGGAAGTTTTCTAAAATTTAAAGGGGAAATGTGTGCCAGAGAGTTCAAAGAGGGAAATATAAATTTTTAGTATTCCAGTATGTTTTGTTTTTTTTAAAAAAAAATTGGTCTATGCGATCGCATAGACACTATCCGAGCACAAAATTGGGGGAAGTTTTAATACTATGCGACTGCATAGTTTAGTACTATGCGGCCGCATAGTAGGACCTCGGTCATGGTTTTAAACCATGATTGAGCCACTCTCCCTCGTTTCCTCCTCTTCGCCTCTCACTCTCCCCACTTCACACAACACACTCCCACACGAATCACACCCATATTTCACTGAACTCCTTCCCCCATTGACACCATAAATCGATACTCCACACACCCATTACGAATTCAAGGTATGTTCTTTTTCGTTTTTCCTCTATGATTTCTTTCTTTAATTTGGTTCGTGATGAACCAAGAACTTTTGAGCTTGATTGTGGAGAATGGGCAATAGGTAGTCGATGGATTTGTATATTTTGAACTTGGATTGTGTTGTGAATTGGTGGGACATTATCAAATTGGTATTTTGTAGGGTTTATAAGGAATGCATGCTACGTGTTCGATAAATTGCTTAAGTGAAGGTTGTGGTGCATTTTGTGCATTCTCGCATTAGACAATCTGAATTTACACATTCCCATACACGTGGTGATCAAAATGCCATAGAAATAGAGCTTGAAACACTCACTCACCAACCACACACATGTAGGCACACGTGTTAGGTTCACGTCACTTCACAGCACCAACTTCGTCCTTGCGTTAAATACCTGTACGACATCCAATGGGCATGAAATTTGAATATGTGTCACTCCACACTACATACTTTCATATGCTCAGAGGTTGTTCGGGAAAAATTCGAGTTTTCTCGATGATGCCCGGGGTGAAAGTGCGCACTTAATCACGAGTCACTTGACACAATTTGGATGTTTTGAGCTCCATTTGTGTGTAAATTGTTATTTTACCTTCCTTATACGTTCTTGAGTATGTTTTCTTGCAATTTACATATTACCACATTCATAAACACATGTAAAACATCACATCCATTTTGCAACATGTAGGCACATGGCTAGGTCACGGCATGTCACGGCACCCTACGTCCCCTATTTTACACCATTATATGACACAGCAAACGAAGTCCATTTGCTTTGAAATTTGAGTATATGGTAGATCTCATTGAATATTTTCATATGCCCGGAGATTGCCCTAGAAAATTTTGATATTTTTCGATGATGTCCGGGGCCGAACATGTGCACTCGATCATGGGTCCAATTTTTCAAAGGTGCATGTTTCGGCCTAATTTTCCAGTTTTTCATCTTGGCACACTATTTACACTACCTTGAATGTCATGTTTTGATGAGTGCACACCAAGGAGTTCTATATGCATGTTGAGGCAAGTTGGAGGTATTTGTGACATAATTGTCTTGCTAATCTCATTCCCCCTCTCGTTTTTCAAAATGAAGTTTAATGAATATTATTTATATACCTTTGCAGGATGCCTCCAAAAAGAACATCAAAAGGAAAATAGAAAGTTGGTTCCACATCTGGTACAACCCGGACTAGGGAGCCCGAAAGAGGTGTTAGGTGGTTTCTATCTTCAGACAAAGTAGCCCGTTACGACAATGCTATCCATGAGTGGGCACTCCTTCCCGAAAGACCAGTTCAGTTGGATGATTTCTCAGATTTTGAATTAGTTTATTTAATCCAAAACTCTGGTTGGGAGAAAGTGATTGAAAGACCACACCCAGTCTATGAAAATTTGGTGAGGGAGTTCTATGCCAACTTCAATACCGAAATAGACACACCTAGATCCGATCATTTGCATCAAACATAGGTTCAGGGCAAATGGATTATGTTTTCACCTGAAGTAATTCATGACTACTATCAGCTCACCTGGACTAATGTAGTCCCAGTCTTGCATGATTTCAACTAGATTGAGATTGCAGAAGTTTTATTGGGACGTGAAAATGCTTGGCCTCTCCCTAATCAGATCGACCTCACCCCTTCTATAGCCATCCTATGATTGTTCATATGCTACAACATCGAGCCCATCTCCCATAGGACGACATTTAAAAATCAGAAGGCGGGGTTCATCTATCACTTAGATTGGGGCAACAAGATTGACTTGACCACTTACATTTACAACCAGATACACATTACAGGTGCATGGGGAGACAGGCACACCTCCCTGATTTTCTCGAGCTTGATAAGTGGGGTTTGTAGAGCTACAGGCCTACAAGTTCAGCCTGGGGAGGCACCGGAGAAACCAAGTCCATATATCAAGTGCCTCACACTCGAGGCCTAGGACCGAGCTAAAATTAAATATTAACAGAAGTTGGAAAATGAGCACCGTCGACAGCAACATGCTAAAGAAGGGCAAGCAGCTGAGGACTTGAAAATGCCACAAGCTCCGCCACCACCGGCTGACATGGATACCCAGTTATTGAGGCAAATGTTTGCCACTATGACTGGACATAACCGAAACATGCAGCATCTTTAGCACTCATTTGGAGCATTGAGTGCCACCATCCAGCAGGTGTAGACCGATATGTCAACCACGCGAAACTTTGTTTCCACTGCCAGCAGTGAGTCCCTTGCGGTATGATGACAGATGAGTACCTTTGACGGGCGATTGGGCATGTACGTTGGCAGGATGGATGGTATACAGTGGCGGGTAAACGAGACTTTGGACCATCTAGGGAGTTTGGAGACAAGGGTCAGGTGGAGCAGACCCAGCAGTCTACCATGTTGAGAGAGATCTCGTCCCGCCTTCCTCCCCCTCTTGGAGATGATGATGCCAGACCCAACCTTCCGTCACAGCCACCATTTTGATTAGGGGAGTACTATTTACCCCATTTTGATTTTTTTCTTCATTTTGTCCTTAAAATTATGTCTTTAATCTTTTGTTAATCTTACATTGAGGACAATGTATTAACTAAATTTGGGGAGGATGACATAATTTTAAATCTCTATCTGTGTTCATCATTATCTATTTTCCACTATTTTTCATTATTGCATAATGTATGCATGATGAGTGTCAAACAAAAAAATTTGCATTTTATTCAGTTTATTTTAATTCTCTTCATGTATGCTTGTGTGAGTTTGATAACCTTGTTAGCTATGATGATATTATCGGACTAGTTTAAACTGTAAAACTTTGGATCTAGTGCTAATTAGACTAACTGATACTTGTTGATGCAACACTTGACATTATCTATGCACGCTATCCATACTTGACATATTAGGTGAATGACTGAATTTTGAGTATAAAGTAGGAAAAGAATGATAACCCTCTATTGAATTAACCCATAAACTACCTTAAGATAGTTTAGTGATAGTTGAGCTGTTATAGGAAAGCATTGAGATGAGCGGGGGTTCCGTGCATGAACTTTATTGTGTGGATTGTCTAGACCAGTGGGATGAAAAGTAGGTGAAAATCTTAAATTAGGGGTTGGTTTTGGAAACAAAATGTCTAGAAAAATAAAAAAGGGCATAAAATTAATATGTGAGAATAAAACACTTCTTTTCATGCCTTTATGACTTGAGCAAGTAAGCCTGTAAGTATATCTCAAAAATCTGGTGCCCTAAAGCCAACTGGCATGGGAGTCACCGGCCCAAAGCTCGATACATGGGTCATATAGAAAGCAAGAGAGAAAGAGGTTAATAAAAAGTCATCTGATCGAGCCTTTATAACTCTAGTGAATAAGTCTGCAAGGGTTTAAAACCCGGTGCCCTAAAGCCAACTGGTTTGAGAATCACCGACCTAAAGCTCGTTACATGGGTTATATAGAAAGCAAATGAGAAGATGATAATCAATCAGAAATTAGAGAAAGGTGAAAAAAAAAAGCAAAAGAGAGACAATAACATGACGAAAAGTCCTTGGACATTTGGTTGAAGAGACTATACCTCTGAAGCGAGGCAAGTAACATAGTTTAATCTTGAGTGTCAAAGCAATCGAACTTAGGAGAGCCTTCACTTGTTGATATGTAAACTTGTGATAGTAAGACTAATCCAAACTACGAGAAGTTGAGGACTACAGCTATGAAAATTCTTAATCTTAAAACACAACCCCAGGATAATTGAGTGAAAAGAATAAGTTTGGAGGGTTTTGTATCTCTCGAGCGAGTAAAGATACATTTAACCACTTGGGGTCGGGACTAAATTCATCATGAACCTGATATGTTGGTATGAATTCACACACACACGTCAATTTGCATTTAACAAGTAAAGATTGATGTCATGTTTGCACTGATAAATTTTTATAAAGTTAAATACTTAGTCCAATCCTGAGCTACAACAGGATATTAAGTCAAGTTTGTTCAAAATTAAGTCACTATCTTGTTTGAGGACAAATAATAGTTCAAGTTTGTGGAGTTTGATAAGTGTGTTTTTGCACACTTATTTAGGTCTCAAACATGACTGAATAACGAGCAAAATGATTGCATTGTGACTTAATCTCGCTACATTTGTGAATTGTAGGGAACAACGATGAACGTGGTGAAATTCAAGAGAAAAGACTCGAAAAAGGACTAAAATTAGCAAAATGAAAGTTCAGGGACCAAGGTGCAATTATCCAAAAGTTGACCTGATGAACAAATCGAGAAACTGATTAAGCCAATTGCCAATTGATGATATCTTGGGATGATGGAATGGAAAAAAATGAAGAAAAGATGCTAAGATGTGAATGATTCAAGTAGAATGACTAAAATGAACATCTTCCATAGTCGCATAGTGCTACCTCTATGCGGTCGAATAGAGGCAAACCGAAAGTAAAATATCACAAAAAAATTACTCTATGCGACCGCATAGAGATGCTCTATGCGGTCGCATAGAGCATTTCTGGGCCAAAACAAGTTTCATTTTTCCGTCGAAACTCTTATGGAAACAATATTTTTAGGGTTCTATATAAACAAAAACTCGACCAGAACGAGAGGGACGCTATTTTTACAAGTTTTTGAGAGATTTTGAAGGAGAAACGAAGAGAGAACAAGTGAAGATTCGATTGAAACTTGATTCGGGTGATGACGTTTCTTCAACTATTTTTATATTTTCTTCTTTTTAGCATGTTAGGCTAGATTTTTCATTGCTAGGAGATCGATGAACCTTGTAATACTATGTTTGATTTTTGATTTGGATATTTGATATATTTAAACGCATGTTCCGAAATTGAATGATTTATTACGTTTTTATTTTCATATGATTATTGTGCACATAATTATATGATTGTAGTGGCCCGTTTTATGCATTCGAAAGAAAAAAATAGTTTCGATATAGTATAAGTCATCATAGGATCCGATAGGGGATATAAATATACATCTATGCCTTGTGTGAATTATTGGATATTTATGAATTTATAATGCATTTCGGTATGTTAGTATTCGTTATAAAAATATAGTCGAATCATATATTGTGATAGGTTTGGCATTGCTCGAGAGAGATTGCTAAATTAAAATAGGAATATTATTCATCTTTTATGGAACTGCGTGTCAAATTTGCACGATTAAAAATTGAACGGGTATTGTTTGAGAATTCGTGATCCTAGTACGTTAGTAAATTCATTAATTCCATAAATTCTAATAAATTGTTTCCAAGTTATTTTGCATTTAATATAATTTTTCATTCGTATTTGCATCATAGTTTACATCTTCTTAGCTAAATTACAATACATCAATTTTACTTTCGTGTTTCGGTTAAAATCATAATACGTTGATTTTAACCAATTCAATCCTTGTGGGATCAATACTTGGACTCATAGTCCATTTTACTACTTGTTAACGAACCGTACACTTGCGGTAGATTTTAAATCGAAACAAATAATTTCGTGAACATCTAAATCAGGCAACTCCTTTATTTTTTTATTTTTTTTCATATGAATCAGAAACAAGCCATTTTTGCTTTAGTATATGTTGATGACATAGTAATCACTAGAAATGATCATAACTTGTTGCAATGCTTCATTGACAAATCAAACACCCGGTTTGTGCTAAAAGACATGGGTGAGTTACATTAATTTCTGGGAATTGAAGTTACATTATTCGGTTGATATTACGGTTTTCCTCCGCCTTAAGTGAGGGTTATTATGAATAAATGCCTGATGGGCTTTTTTTTTTTTTTTTTTTTTTAAAGCGGGCTTGAATCAGGCATGCATCTTACTCAGATCAAGTACACAAAGGACTTGCTAAAAAGGTTCAGTTTTGAGAACCTCAAACCCCATGCAATTTCTATGACAGCAGGCAAGTACATCTCCAAAAATGAGGGTGAGAAGATGGTAAATCCTTCTCTATATAGAAGTGCAATCGGAAGATTACAAGACCTAGAACATACAAGACCTGACAGCCTTTGCGATGAACAAAATGAGCCAGTGTCTTCATGTACCTTCAGATATACACTAGAAGGCAGTAAAAAGGATCTTCAGGTACCTAAAAGGAACAATTGAGCAATGCTTATAGATTCAAAGAAATGACAGAATACAGATCACTGGATTTGCTGATGCAAACTGGCATCGTGTCCTGATGATTGGAGGTCGACTTCAGGATACTGTGTTTACTTGGGAGATATATTAGTGGCTTGGTCATTCAAAAATCAATAAGTTGTGGCCAGGTCCAACACTCAATCAGAAGACAGAGCTCTAGCACATGCAACTGCCGAGATAGTTTGAATTGAATCACTGCTCAAGGAAATCAAACTGCATCCTGGATGAGTTCCCATATTATGGCATCACAATATCAGTGCAAGTGCATTAGTCTCAAATCCTGTCTATCATGCACGAACAAAGCAAATTGAGTTTGATATATATTTTGTCAGGGACAAGTTTCTTGAAAAGAAGTTGAGTATACAATATGTTCCATCTTTAGATCAAATTGCAAATTTGTCAACTAAGCCTCTTACACAAACCGGAATTTTGTTTCTCAAAGACAAGCTTGGAATAAAGTAGTAAACTTCAGATCGAGGAAGGATGTTGAAATATAAATCAATTGAGCACACGTGACAGAATCAGCAATCTGGTAGCTGCACATGGATACTGTTAGCTGGTAGTATGAAACTTTGGGGACCATAGCGACTTGTTGTAACAATATTGACCAAGTTTCTTGAAAAGAAGTTGAGTATACAATATGTTCCATCTTTAGATCAAATTGCAAATTTGTCAACTAAGCCTCTTACACAAACCGGAATTTTGTTTCTTAAAGACAAGCTTGGAATAAAGTAGTAAACTTCAGATCGAGAAAGGATGTTGAAATATAAATCAATTGAGCACACGTGACAGAATCAGCAATCTGGTAGCTGCACATGGATACTGTTAGCTGGTAGTATGAAACTTTGGGGACCATAGCGACTTGTTGTAACAATATTGATTCTTGCGTGTATAATCAAATGTTGGATAAGTTAGTTATTTTTTCTTGCCCACCACTCCAAGAATGTATATAAATATTGTACTCTGTACACTCTAAATTATTGGAAAAACTTTATACATTCACAAGTCCATTGCAATTTTATCTTTTGGAAGGTTGAAGAAGCTAGAGATTGAGATTTTTGTTGATATTTGGATTATTAGTGAAGAGGTAAATTGGGGATTAATGAAGTGATTTTGGGTTAGATATTGGGTGAGTGATAAGGCTTGTTTGGTGGAGTAATGATAGCATGATTATTGATTAATTTTGAAGAGTAAAGTAATTTTTAGGTTGTTAAAATTACTGCATAAATTAAAGTATTTCTGGATTAAAATAATATGAAATGTAAAATATGAATATGTCTTTTTTTTAAAAAAAAAAAGTGGTATTGGGTGGAATTTCCTCAAAAAAGCTGGTCAAATCAATATTATTTTCAATGGAACCATTTATTTAGTTAGATTTTGAGGCTTCAAAAATAAATTTTAATGCATACCATTGTATAAAATTCACTTTCACTTAATTAATAAAGCTCTATAATATTTTGAATAAATATGAATGTAAATAAATTAGATTTTATTGAGGTACACTTTAAAATATGTTTAGAATCAAATCAAAATTTGGTCCTGTATCGAGAACTAAGAACCAGAATACAACTATTTGGTTTTCGAGTTTGAGATCCAGAATGGAATCAATTTCAATTGAGATAGAACTATTTGGTTTGGTCCAATTCAGATTCATGTCATCGGGCGGTTCTGAGTAAATATACTCACCCGTAATATTCAGTGTCTCAAGTGAATTGGGACCAAGAATATAACAAACATATATATTATTTGAATAAGTGATATTTAAAAGGGGAATAATAAAATAAAAGAATTTTTTAGATAGAAAAGCTAGTCCATTTCCACTGCTCTTGTTCATGTAAATATATTAACATATATTGAATTATTGAAATAAATTAAAAAATTAAAACATAAAGATCACACATTGTTAAAGTGGATTATACAACACTTGAGACAACATTAATAGTACTTAAGACATGATATTAGAACAATCTAATAGGCAACATTCAAACATTTGTTTTAAAATATTACTGAGTAGTGTACAATATCTCCCAAGCGAATTCAAAGAATTATTCCGTCTTCAAGTCCGTTTAATATGATATCGCATACGAAATCTACCTTAATGAATTGATATAATTGAAAGTTGTCATCAATATGATGACATCATATAAAATGAATGATGGGAGAATCATCGAAGTAAATAACATGTAGTTGAATTTAGTTATTAATAAAATGACTATGGAGCATGTATATGCGCATACTTTTATAAATCACACAATAGTTATTTTTTTTATTAAAAAAAAAAAAAAAAAAAAAAACCCCCCCCCCTCCCCAAAAGAAAAAAATCCTAGGCAACCTCCGTTCCATGTAGTAACAACCACTATCCCATTATTCTCTTGAATTTCACTAACTTAATTGTCTGTAGTATATAACATTCAAATCCACCTTTCCGATTGGTAGATATTCAAACAAATATACACGTATATGATTCCATACCCTACAAATTATTAAATTTCTTTCCAATTTTAGAGTTCTCAACTATCTGTATATGAGAATTTGAGAATTGGGTCACCGCGCAGAGTTTCAATCGAAAATAGTGTATCAATTCACTTCTACACGCTTCCTTAAATTCTTTGTTTATTTTTAGGAGTAATATATTAGCATTTTAAAGATTAGTCTAGTGAAATTTAAACGAACTGAGAGAATATTTTGTTTAATGACAAATTTTGTCGACCAAATTTAATTTTATTACTTCATATTGATTTATTTTGGTTAGTAAATTAAATCTATTAAAATAATTTTTTTGGGGCAATAAAAAATATTATAAATTTTATAAACAGAATATTTATTCAAAGATTCTGCTTGTAGGCTATTAATTTGTAATGAGATTATCAAATACGTCGTAGTTCTATCGGTAGATTCATCATTGATATCTTAATTATTTTAAGAGTGTTTTAAAATGATTCAATAATATAATAACAATCAAGTTTAGTAGTAACTCATAATAGAGGATAATAGCAGAACTATTCTTAATCAATGGGATGATTACCTTATCTACAAACTTGTATTTCTCAAAAATCATAACCAATTACCAATAAAGATAACAAAAAAATCAGGAAATCTCATTTCAAAATATATTCTATCCTCCTTAAACCAGCCATTAAACACTATAAATAGATCATTTACTAGTAACTATTCCATAAGCTTGAAGCTAAGTACTCTGAAATTAGCAAATATGGCGAACAAAATTTGCTTTACTCCTCCATTCCTTCTTCTTTGTATTGCTTTATTCCTGTGTCAAAGTCTAGCCGCCGACAAAAATGTCGTCGATAATAATGATCAAACATCATTTTTAAATGCGAATGTGCAAGCCGAATACAATAAAATGTCAAGCAAGCAAGCCGACTGGTGGTTGGGTCGACCCATGTTTCCTTGGCCTTTTGTTCATCCTCCACTACCATCTGGCATCCCCAAGTTTCCTTGGCCATTTGTTCATCCGCCACTACCTTCCGGCATCCCCAAGTTTAACTGGCCTTTCGTTCATCCCCCATTACCATCTGGCTTCCCCAAGTTTCCTTGGCCTTTTGTTCATCCGCCACTACCAGCAGGCTTCCCAAAGATTCAGTGGCCTTTTGTGCCTCCGCCTATTCCGTCTGGCGGTTTGAAATTCCCACCAAATTTCCCGTGGTTCCATTTTCCTTCGATTCCACCTTATATGCAGCATCCCCATGGAAACAATGCAGGTGTCGCAGATGAAATTAGCACAGCAAGCACTAATCCAAAATGTTCGTCTACTAATGAAATTGTGGAAAGTTGCATGCGAGCGTCTGGAATGTCACACAGCTGGGGTTACATATTTAGCCCGGATTGTTGCAAGGCTATTGCAGAAGTTAGCGATGAATGCCATCCCACGTTTGTGACCATGATTAAGGATCAGTGTTCAAACAAAGCTACCGCGCCTCCTCCCACGGCTTAAATATTTAATGTTCATTAGGACAGTTATTTTATTATTATTTTTTCTTTCTTGTTATTTAATGATGCTTTTCTTAGATGCTTATGTGGTAGGATTCGGAATATAATAAATTAGAAAAATCTTAACTATAATTGCTTTTTCTAAATTCTTTTAGCATTTTATTTATTTTTTCTATGGCAATGCATTTTTCGAATCTTAAGGGAATATATTAAGTCGTGACATTTCTTGAATGTCAATTGACCCTGATAAAATAGTTAATTTTTTGGTGAATATTTCAGCAGTTTCTACTAAAAATGTGTGTAGTTTTGCCGTAACCATTAATACAAGAGAAGTAAAAATAAATAAAAAATGAATAAATAACTATTATAATGAAACCAATTGACTAAGATATAACGATTGCAAATAAATAACAAACCTGTTAAATATGAAAAATTTAAGGCATTACGCTTCAATTTATTATAATAAATTAATCTATTAACAAACACCGGATAAATTTTCAGTTTTAATGGGTAAATGTAGGCATTGTCTTCAATTTTTTTTGAATGCGTAAATGAAGGCAATTCACCAAGTTTTTTTTGTGAGAATGATCGATTCGATAATGTTTGACCCTGTCTTGGCAAAAAGCAAATATGTATTTCTTGTTTTACCCATTAATTTGTTTCTATACTATTTTGAAGTCGTTGTTAATTTGTATTTTATATATATATATTTTTTTCTTTCTTATTATTTCTTAAGATGTACTATTTTTATGATATTTGATATATAATAAAATAAGATCCATTCCTTAAAAATTTATATATTTTGTAAATACAATTGACAAATGATAAAGAAAACAACTTAATATATTGCAATAAAAAAAGATTATAGCCCGAGTAGAACATGAAATGAAAACGTTTACGAGCCTCATGCCGCTAGTAAATAATCCACTTTATAGAAAAAGGATATAGATGTCTCATATATTATTTTCAATTTATCCCATAAAACAAAAATAAAAATAAATTCATCTACCGTCACTTCTACGATTGTACCAAAATTGCTCTACAGTTCAGTGTAAGAATTCCATTCTCATTTTTGTAGGAAAACAAGTCACTAGTAGATGAAACCAATTGTATAAGTTTTATTCTATTGCAATAGCCGACTATTGAAATTAATAACCACAAGACAAACAATTTCAATTTATCAAAAAAAAATTCCGTTTCAGAATTTTCCAACGGCTGAAAAAAAAATGTTTAGCAACACAAAATCAGAAATATAAGTTAACTGCAGGCTAAAACTGTAAACGATGAATCTGAAAGCTGCACACTATGGAACTACAAACTGCATGAATTAAATAGTAATGAAAAAATAATCTGTAGAAAGAAAACACAAACTGCAGTAGATTTCAAACCGAGGTCTGTGTGTGTACAGTTTTTTTAAGACAGTTTTGCCCCCTCACCGTAGGTATTGGAGGTACAGTTTGAATGGCTGTCTCCCAGGATACAACGGTAATAAGTAGAATCTGAGCACCGCGGTCCTACTCCGACGAACTGATCTAATATCTGAACAATGTCACCACAAGAATAAAACCTTACTGGACAAGGAATGCAGAAAAGAATAAACTTTGTATGCAGGAATGTGTGTGAGATTTTCGAGTGTGTTAGATTGCTGGAGAATGAGCCTTTTTATAGGCATACTCCCATTAATATTGTGACCATTGGGAGTCCATTGGAGTTACTTCTCATTAACACTGTGACCATTAGGAGTCCATTGGAGTTTTTTCAGTTTAGAAACTCAAAAGTCATTGGAAAAAGACAAAAAAAAAATAAAAAAAAATTGGCAAAATGTGGGCTCACCGATGGGGCCATTTTTGCCTTGTTCGGTTCGACATTCGTGTGCGCAGGTCGCGCCAGCACCCAAGTTCAAGGTCCGAAGGCCATTTCGGTTCGTGATTTGCACCCTCCCCTGTGCGCGCACGTGGAGAGAGCCTCTATGCTGCACATGATTACACATCTCCAAAGCATAGCCATATATAAAGTGGTTTAAGTTTCCTTGGTTTTTCTATATGGGATAAATGCATTTTTCCCACAAAATCGACTTCCAATGACCAACTTTGAGCTTCAATTTCTCATTCACCCGAACTTCATTTTTGGCAAATAAATACATGAAATCGATGTTCTCGCGGAGGAGAACACATATCAACTTTGATATTCCACATTGGACCAACGGGTCCCATCGAAAATTGTACCAAAAGTGAGCCGCTCACTCAATTTTTTCCAACAATCCCCCACATGAATGAAAATTGGGAGAGACACGAAACGTGAGGCACAAGACTAGGTGATAAAGTTCAGTGGTTGAATCCTGCATAGGATAGGTAGGTGTTACCCTTTGAACCTTCCCTTGTGAAAGCATATTTACTTTATTGGCTGACTAGTAGACGCGATGTCCTTGAACTGTTCTGCCGTTTGTGGAAACGATGATATACCTCACACAGGATTCTTCCTAACATAATCCAGTTCTTATTGTTATGTTTGTTATGGCCATGAACATATGCCTGATTCTGTGAGAGTTCTTAAGAATTGAGCCCCACCCAATTTTCTTAGAAGCGGCCCCACTTCTCTCTTACATAGGTGATTTCTTATTACAAGTAACCCGCATTATTTGGCTCGATTTATGACGCATAAGAACCATTAAAAGCCTATTGCTTAACTTTCAACCTTACGGGCATCACTGTTACATCATAGGAATGGACAGGAGGTAATACCTCCACAGTGATTTTATCAAGTCTTTACAGTTAAGTTTTCCCATTGAACCTAGATCTTGGGATCTCCAGTCAACTAGATTGGGTTTCCTTTGTAATGACTTATTCTTTCAAGGGTTTAAGTCCCATTTCTTTCGATGATTTCATAACTAACTCTCTATTTAACCCTTTGGTTAGCGGATCCGCAATGTTATCTTTTGACCTTATATAGTCAATAGTGATAACTCCAGTTGAGAGTAGTTTTCTTATGGTATTGTGTCTACTACATATATGTCTAGACTTACTATTATATATGTTACTCTATGCCATTCCTATTGCCGATTAACTGTCACAATATATGCAAATTGCTGGCACATGTTTTGATCATCTTGAAATATCCTCTAAGAAGTTGCGCAACCATTCAGCATCTTCACCATATTTATCTAGAGCTATAAACTCAGATTCCATCGTAGATCTGGCTATAACCATTTGCTTAGAAGATTTCCAAGATATGGCAGTACCACCCAATGTGAACACATATCCACTGGTTGATTTTGAATCTTTTATATTAGATATCCAATTAGCATCACTGTATCCTTCAATGACTGCTGGATATCTAGTATAATGTAGTCCATAGTCACGAGTATATCTTAAGTACCTTAGTACTCTTACAATTCCTTTCCAGTGATCAGCTCCTGGATTACTCGTGTATCTTCTCGATTTACTAACTGTGTAGGCTATGTCTGGTCTAGTACAACTCATTAAGTACATAAGACTTCCGATAACTCTCGAGTATTCTACTTGAGAGATACTTTCTCCTCTGTTTTTAGACAGATTTTGACTCGTATCTATTCGTGTTTTAGCCAAGCCAGTATCATCCTTATGGAATTTTCCTAAAATTTTGTCCACATAATGTGACTGACTTAGAACAAGCCCATTTGATGTTCTTGAGATTTTCACTCCAAGTATAACATCAGCTAAACCCATGTCTTTCATGTCAAATCTCGAGTTTAACATATTTTTTTGTGAATTCAATCATCTTATTGTCACTACCAACAATAAGCAGGTCATAAACGTAAAGATATAAGATGACATGTCCATCTTTAGTATCTTTGACGTAAACACATTTGTCACATTCATTGATTTTAAATCCACTCTCAATCATGACACTGTCAAATTTTTCATACCATTGTTTTGGTGCTTGTTTCAAGCCATATAGTGATTTCACCAATTTAGAGACTTTCTTTTCCTGTCCTGGTGACAAAAACCCCTCAGGTTGTTCCATGTAAATTTCTTTTTCTAAATCTCCATTTAGAAAGGCAATTTTAACATCCATTTGATATACTTCAAGATTTCGCAAAGCGACAATCGTAAGTATTATCCTAATAGATGTTATTCTAGTCACTGGAGAATACGTATCAAAGTGATCAAAGCTTTCCATTTGTTTGTAGCCTTTAATTACTAATCTGGCCTTATACTTCTCGATAGTTTCATCTGCTTTCATTTTCCTTTTGAAAATCCATTTGTAGCCTAGTGGTTTGCTTCCTGGAGGAAGATCCACTAGCTCCCATGTATGATTTTGTAGTATGGAATCTATTTCACTTTCAATGGCTTCTTTCCATTGAGGTCCTTCCGAGGAATTCACTGCTTCTTGATAACTTTGAGGTTTACTTTCTAGCATATAGGTCAGAAAATCAGGACCATAAGATTTTTTTGTCCTTTCCAATTTGTTGTGTCTAACCTCAGTCTCCTCTTCTAATTCTTCGTTCTGACTATTTTCAATCATTGTCTCATATGTTCGTTTAGAGGAGCTTGCTTCCTCTTTGGATCTATATGGAAATACTTCTTCAAAGAATGTAGCATTCCTTGATTCCATTATCGTGTTTTTGTGTATGTCTGAAATTTTTGAATTATACACAAGAAAGTGATACGCACTGCTATTATGTACATAGCCAATGAAGACATAATCTATAGTTTTCGGGCCTATCCTTACCTTCTTTGGTGGTGGAACAGCCACTTTAGCAAGACACCTCCACACTCTCAAGTGTTTATAGGTAGACATTCTTCCTTTCTATAACTTATAAAGGGTCTTTTTCGATTTCTTTCCGGGGACCTTATTTGAAAGGTGATTTGTTGATAACACAGCTTCCTCCCACATGTGCTGAGGTAACCCAGAACTTATGAGCATTGCATTCATCATCTCTTTTAAGGTACAATTTTTCCGTTCAACAACACCATTTTGTTGCGGTGAATAAGGGGTGGTGGTTTCATGTATGATTTCATGTTGTGCATAGAATTCAGCAAATGGTGCTTCATACTCACCACCTCGATCACTTCGCAATACCTTAATTTTCTTATTAAGTTGATTCTCAACTTCATTCTTATAGAGAACAAATTTCTCTATAACTCATCCTTGCTTTTAAGCAGATATATAGAGCAGTATTTTGTGATATCGTCAACAAAAGTAATAAAATACTTGTTGCCACCTCTTGTTTTTACAAGTTTTAGATCACACACGTCACTGTGAACTAAATCTAGTGGTTCTGTGTTCCGTTCAATTGATTTAAATGATGACCTTGTTAATTTTGTTTCAACACAAGTTTCACATTTATGTTTGGAATCGTTATTGAACTTAGGTATGCAGTTAGAGTTAACTAGTCTTCGTAAAGTATCATAGTTAACGTGTTCTAGTCTACCATGTTCAAGCAAATAAGCAGAAGAACTTGTTTTATTTATTTTTGGTTTCACAACCATTACATTGAGTTTAAACATACCGTCAGAAATATAACCTTTTCTGACAAACATTTCACTTTTTGATAGAATGACTTTGTTTGACTAAAAAACAATGCGAAAACCATGCTTATTCAAAAGCGACCCGGACACTAAATTCTTGCGAATTTTCGGCACATAAAGCACGTTGTTGAGAATTAGCTCCTTTCCCGAGATCATCTTCAGAACCACTTTTTCTTAACCCTTGATTTCAGAAGTTGCTGAATTTTCCATGAACAATTTCTCCCCATTCTCAACAGCTTCGAACGTATCAAACATCTCTTTATCATAGCACACATGCCTTGTAGCACCGGTGTCAATCCACCACTCTTTAGGGTTTGAACCCACCATGTTTACTTCAGAAATGACTGCTGCGAGATTCAGCTTCGACACATCTTGTGCCATGTAGTCAACCACGTTCGCTTCTTTCTTCTTCTTCGGTAATCTGCACTCCGAAGACTTGTGACCCACTTTTTCACAATTGAAGCATTTCCCTTGAAATTTCTTCTTGACAATTCCATCTTTCGGTCCTTGCTTGGTTCTTTTGCCACCAGATGGCCCAGACTTGTTTTTGTAGTTCTTACTACTTTGACCAAGCTCCACAACATTGGCTTTGGCCACACCAGGATTGAACTACTTCTTCTCGAAACTCTTGTTGTCTTCTTTGAGTTGAAGTCTAACAACGAGTTCTTCGACGTTCATTTCCTTTCGTTTGCGTTTCAAATAGTTCTTGAAATTTTTCCACGCGGGGGGCAATTTTTCTATAATTGCAGCCATCTGAAAAGTTTCACTCAACATCATTCCTTCGGCATAAATTTCGTGAAGGATCACTTGGAGTTCTTGCACTTGACTTATAACAATTTTGGAGTCCACCATCTTATAGTCTAGGAATTTGCCGACTATAAACTTTTTAGCCTCGACATTCTCAGTTTTGTATTTTCGGTCCAAGGACTCCCACAATACCTTAACAGTTTTCATGGTGCTATACACATTGTACAGCGCATTTGCTAGGCTGTTCAAGATATAATTTCGGCACAGAAAGTCCGAATATTTCCAAGCATCAAGTGCACTCAATGCTTGCACATCTCCCTCGCCCTCATTAAGCTTTGGAGTAGTTTCAGTAAAAAATCTTGCAAGATTCAAGGTGGTCAAGTAAAAAAGCATTTTCTGTTGCCACCTTTTGAAATTCAAGCCATTGAATTTCTCTGATTTTTCTCCATAATTAGCCGAAACAGTTACAATTTGGCCAATTTGGCTCACAACATGACTTGGCATTCTAGCCATAACGGAGCTTGGCCCTTGAGCCACATTAGAACCCACAGCTTAATTTTCAGCGGGAACATTTTGGGTCACATCCATGTTGTTCGATTCGGTTGCCATTTCTGAAAACAAACCAAATATTAGTTCCAAGAAACCAGAATTTAGTTAAACCAAAAACTAACTCTTGTTTTCCGAATTCACAAAACTGTCTTAAGCTTGTAGGAAAACAAGTCGCTAGTGGATGAAACCAATTGTATAAGTTTTATTCAATTGCAAGGAAATAATCGAGTTAGAGCTGTAGCTATGAGTGCTATAGATGGTCTCATGAGAGGAATGGAAGTGATTGACACAGCCGACTATTGAAATTAATAACTACAAAGCAAACGATTTCAATTTATCCAAAAAAATTCCGTTTTAGAATTTTCCAACGGTTGAAAAAAAAATGTTTAGCAACACAAAATCAGAAATATAAGTTAACTGCAGGCTAAAACTGTAAACGATGAATCTAGAAGCTGCACACTATGAAACTACAAACTGCATGAATTAAATAATAATGGGAAAATAATATGTAGAAAGAAAACACAAACTGCAACAGATTTCAAACCGAGGCCTGTGCGTGTACAGTTTCCTTAAGACAGTTTTGCTCCCTCACCGTAGGTGCTGGAGGTTCAATTCGAGCGGCTGTCTCCCAGGATACAACGGTAATAAGCAGAATCCGAGCACCGTGGTCCTACTTCGGCGAACTGATCTAGTATCTGAACAATATTACCACAAAAACAAGACTTTACTGGACAAGGAATGCAGAAAAGAAGAAAATTTGTATGCAGGAATGTAGGTGAGATTTTCGAGTGTGTTAGATTGCTAGAGAATGAGCCTTTTTATAGGCATACTGCCCATTAATATTGTGATCATTGGGAGTCCATTTGAGTTACTTCCCATTAACGCTGTGACCATTGGGAGTCATTGGAGTTTTTTCAGTTTAAAAATTCAAAAGTCATTGGAGAAAGCAAAAAAAAAAAAAAAAAGGTAAAATGTTGCTCACCGAAGGGGCCATTTTTGCTTTGTTCGGTCTGACATTCGTGTGCACAGGTCACGCCCGCATCCAAGTTCAAGGTCCGAAAGTCATTTCGGTTCGTGATTTGCACCCCTCATGCACGCGCACATGGAGAGAGCCTTTATACTACACATGATTACAATCTTCAAAGCATAGCCATATATAAAGTGATTTAAGTTTCATTGGTTTTTTTATGTGGGATAAATACATTTTTTCCCACAAAACAAACTTCCAATGACCAACTTTGAGTTTCAATTTCTCATTCACCCGAGTTTCATTTTTGGCAAATAAATACATGAAATCGATGTTCTTGCGGAGGAGAACACATATCAACTTTGATATTCCACATTGGACCAACAGGTCCCATCAAAAATTGTGCCAAAAGTGAGCCGCTTACTCAATTTTTTCCAACATTTTTCATACTAAGGTGCAACTTATATATGTGTGGATTCAACTTAGCATAGAAAGCAATATCTTCAAACTTTTGAAGAACGAAGGTTTCCTGTGAAAACCATAGACAAGTCTTCCCCTTTCTTTCTTTCAAAAACGTGTGCTGCACTTTCTTAAAGTTCAAGCCTCCAATACAATTCACTGATTAATTTTTTGTGCAGCACTAAAACCTGTCGAAACCATCCCTCCCGATTTTGTTTTTTGCTTTCTTTCACAAGAAAATTGTCTTTAATTTATTTCCTAATAGAGACACAAGATCCTCCAAGAAATATAATACTTGAAAAGGTATGAAAACTGAAAAGTTTGTCCAATCAAACCAATTCTCTATACCAAAACTCACATTACACAATGTAGGTGTTCATACGAAGACAGAATCTACACCTAATTGATACGGTAATATTGTAAGTCAAACTAGTTCTAATCAATGCACGAACTCAATGAGTTAACTAGTGCAACAAACAAAATTCACTTAAATTTCTCAAGATTACTCACTAATAAAAATTCAAATTTGTTTAATTAATAAAGCCAAATATTAATTAAAAAAAATGTTTTTGAATACATATTTTGCCAAATCGTCAATACGAAAAGATCTATAAATTAATGAATCGATGTCAAACACATTACCAATACACTCAACTAGGTCAAATTGAAGAGCTCACCAAGATAAACATACACAAAGGCCAACGCACCAAAAAGATGTCTAGTTCAGCACAAAGGGTGACACATAGTCGAGCATGACATGGTTCTCCCAAAGATCTTGTTACATTGTTGACGTTAGTCTCCCGGCGAATTTCGACCTTAACATTCAGGAAACAACCGGTGCGAGAATTTCACACTGTTGTAGGAATAAATTAAATGAATTGAAATTCCCTTTTATGACAACAATTTGCCCACTTTTCACTGCTTTGAACAATCAGTTTCTAAGTTTCTAATGTTTTTCTTTTTGTAAGTTAATGGGATAAAATCTTTGTAGAGTTTAAAGTGTAGTATACAAAAGATTATTACAACTACAATGCGGAATAATAAACTCGCAAAGTGTAAAACCGAACCAAAAACGACCCAAAGCTTCTTCAACACCACCTCTTGATGTTGAGCTCAGATTTGTACCACACCGGATCATACACCGTCGTCCACGGCAATGGCAATGTATATACCGAGAAAGGATCCGCCAGAAGCCACAAAGAAGTTCGCCGGAGTTATGGAAAGCTCCTACTTGGTTACCTCTCTATGCTCTCTCTCAAATGTCATGCCAAGTTCAAGTAGAGATAATGAAGAGGTCTTGAAATTATAGAGCTAATTCATTTGAATTCAAAATTCAAATATTGTACTATAGTCTAGAGAATTGACCACAAGATTAAATCCAACCATTAGATTTAATCTATGGTCCATATTACTCCATAACTAGCACAATCCAAATCATATTTTCTAGACCAATCAACTTGCACCAATACTATGATGTGATCCACCTTACAATCTTGTTGCCTTTTTGGAATGTCTATTTCATGACAATTGCAAATAAGACAGAATATCCAGTCAACAGTAATATTCTTGCCCTATAAAACAGTAACACGATCAGTCTCTTGAATATTGCTTCTTACCGAGCCTTCCAGTGGTATCAGCTTTGCATTTTGGAATTATTTTTTGATTCATTTTTCCCTTTTTAATTTCTTACCGTTAGAGAATTTGTATATAAGTTGTATCTTCTCCAAAAACTGCTATGTGTAGATATTGTACTGTATTGCATAACTTAATTCCTACTACAGAATTCTCATTCATCATTCTTCTAATCTTCCTTAATTACCTAAGCTCTTTATTTCTATCTTCATAGTGAAATTCAAGATTTAGCTTGCAGAACTGTTTTTCTCCGTTCTTGCAGCCATGTTGGACCATTCACATGATCTCAAACCATAACGCTTGTATCCAATGGCAAGTGGCAAGAGAATAATCAATATATAACTAATGTTATATATCTTTTATTTTGGAAAAAATTAAATGAACGATTTTATTTCGAAAATTATAAATAAAAAGCAGGCCCACAAGATTGTTGGCCTACTATTTTATAAATAGTTCTCGCATGATCAGTCGCGTCATATTATATTATTCATTCAATCTAACGTATAAGCGATTAACACCGGTTTCCTTTTTGGACATGTCTATCCACAGTTATTGTTGAACTAATCCCACCTACAATTGAACAAATCAACCAAGTGAGCGAAGGAATTAACTTGAAAACTTGAGGAACTCAAAATGAAAAAGAAGAACTAAAGAACAATGTTTTCCCCTTTCTGATTCGGCTCAAAAATAATCAATCCAACACCACAAAGGCAACACCAATTGGAGATTTTTCAATCATAGAGACAGAGGCACACAAAGGCAGAGGTTGTTTTTTTACTATGCACAAAGCAGAGACTGATTTTTGGTGTGTAGAGAAAGTGAGGTCAAGAGTCCAATTTATAGGCAAAGGAAAACAAATTTCCTAGAAAGAACCGGCAGGATAGAGTAGAAGAAAACTGAAAATGGTTATCAAAGATAAGGATAGTATAACCATTGCAACCATCTAAATCTCACGTGGTTTAGAATTATCTCTAAATTTGGATATTGAGCACCTAGGCCAATGTGTTGATTTCCTCTAAATACCCAACAAAATTGGGTTACATCAATTGTGGTGTGGTTTATAATTCTTCAATCTTGGGCTTAAAGCCTATGAAGTTAAACGGGCCTCGATTTTTCATTATTGCTTAGGGGATTTGGCCATCATTTACGAAAATGCCTAACAATTATTTTTGATTTTTGATAGCTCCACCGACAAATTATGTCATGGCAGTTTCAAAATCAAACAAAACAGTCTGTTTCAGATTTTGAAGTCATTCACAGTATCCTAGTATTAATCATTCTAGCAATGTTTTTGCTCTATAAAAAGATAGTATATTAATTGTGATAATAATTGGGAGTATACTTGTTGGAGAATGAATATGAGTCTCAAATCATACTTAATCTGTCATGATGAGGCAAATCCTTTTTTCTTGGATGGCTATCAAGGCAATGTTGATGTCTAATACTAATGCAAAATGTGCTTTTGAAGCCATATTCAATTTTGGTGACTTGAATTCTGATACAAATTGTTTTTACGCAGCGTTCCCACCTTAGCTGCCGCCCAATGGCATTGACCTACTTCAAGAAACCAACTGGTTGACCCATAGTTGGGCGACTCTTGTTAAGATTTGTGGTTCTATTTTAAAAGGTCAATCTTGTTAAGAGGAGTAGTCCAAAATCTTATAAGTTGGTCTATATTTTCATCTTTAATCGATGTGAAATTTTATCCTTTAACATGCCCCCTCAAGATGGTTGCTCGTTTGAGTAGATCAATCTTAAAACCCGTATACTCATTTATTGAGTTTTAATCGGATCGAATCGCTCGGATCCGCCAGAAGCCACAAAGAAGTTCGCCGGAGTTATGGAAAGCTCCTACTTGGTTACCTCTCTATGCTCTCTCTCAAATGTTATGCCAAGTTCAAGTAGAGATAATGAAGAGGTCTTGAAATTATAGAGCTAATTCATTTGAATTCAAAATTCAAATATTGTACTATAGTCTAGAGAGTGACAACACTAGTATAGGTAATTGACCACAAGATTAAATCCAACCATTAGATTTAATCTATGGTCCATATTACTCCATAACTAGCACAATCCAAATCATATTTTCTAGACCAATCAACTTGCACCAATACTATGATGTGATCCACCTTACAATCTTGTTGCCTTTTTGGAATGTCTATTTCATGACAATTGCAAATAAGACAGAATATCCAGTCAACAGTAATATTCTTGCCCTATAAAACAGTAACACGATCAGTCTCTTGAATATTGCTTCTTACCGAGCCTTCCAGTGGTATCAGCTTTGCATTTTGGAATTATTTTTTGATTCATTTTTCCCTTTTTAATTTCTTACCGTTAGAGAATTTGTATATAAGTTGTATCTTCTCCAAAAACTGCTATGTGTAGATATTGTACTGTATTGCATAACTTAATTCCTACTACAGAATTCTCATTCATCATTCTTCTAATCTTCCTTAATTACCTAAGCTCTTTATTTCTATCTTCATAGTGAAATTCAAGATTTAGCTTGCAGAACTGTTTTTCTCCGTTCTTGCAGCCATGTTGGACCATTCACATGATCTCAAACCATAACGCTTGTATCCAATGGCAAGTGGCAAGAGAATAATCAATATATAACTAATGTTATATATCTTTTATTTTGGAAAAAATTAAATGAACGATTTTATTTCGAAAATTATGAATAAAAGGCAGGCCCACAAGATTGTTGACCTACTATTTTATAAATAGTACTCGCATGATCAGTCGCATCATATTATATTATTCATTCAATCTAACGTATAAGAGATTAACACCGGTTTCCTTTTTGGACATATCTATCCACAGATATTGTTGAACTAATCCCTCCTACAATTGAACAAATCAACCAAGTGAGCGAAGGAATTAACTTGAAAACTTGAGGAACTCAAAATGAAAAAGAAGAACTAAAGAACAATGTTTTCCCCTTTTTGATTCGGCTCAAAAATAATCAATCCAACACCACAAGGGCAACACCAATTGGAGATTTTTCAGTCATAGAGATAGAGGCACACAAAGGCAGAGGTTGTTTTTCTACTACGCACAAAGCAGAGACTGATTTTTGGTGTGTAGAGAAAGTGAGGTCAAGAGTCCAATTTATAGGCAAACGAAAACAAATTTCCTAGAAAGAACCGGCAGGATAGAGTAGAAGAAAACTGAAAATGGTTATCAAAGATAAGGATAGTATAACCATTGCAACCATCTAAATCTCACGTGGTTTAGAATTATCTCTAAATTTGGATATTGAGCACCTAGGCCAATGTGTTGATTTCCTCTAAATACCCAACAAAATTGGGTTACATCAATTGTGGTGTGGTTTATAATTCTTCAATCTTGGGCTTAAAGCCTATGAAGTTAAACGGGCCTCGATTTTTCATTATTGCTTAGGGGATTTGGCCATCATTTACGAAAATGCCTAACAATTATTTTTGATTTTTGATAGCTCCACCGACAAATTATGTCATGGCAGTTTCAAAATCAAACAAAACAGTCTGTTTCAGATTTTGAAGTCATTCACAGTATCCTAGTATTAATCATTCTAGCAATGTTTTTGCTCTATAAAAAGATAGTATATTAATTGTGATAATAATTGGGAGTATACTTGTTGGAGAATGAATATGAGTCTCAAATCATACTTAATCTGTCATGATGAGGCAAATCCCTTTTTCTTGGATGGCTATCAAGGCAATGTTGATGTCTAATACTAATGCAAAATGTGCTTTTGAAGCCATATTCAATTTTGGTGACTTGAATTCTGATACAAATTGTTTTTACGCAGCGTTCCCACCTTAGCTGCCGCCCAATGGCATTGACCTACTTCAAGAAACCAACTGGTTGACCCAGAGTTGGGCGACTCTTGTTAAGATTTGTGGTTCTATTTTAAAAGGTCAATCTTGTTAAGAGGAGTAGTCCAAAATCTTATAAGTTGGTCTATATTTTCATCTTTAGTCGATGTGAAATTTTATCCCTTAACATGCCCCCTCAAGATGGTTGCTCGTTTGAGTAGATCAATCTTGAAACCCGTATACTCATTTATTGAGTTTTAATCGGATCGAATCGCTAGTTGAAATTTAATGGGCTTTGATACCATATTAAAACTTGGAGTTCCATCTTAAAAGACCAACCTTATTAAGAAGAGTAGTCCAAAACCTCATAAGTTGGTCTATATTTCCATCTTTAGTCGATATAAGGTTTTATCCCTTGACAACTCCACATTGATTTCTTGGGTAACATTTCTTATTCTTACCATGAGTCAATCAACTAAGAAAGTGTCCGAATACTTCATTACAAACATTTTTGTAAATAAGTCGTTTTTTCTTTCGTTCAATTTGAATGCACCTCAAGCTTTAGGATTGCCATTTCTGAGCCCTTATCTTCAATCAAATGAATCTGATTATAGACACGGTGCAACTTTGCCACATCAGGTTCTGCTGTACTTCAGTATTTGTAAGTAGAACTAGTCCATTCTCTTTGGCCATTCAGCAAAATCAAATGAAGTAATTCAAGTCTAGAGTTGATGAACTCAACTCCGCAGGTAACAGAGTTGTTCTTCGACATGAAACTTTTTATTCCGAATGAGGACCTATGTAAACGTTGAGGACTCATTTTGTTGATTTTAACAATAATTTGGAAAAAAATCTCCCTCTTCCGGACATATTTGGAAAATCCCTCTACACAAATACATTGGCCAAAATAACTTCACCTCAAGCTTAGCAGCTATTGGTATAAGTAGAGTTAAGAAATTTCTACCACAAGTAATTTCCCAAATTGCTAGCACCATCAAGGTTAGAGCTCTAAAATTAGTCTTATGATACCATCTTCTACCCCGATATTCTACCACTAGTTGTTTTGTACGTAGTAATAATTGGTTATAGTCTATAATATTAATCAGGAACTTTACTGGTTAGGAGGGTTTGTGGTGCTCAATCTTGCTCCAACAGGTTTTTATCCCTATGTTTTTGGTCGAGCTGCCTCACAACAGTTGTGATATGGATGCATTTGGGTGCATGACGTCTTACAACAATGCAGTGAATGAATACAAAATTATACTAAAGGAAACACTTCAACAAATTAGAATAGATATTCCAAAGGCAAATGTAATTTACATGGACACTCACGCGGTCTCGTCCATCCCATGGTAAGAACTTTTAAGCCTAACATATTTGGGGTAGGGAGTTTTGGGAGTTGGTTTGCACTTTGTCAGGCAGATTGTGGCCCTGAGCAACTAGGAAAATCAACCAAGTGGATTGGAGCCTCATAATAAATAGTCGCTTATGGCTCAAAATTTTGAGGGCCGGCCTTGTAACATAATCATTGTGAAACAATATAACTCGAATTAATCTTGTAACACTAAATGTGGAGGAATGCAGCATAGATCTAGAGCATATTGTGGACATGGAGGGGTTCCTACAATTTTGGCCCTCTAATTTTCTGTGGATATAGCACAGTAATCAATGGAAAAAAGTCACTACTACTGCTTGTAAAGACCCTCAAAATTATGTGAGTTGGGATGGTCTACACACCACAGAAGCTGCTAAAATTCTACTCACAAATGCCATTCTCGATGGCTCATATTTTGATCCTCCTTTTGAGATTAATCAGTTTAGTGAAATTCAACCTGTTGGTTAAAATGATCCTATACAACTCAATGTTGTAATGAACAAGGAACCGATGAGGAAAATAAACAAAAACATTAACAGGCTTTGTAATTGAGTTTTCGATGTGTTTGTTTTATCTTGAATTCTCGAACTGTGAGTGTTGATGTCAAAAATCTATTGACACTTGAAAATGTGTGAGAATCTTTGCTATCATTTTGTGACTTTGGTAGATGATGGTCGTGCAAAATAGTACACGTCTAAGACAGTGTTGAGGTGTCTAGTACGGAGGTTCTCAGACGTTAATATTAATCGGATATGAGAAGAAAATGCACAGATTAATTAAATATGGTCCATGACTCACACACTTGCACTTCAAATGACATGATTTCATGGCCAACACTTATGATCTTTGACTATTCTCGCCTTGCATTCTTGTTCGATGTAAAAAGAGAAATTCGAACTCAAAATATTGTCTACTCCATTACTATACATGTGAACTGAGAACCTTCGGTCCTTCGCTGAAAGTTTTATTACTAAATAGAGAAAACAAAATTATTTATTTCTATTTATATCTTCGTATAAGTTTGGTACAATTATGGCACACGTCATTCTCAAAAATTCTTATTCTAATCCTTCTTTCTCACTTCATAATTTGTCATATTCAGCCAAATTTGGTTGACATGTCTTTTCTTTGAGCCAATTACGGCACAGTTCATTCATAACAATTCTTAAGATAGACATTTTTATTCAGCAAGACTACATCAAAAGTATCAAATTTTGTCGCCGAGTAGCATTTGTTGGATCAAGTGAAGTCAAATCATGCTGTACACTTATCTCTCGGAATTAAACTACTTTGCCCGAAGTTTTTTGACATAATGATTGACATCCTTTCACATACGCGTGGGTCTCGCGTAAATGAAAAAGTCCAAAAAAGAATTGGACCTCCTCCTATTGTGAGTGTCAATCAGTCATTATGTCAAAAAATTTCAGACAAAATAGCATGATTGTATCTCTCGACTGTGAACCTCCTATAGACAAAATTTTTAAGGGTATATTTGGTATTTCGTACATATTAGATTACCACAATATTCCTACTAGATGAAATTTATCTTCTTGATTATAATTAATTATGGAGAATGATCAAATGTTGATTGTTCTGTTCACATTGATCATTCACTCACATAGTTTATATTCACACAGAAGAAGAATAAACTAACATCTGAAAAAAAAGACCCCCCTTGTACCATCATTCGAATAAATTTAGCATCGGACCAATTCTTATTTTCGATAAATTTGAAGTTAGCTCCACGACTACTTTTTCTCTGTTCCCAACTATTCATTTCTACTCAAAACAATAAATTCTTTGCGACACATTTTATGGCATGAATTCTTTCACTACAAATATAATCTCTACCAGTATTTTTATAGTCAATTAATCCCAATCTAGAATGAAGATTGAGGGTTGCAATATTCGATGGTCAGTGCAAAATTTTGTCACATTTAACATGCATCTTATACTAAAGAATATGAACTTCACAGATGTTTTCATAGTTGGTCCATTCTCGAATAAAAGGATAAGAGTTTTGATGACTATCGGCATACAACATTTTATCCTTCTATGACGTGAATGTTTATACTAACGTATCTAAACTGCACTTATATTTTCATAGTCTATCCCAAGTTTGAGAAAAAAGGTGAATGGACAGCCAGCGTAAATTATATCAAATCACGAATCGAGAATATGTATTACTATAATAAGATCGATACATTGTTGGTAGGTTTCATCCAATTATTGAAGAAAAAACCTTTAAACATAAAGTAATTGGTAGGTCAAATAGGAATCTTTCCTATGTAATTATATGCACATTATTTTTTCAAGAAAGCAATATCTTAACCAACCAATCGGCCTACTGACTTTCTTGAGGTTGATCATTTAATTTTTTATCTACTTTTTGCGGTTAAGGTTTCTCGTCAGTCAATATAGATTATTGTGTATTAACAGGCTTGCAACTTCTGTTGTTTTCCACTGGACAAAGTTTATTCAAGTTGGATTCCAAAAGCAAAAGAGCCAACTGGCTGCCTTTAAATTATCCTTAAATTATTCTTGCAATGCACGTTTGGTAGACAGTATTAAACTATACTAGAAAAAGAGGATCTATTGATCAGTGGGATCAGTGGAAAGTAAAAGGAAATCCTATATGACCCAATATATCTGGCAAGTTGCACTTTTGTGCATAATCCTTTCTAACCTTGAATTTTATCACTTTCGACTAACATTTTAACATATATTCTTATTTAACCCTTTGTATGCAATCTAAACCACAACAATCGTACGTGTTCGGTTTAATCAACAAATGAATTCACGCAGTTAGAACGTATGATATTTTCTCTCAACTCTTTTTGCATTTTACAGTCTTAGATAGTAGCCCTGTGCTTCGAATCCACCTACTAAGCATCTGTGCTTTCTAATCCACCGACTAAGCATCTTTGCTTTCTAAGCATGACACTAAGAAAAGCAACGAAACAACATAATTTTTTCTTAACAATTCAGAGAGTATGCAATCCTAATAACCCAATAAATACATGAATTTGGCACGTGTGATATATATATTCATTTTTTCTATTGCAACCTACATACGCCGTCTTAAATCATAGTCCCTTTTTGTCTAATACACCTATCAAACATATGTTGTTATGAAAAAGAAATAAACAAGATAATCTTTGCTTAAACAATTCACAGATTATGTAATCCTAATAATCAAATAGTTAAACGAAGTTTAAAATGGGTATATACGACCAAAATATGTTTAGTTTTTCATTAAAATGAATCAAGAAACATTAAAAATATGAAAAAAAATAATAAATAAAATACATGAAGTCCAGGCTATGGAACATAAGAACTTTCAAATTCTGGTTGAGTTCTGATACCTGAAGCTGAAGGCATTTTACTTCTCCCAATCCAAAATGTATTCAACACCTCACTTCTTTCAGATTGTCTCTCCATTTTCTTTATTTTTTCCCCGTTAATCAATTTGTATACCATAATCACAACGACAAGAAGCAAGATCATCCCCACAATTCCTCCGGTAAATCCAATCACCCTCCACTTCCAAATGCGTTCTTTCGTTGTTTTATCTGATAGTCGAGATGGAACGACAATAGAGAAATGCCCTTGTCCACGTGCCATACACGAATTTATGCCTGTTACTCTGCTTAATTCCACCGTTTCATTAGTACTAAAGCGAACACATTTCATCCCCACACTCAATGAAACATTTGGAAATCGAACCACAATCGGATTATTCCCCATGAGATTAAGCTCAACGAGTCCATAATGTGGTGAAATAGTACTCGAATCATAAGCCAACAAGCCAATCACAGAAGCAACAAAAGTATAATTCGACATGTTATAGTACAAAGTCGACCAGTTGCCTAGATTTTGATAGACTAAATCAACTCTCCTAGAAAATGGCCATGGTAATATCATTGAAGGGATATCAAAAAAACTGAAATTAGCCCCCTTCATCCATAAACTGTGAGTTCTTATACGAAGAATCGAAACTTCCATGCCCGAATAATTCGAAGGAAGTGAAATATCATTCAATTTTCCAGTACGAGACCTTGAAATATTCTTGAATGCATAATCATAAACAAACGAATTCAATGAATCCCTGCTATAAACTTTTGATCCTTGCACATCTTCCAATAAACAAGAATAACAAAACATCATTAAAATGATGTCCCAAATTCTTCGAGAACCCATCAAAGACTTACAGTATTGCCTCTTCTTCCTTTCATTCCACCTCAAAGATCTTGTGCATTAAGATCTGATTTTCAAAACTGTTAGATAGTTGGAATTGATCTTCTCAAAAAAAAAAAAAAAACCCTTTTGAGTTCTTGATTACTCAGCAATGCCACGGGATTGAATGACAGTGTTTTCCTAATTATTATGCAAGCTCATAAATTGGGATATCCTTAAAAACGAGATTGCAACAATGATTGATTCAAAATTTACACGATTTGTCGTTGTGATCCCATTGGCATTGTACAGAATTTGAAGGGATATGAACTGGAGAGACAGCAAAATAGAAGAATATATTTGGTCATGTGAGGGGTGTTTCGGTGGTTGTAGATTATATTTTATAGGATGACAGGGCGCCACCTTAACCTGGCACAACAAACTCTTTTAGTCGTACTAAGTTTGTGTTAAAAGACTTGGTGTTCCATCTTAAAAGGTCAATCTTATTAAATTGGTCTATGTTATCGTCTTTATTTTATTTGGGATAATATCCTTTAACATACCCCTGCAAGATGGTGGATCATTGAGCAAACCAATCTTGAAATTCGTGTGCTCATTTTTTGAGTTTTAATCGAATTGAATTGCATGTTAGATCTTAATGGACTCTGATACAATGTTAAGACTTGAGATTCCATTTTAAAAAGTCAACCTTATTAAAAAGAGTAGTCCAAGATCTTATAAGCTAGTCTATGTTATAGTCTTTATTCGATGTGGGATAATATGCTTTAACAGTTTGTTTAATATAGCCTATGTTGGATTTGTTATTTTATTAAATATATGTATGTATAAGAAATGATATAATAAGCACCGATTATGTTAAGCACCGATAATGTATAATGCAAATTCATGGGTGGATTTTAAACATAATTCCCATGTCGAGGCCCACAATTTGTTTATCTATTAATGGACTTATAAAACATGTCATCAATACTTAATATAAAATGAGCATCGATACTCATTATATCATTCATAAATATGTATATATGTGTTTATGAATGTGTATTTGTGTTTACGTATGTATGTATGTGTATGCATGCGTAGCATATTATAACAATATCTTAGTAGCGATTTAGATTCTTGAAAAAATGCCATGAAAATAGGCTCGTGAATACAGTTCTTAACCAATCATTACTATATGTATGTATGCACGCATGCGTGTATACAACATAATGTAACAAGATTGAGGGGATTTTTAGTTGTAAACTAGATTCTTGAATAAATGCCATAAAAGTAGGCTTTTCAATAGGCCGAGTTTAAAATCTAACCTCGACATGGTCCATCGAAGAAAATCAAGCAAAATGCAACTGAAAGCAAGGGCAATGACAGATCAATTGAAGGCGTCAAGCTCACGCAGGAGCCTCCATAAATGATGAACAATGATTGGATTTGGTGCAATCACATACACTGACAAATCGAAGTGCTTAAGCCCCTTTAAAGCAGATATAGAGGAGGTCCATTGAAGAAAAATCAACCAAATGCAGCTGAAATCAAGGGTGATGATAGATCAATTGAAGGTGTCGGGTTCACACTGGAGAAGCTCTAACTCATGTCAATGAAAGCAGAAAAAATGGATGATCATGCCCATTTGCCTATCTGACCTTCAAATTTGGTACGTTTAGGCATTAATATCGACTACTTCATCCACTTATTATTCTTATAATTATTTCTCTCCATCCAGACTGAGTTCTGACAATTTCTTATCATATTCTATTAGATTAAATTGACTCTCTAGTTAGATTGAGTTTGCGTGAACATTTGGCATGTATCACTCTCAAGTGTTGAAGATAAACACTCATCACTTACTCGATTAAGTCGATCCTACTTGTGCTGTGTTAAAAAGTGATTTTTTTCCCTTTTTTTTTTGAAAATTTTATGGTTAAATATGAGTGTGAGGAAAGATAATTATCAAATAATCACTTTCAAAAAGGACCTAGTAAAATTATCTTAATCCAATCCAGTTAGTATCATGGAATCAATTTGCTGTCAAACTTGGCGCATACCTCCAAAACTAGTTAAAAAGCGGCCAGTGTTCTTGTGGTTTAACCCTTTTTGTTCAAAAACTTTTATAAATTCTAGGACTTAAAAGGTTCAAAACAATGACGTCCAAATTGTATTGACATCCTTTTCCTATTAGGTTCCTTATATTAGTTACTTATAATCTTAGCCTACTAGTTATATTACACACAAAAAAGAAAATAATAATAATAATAATAAATAATTAAATAAATAATTTAAAAAAAATTGTAAAAATAAGAGCCTATTTGGGCCCCCATTATAATTTAAGAATGTATTTTTGAATAGTAGAATGTGGAGAATATGTGGTTAAAAAAGAAGAAAAATTTTTGTATTTGTGCGTAATATTGTTTTATTGAATAATGTGTAATTGAAAATAAGAAAGAGGAAAATATATTTTGAAAATAATGTAGATCAACCCAGGGATAAATATCTACCCAGTATTAGTTTTTAGAATTATTAATTATAATCACATATTAAGAAATATTTATTAATAAATTCTCTAATTTCAATAGCCATAATGTTGATCATGATAATATTAAAGAGAGAAAAAAAAAATCTTAATAGGACATATATCAATATCTTTTTATTTAAAATTTTATTTTGTTATATATTTTGACTCCCAATTAACAGATTGTTTGGTACAGCTTAAAAGTCAATTAAAATAAAAATTTTTACTGTTATTTTACTATTTCAATCGTCATTTTTGAAATTTTTTTCTCACAAGTAGGACCACTTTATCTCTAACGATCAAAAAATCAATTATCAAAATCTTGATCAAATAAGCACTTAATCACTTCCTTTCAATCAAATAATAAGCGCTCATTTGGCAAGACCTCTAAAAAGTCAAAAAGATTTTGAAAATTTGTCTGACTAAAAAGTTTTTAAAAGAAACTTGACATTATTTAGCTTCTTCTACAGAAATTAAAAGCTAAAGTAAAAATTCCGTTAAACAAGCTTTAAGTATAATTGAACGTGCTAAAAGCCTAAAACAGAGATGTTGAGAAAAAAAATAGATTACAAAGATAGAAAATCAACCAATAAGGAATCTCCAAATTTCCACATGTCGACAATGAAATCATTTGTGCCCTGTAAAAAAGAAAAGGAATAAGTTTGGCATAAAGATTCAACCTTACAGGCTTCTTACAGGGATAATTTAAAAATGTCTCTTGATGGCCCACTTGCTGCTAATAAAAAATAAGAAAAAACATAATGGAGGGAAATGAGATGTATCCCACATGAATACACTTTAATTCCCCCCAAAATAGCAAATGGTTGCTCGTGGTTCTCTTTTCCTTCCAAGCTTGAAATCCGGCAGAACTTCCCTGCTCCACTACCGTCCAACCAGTAGAAATATTTTCCACCTCCGGCAGATTTCGACGTGAGCTGAACGAGCGACAACGGTCCGTCATTGCACCCATTTTCTCCACCTTGAACGAGCGACATGAGCTGAACGAGAAATCCACAAATTGGGGACGGTTGCCGGAATTTCTTCTCCACCTCGAACTCTCTCTCACATCCCACATGAGCTAAACTTCCGGCAGTGCTTCAAAATGCCCAAAACCCTCCTTCCATTTGCTCGTTTTTTCACACAAGCTGTGACTTATTCTTGAGTGCACTATTGTCTGTCTTTGTGTTTGTCATTTGCCCATTTTCATATGACAATATTATTGATATTCTCGTTTAGTATTGGCAATGTGAATAAGTTTTGTGATAAATTTGTTGTAATATAAATATGTTATTACTTGGCAGCAATGTGAATAAATTTTGTGATAAATTTGTTATTACTTGGCAGCAATGTGTAGTGGGTGAATATGTATATAGAAACTGAATTTATTTTGATGTGTTTATTGTAGTATATTTGATTTATGTGACATAACGTTACCAGTTATATTATTGCAGAAAGTAAATTATGGAAGACATGGTCGATAATTCTTTGGCAAACTCTGAAAATGAGAATGTTATTGAAAATACGAATTTAGGGGAAGAAGAAGGTTTAGGAGATGGGGACTCGATTGTGCTGGAGGTGGGTATGCAGTTCAACAATGAAAAAGCAATGTTTGAGTTCTACAAAAGATATGCCTACGATGTAGGTTTTCCCATTTGGAAGAGGAATTCAAAAAAAGGAGATGATGGACTTTTAAGATATGTAACCTTTACATGTAGTCGTGAAGGTTGAAGGAGTACTAATGTCGTTGGTTCATTGAAGCCTCAACCAACGACGCAGACGGATTGTAAAGCTAGGATCTCTGCTTCTTCAGATGTTAATGGAACCTGGAGAATCAACATAGTCAATCTCGAGCACAATCATACATGCAGCCCTTCAAAGTCCAGATTTTATCGTTGCAATCGAAAATTGCCAGCACATGTGAAAAGGAAGCTTGAAGTGAATGACATGGCAGGAATACCGTTGCTTAAAAGTTTCAACTCTACAGTCGTTGAAACTAGTGGATATGAGAATTTGCCTTGTGTGGAAAAGGACTATCGAAATTATATTGAGCAAGTAAGAAGATTACTACTTGGAGAAGGTGATGCAGCCACAATACAATCTTACTTTTCCAAAATGCAAGCACGATGCCTCGGATTTTATTTCAGTATTGATTTAGATGATGAGTCGCGACTGAAAAATGTATTTTGGACTGATAATAGATGCAAACACGCATGTAGGGAGTTCGATGATGTTGTCACCTTCAACTCCACTTACCTGACTAATAAGTACGACATGCCTTTCGCTCCTTTTGTTGGAGTTAACTATCACGATCAATCTACATTGCTCGGTTGTGGTCTATTGTCGAACGAGGACACATATACATTTTTTTGGCTGTTTAAAACATGGCTTGAGTATATGCATGGTCAAGCACCCCATGGAATCGTTACAGACCAAGACAGGGCCATGCAAAATGCTATTCAGATCGTCTTTCCGAACACAATGTATAGATGGTGTTTATGACACATTTTGAAAAAATTGCCGGAGAAGTTTGGGTACCATGTTGACAAGGGAAACATATTTTCGACTATATATAGATTGGTGTATGATTCGCAGGCTGGTACAGAATTTGAAGGAGGTTGGGGATTGATGATTGATGAGTATGAGTATAAGTTGCATGATAATGATTGGTTGGCTGGACTGTATAACAACATAGCTTGTTGGGTTCCTTGCTTCTTAAAAACAACATTCTGGGCTGGTATGTCTACGACTTAGCGAAGTGAAAGTATGAATGCCTTCTTCCATGGGTATGTGCATTCGAAGACCTCGATTAAGTAGTTCATTGAACAATATAAACGAGCACTGAGAAATAAGGTTGAGAAGGAGTACCAAGCTGACTTCAAGTCATACTCGCAGACGGTACCACGTACAACAAATTATGAAATGAAAAAATAATTTCAGTTGGTGTACACAATGTCGAAGTTTCGAGAAGTGCAAGATGAGTTCACAGGGAAGGTGTATTGTGATCTCCTAGCTACCTCGAAGGGAAGTTTGGGGACCACGTACGAAATTTTAGAGGATGTACTAATCGAATACATACGAAAGAAAAAAAAGTGGTTCGTCTCTTTTCGGAGGGATAGTAGTGAAATTGTTTGTAATTGCCACTTGTTCGAGTTTCGAGGGATAATATGCAGGCATGCAATCGCAGTCTTGATCCGTAACAATGTGACATCAATGCCAAAAAGGTATATACTACGAAGGTGGAGAAAAGATGTTAGTTAAGTGCACACAAGAGTGGCAATGAACTATGCTGGCTTAGTTACTACTCCTGCACAGTTGAGATATAACGATATGTGTCATGCTTTTTCGCAATTGGCGGACCTCACTACAGATGACGAAGGGCAATCACGTGCAATAATGGGCTGGATAAAATGCCAATATAAAGAGCTTACGCTGACTAAGTCGAGTAATGGAAGTAATGCTATGTCGCAGCCTGCTGTTCACTTACCCTCTTAGAACATTGATTCTCAAAAATATGCATGCGAGAGTGTGAGGGATCCTATATTGGTGAAGAGAAAAGGTGCACCGAAGAAACTTCGAATGAAAGGCCTGTTGGAGTCGACATCAAAGGAAAAAAAAAGGTATTTTTGTTTGTTGGCATTGTAATAGAAAAGCACCACATTTTTGAATTCCCATTTAAGTTTGATATAAATGGAGGGAAATTCGACTTCAAGCAAGGGGAACACATCGAGGGAGATACCTACTAACATCCTGGAGGTTGCACCCGAAGTTCAAGTATCTCAACTAAACTATTCCCTACCGACCACGTTTTCCTATTCACAAATGTTGATGGTTAGTATTTTCATTTCTCTATTGCAATGGATGTTTACGTTTTATTTACATTATTGCTGCATATAGGGTGATGCCGAAAATCATATGTTTACCCAACAATGCCTGTCTTCGAACGTTATGCCTCCATCGTCACTTGATATTATATTTCATTCGCAAGGTAAATAAATGTTCAAATCATTATAATTCATTCTTGTATCATTTCATTACATGTTTTAATGTTAGTTGCATACGGCAGGTCATGGAATGCCCCACTACTATCCAAATTTACCAGAACAAGGTGGCATCGGCTTGTGAAAAGGTTAAGCGTCCACCATTGACTTCGCATATAGAAATGGGAAAATTTAACATGAATGACTTAGTTGTTCCTTTTGCAGGGGTGGAAACATTATATGCAGTGGTCGAAGGGATCTCAACCAAGTTGTCGGAAGGATTGAGGGACCACTTTGATAGGATAATCATGGCTGGACCGTAGGCTGTGTTTTTATTTTTTGTAAAGCATTTTGCTTGGCAAACACTTTTTATTTTGGGATAGTTGGAAATCATTGTAATGTTTTGATATAGGGCCATGGATAGAGGTCAAAAGTGTCCATAGTAATATTTATAACTTTTCTGGTAGTGTTAATGGGTACAAATGTTGAATGCATTATTGATTCTTTTGTTGGTGTATGTTTTGTTTGCATTTATGATAGAGGGACCACTTATAATTTAATGTTTCATACAAGTATATTAATTCATGTTTCAAACTTTGGAAGATGACTTAAGCTTCTTCGCAAGGCCAGATCATCTCTATATCAATCCCTGTAAATTGATTTCTTCTCCAAGCGACTGCGTTGGATTGCAGATTGTTGTTGCAATTTAGCTAGACAGTATCGACTCTCTTGGTTTTGAATTAGCACTAATTAGAATGGATTTAGATGTTGAAACCTATTTATCTTCCTTGCTGGTAACATTTGTTGCAAAGAATTGTTCCACTTGACAGATAATTATCTACTAAAACTAGTAATGCTTGTGAGTTAAATTAGAACTCCTTTTGTTCTGTACTAGGAACAAGGTTGTGTACAGTCAAGTGTGTTATGTGAGTAATGGGATGTGAAATGCAAGAGCCATTGAATTATATTGGATACACAAACACAAGGAAAATGTTAGTTGGTCACAATTTTATTGGATGTGTAATTTGTCGATGATACCTTCACTAGTGATATCAAAATGAGTCGAACAGTACATTTACTGTTTGAAATCACAACAAAATATATAAAAATTAAAGGACAGAAACACTGAATTATCTGGGCTAGAGCACTCAACATACAAATAGGCATTTTTATTTATCTGGGCTAGAGCTACAATTGCTAACCAAACTACAGCAATGTAACAAAATTACAACCTGCAAAGCACTCAACATACAAGTAGATTGGGTCACATACTTCACAAGTCGCAAAACAATTAAAATAATTGTGACCTATTATCACAAAGCAAATATAAAGTTTCCTCTTAGTATTCGTACGTCGACAAACATAACCCAAATTAACCCATTCGAACAACGACGCCAATTAAGCCAGCCTCTTCCCTTTTGCATTCCCAAATGCACCACATTTTTCTTTACGGATTGTCACTTTCACAGCGATATGGAGCGCTTCGTCATCATTTAACCGCACTTGAGATTGGAACGTGCGGGTCATAGCTTCAATTGCTTCCATTACCATTGGGGTAGTCAAGGTAGCACTAACGCTACTACATTCACCTCGTGCTTGACCTTCTTCGTACCATACCCAAAATCCACTTTTTTTACTTCAACACTTGAATAATCTGCCTTTGTTAGAGGTCTCTTTCTCCACCTCAAAGCACTTCTGATATCCATGCTCACACAATGGGCATCGCACTTTGATAGGGCATTGGGCAAATAAGTGTGCCTTGCTTCTACAACTATGGCACACACCTGAATTCTTCCTTGGCATTCTAGGAAGCAAATCAACCAACCATCACCAATCAATCGGCAATATGAATTACATAAATAATGTATAAATTACAAAAGATGCACCACCATGACATAACAATTGGCCCAACTTGCTTGGACATTATAAACAACTACATGCAGGGAATATTGGATTTTTTGCTTCACACTTGCTCTTCCTATTTGAAGAAAATAAATTTAGATTCCATAATAGGACTCCAATAAGTCTAGATTTTGCATAACGTTATACATCAGACGAGGAATGACACGGTTACATTAACAATAACGACAAAGCACTACTTAAGGTATTATGCATTCACATTTGTCCCTTCCTATTTTTGTTTGCTATTTGTCTTTCATGCCAATCAATTAGCACTTTTTCAGAAGAACCATGTAAATGACAACAGTAAGGGAAATTAAACTAGTACTTGAATGAGAGTAGATAGTCGTGGTCGTATTTTATTTTTGGTCACCAAACTCGTTCAGCAGCAGAGAGAGTTCAGGGGTCGTCAAGTTGTTCAATACCTTTCAAAGACTAGGAAAGTGCTTGGGGATTATAGGAGAGAAACAATTCTTTTGCCTACAGCCTGTGAGGAAGAACACAGTGATGGTGGCAAATTCGGCTTAATCGAGGTCGTTCAACACCGGCTTCTAAGATGCACTCATTTGGGAGAAGACAACCTCATGACCACAAAACGTTGATAGGCTGCCGGAGATGGAGGCAAATTAGCCGATGCTCAATTGTGGATGTGAAGTGAAGAGGGGAGACAATCGCGCTTGGTCAAGTGAGGTGTAGGGTTTCAAATTGGGGATTATGGGAGAGAGAGTGAAAGACCAGGCTTAATAATTGATTGATTTTTCCCTGCTCGTTTTTTCTTTCTTTTTTCTGAGAATTAAGTGAATTTCCATGCAAGCCCTATAAAATGCCTGTAGGATCACCTCTGTACACCAAGCGCGGTTGAAAAAAAAAAAAAAGTAACGTTGTGGATAACAAGAATTTGCCAAAAAATCTTTGCAGCAAATGGGATTTTTGCATCAAAAGAGATAGAAAAAGAGGGGCTAAGCAAAAGGTCATCAGCCACCAAATGACAGTGGCAGCTTCCACTTCCATGGCAGCAACGGTCATCTTGCTCCACCGTCTACCCACCAAAACCACTGTCCACTGCTCCACATTGCCGTCTCTACCACCCCGTTTCTCCCCTTCAGCTTTGTCCACTTCCTTCATGCCCTTGCCGGGTAAAGTTCAATTTTTTTTTTCCTTCTTTTTGTTTTTTTTTTCCTGTTAATAGCACTGTGTAGGTCCAGGATAATCCTTTTATTCGACAGTGCTTTGTTATTTAATGTATGCATTTTAATTAGGCTAGTGTCTATTGCTACAATTCTACCATATGTCTTTTTCATTTTGTATTTCTTATGACAAATCTAGAGTCTTCTCAGTAAATATGATGGAGACAAATTGATTTCTTGAATACTGCCTTTATACTGGATTATGATCCTTAAGTTTCTATTTACTAATTGTAGGAATTAGTTCTATTGTTTTGACTTATGAACTATTGTACTGTTTCTTGGCATTCTCATATAAGTATCAGCAAGAACTAACAACCCAAAACCATAATTCTTTATGATTTATGAGTATTTTCGAATATTCTCTTCTATGAACTAAATTTTTTATTATGTTTTACTCGGATTTGCTAAAGGGGTTGTGGATGCTTAGAGCATGGACTTTCTTGGAAGGCTTTAGTTATGTATTATATTGCAGGAACTAATAAAATCTTGGAATTGTTAATGTGGGAGTCCAAAGGCCACATTGCTTAGGTTCTGAAACTGTGTTGTTCTGCATAAGCCTCATCACTTAGTTTTCAACCTTTTTGGGAATATCATAGCGGATGAATTGGTAGTTTTTGTTCTTGTTTCTTTAGTGCATTCATTTTTTTTTTTTTTTTTTAAATCTCTGTCAATATCAGTGAAGAACCTTGAGGTTGAGACCCGTTGAAGTGTCCATTTTTCTTGTGTATCCTGAATAAACCAGCATTTATAATTGTAATGCTTTCAGTAATGTGAAAGGGCTGGTACGTTGTCATATGGACTTGTCATTTGAAACCAATGAGACATGCCTACAATAATTATAGGGAGAATGTGGGAGTTAACGTACAAAAAGTTAGTGCTCATAACATTCGTCTTGATAGTGAGAATTACAAAAACGAATGATATTCACTGGCATTGGAGAGAAATGAAGATTACTCTCGGGATTGAGTTGTTTTGCTATGATAATTAGCTATTTCTACAAGAGTTTTCTTTGTAAGTCAAATCACAATATGTAATTTTGATTGGAGAAATTGAAATTTTAAATACTATTCCAAGTTATTTGATTACACGTAGATGTTGATTCGGTTGTCCAATGATAATTCCCAAGTCAGAGATTTTTGTGCCTTGAGTACAAATTTTGATATTTTTCAATATTTCTATGGCTATGTTGCTTAGTTTTTATTTTTAAACAGGGTCGAGGCGGTATTCTTTACTGCAGGTCAAAGCCTCATCATCAGATGAGACATCTGCGGTTGATACTAGTGAATTACTATCAGACTTAAAAGAAAAGGTAACTACACAAAATGTCATCTGCAGAACCTGTTTTTGGCTCCATGTTACGTTTGTACTGCTGAGTTATTCTTGTATTTATGTTTACCATTGTTCAGTGATTTGACTCTTCTCATTGTGTTTTGAGGTGGGATGCAGTTGAAAAAAAGTCTACGGTACTTCTCTATGGAGGAGGGGCAATTGTGGCAACTTGGTTAGCTTCCAATATTGTTGGCGCAGTTAATTCGGTTCCTTTGGTTGGTTCTTTCTCCTACGTGTCCATTTAGTGAAACAAATCGAGTTAGTTTTAGTTGTTTCTTCATTTACCAATCTGAGATATCATATTGTCCATTAAAATTTATCTCAGCTTCCAAAGATTACGGAATTGGTTGGTCTCGGATACACTGGATGGTTTGTTTACCGTTACCTACTTTTCAAGGTACGATTTCAAGGTCATTCTCTGGTGATATTTGTAAACTATTATACATAAAAAATGCTGTTTTTGTTGGGATTAATGGCCTTAAACTTTCTGCAGACTTATCGGCTTCCATAAATACAAAATGAAAACAGATATCTCTCTTGTCTCACTCATGTATCTCGAATTTGAGCGTAACATAAAAAATATATAGTTCATGTTTGACTAAGCCTGAAAGAATAGAAGTGTGTGGAAAGTAACAAAGACTCTGCTTTAAAAGAGCAAGTTTCCCAAATAAGTGACTTCTGGGAAAGCTCAAACACGTTTGATTCTTATTAGGCTTTGGCCATGTTTGGTTAAGCTTACAATTTCAGTATACCCAAATTTACTTATCCCAGTTCTGCGTCCCCCTGCCCTGCATCTGCTTGCCTTTCCCCACCCTTGTTTCACCTCTCCTGTACCCCCCCCCCCCCCCCCCCCCCCCCCCCTCTTCCCCCCCCCCCCCCCGCCCCGAACCCGCCCTCAATTGTTGCCTTAACTGGGAGCTCTCGAGTATCTTGGTCTCGTAGTAAGGCGGGGAAGGAGTTGTTGGAGGACGATAAACTTGACTTTTTAGTGTAGAAAAAGGCTGTTTGGACGAAAGATAACTAGTGGATGTATTTCACCTTGACAATTATAAGAACCCTCTATAGACAAATTGAGTTTTTGTAGTCTAAAGAATTTCTAGTGGCTAACAGTGTATTTCTATTACCAATTTCTCCACACAATGTTCCCAAGGATATTCATTCTTATTTAGTAAATGCCTCTCTTCATTGGATCCGAGTCCCATGATTTGGAAATGCATAAAATTCTCATGCTAATTCGTCATATTTTATTCTTTCAGTCAAGTAGAAAAGAACTGGCAGAAGAAATTAAGAGGTTGAAGAAGAAGATTGCTGGTACTGAGTAAATTTATGCAATATGGTGGCATATTCCTCGTATAATCATCATTCCAACGTCGGATCAAACTGATTTACATATTTTGTATAAGAGGTGGCCTATGTATTTATATTACACTTCACTTTGTTTATATTCAAAGAATATTTCAGCAATTTATTTTCACGTTTATTTGTGTTGTGTATCGTGAGCCTTCAAAAGTTCTCATGTTTCCTGTAAGAAACCTGCATTTAAAAAAAAAAAAGGTTGAACCCCAACCTTAAGGGATCCCACCGACCCTGCTCTGGGCCATCGTGGAGGAGGTAAATCGCAGGATGTGCCTCCCAGGAGTCAGGGTGGAGAGTACATAGATAGCCCAAGGCTGTTAACCCATATGGTAACTCCCGCTTGCAACAAAGCCAATTCCACCTTGCGGGGAATCGAATTCTGCACACTGCCGCGCTGAGCCCTATCCGCCCTCCCCTTTGCCACTAGAGATATGCCCTGGGTTAAAATCATAGAGAAGGAAGAAAAAGGCTCAGAAATTTTATGCTACCGAATACTTCCAACTTTAAGCTTTCAATCAATTGACAAATGGCCACTCTTAACAATTACCTTTGTTATGAACAAATGTGAGATCAATTCCATTTACGGTGACTATACTTTTACTTATCATCAACCAGGTCATTATATTTCAATTTTGTTTTGTCAATCCAATTACATTTTTATTTTATTTCCATAGAGTAATTTCACTTTGATTTAATTCCACTCGAATAATCCTACTTTTATTAATTTCAATAAACTAATTTTGTGACAGAAATTAATGACACGACAGTCGATAAATGATAATTATTACACGTAATCATTAGTCATTAGCTTGTGAAATAAACGATGACCATCATTTTTAGACTATTTTGTAATTGATCCTCATCAATCTAAGCAGTAGAAATTGGACAGAGTTATTCAATTAGAATCAAATAAAAGTATACTTATCTAATTGAATACATTGAAGTAAAATTACTCGATTTATATTAAGTGAAGTATAATTACCGTAAACGAGAATCGTCAAAAAATGTCATATACACAAGGTCCGGTAGGTGTATAAATTTTGAACTAAAAGCGTAAGCTTCAAGAACGTTCTATTATTCACATAATTAAATTTATACAAAAATTAATCAAAATTTTTTGCATTATTTTAGTTGAAAGAGATTGACGTAATGTTGATAATGTTGGAATACAGAAGCAGAATTATCTTGAAATTAATTTTTTTTAATTTTAATAAACTTATTTAAGTGGTCACTTGTATGTTATATAAAAAATAAAGGATTCAAATCTTTATCTAAATCCGATTATTAATTTTTGAATAAATTTTGAATCACGAACTTCTAACTTTTAATTGCAAGAATTTGATGGTTTAAATCTCCAAACCTTTTATGGTATTCTCCAAAGTCGAGATTATATCGGTGGATGGGCACCTTCTTTTAATCAAATCAAGAATCTAATTCTTCATATAATCATCATTCCAACATCACATCAAACTGATATACGTATTCTGTGCAAGAGGCATAAGTCCTATGTATTTCTATTACACTTCATTTTGTTTTATATTCGAAGAATATTTGAGCAATTTTATTTTCACGTATATTTATTTGTGTAATCATAAGCCTTCAAATGTTGTTCTCTTTGTAACAAGTTTCTTGTAAGAAACCTGGATTTAAAATCATAAGAAAGTAGAAAAAGGGCTCAGAATTTTTATGCTACCAAATACTTCCAATTTTTATTCAATCAATTGACAAAATGGCCACTCTAACATGTCGATGTTAACTTTAACCCTGTTTTTGTGGAAAAAAAAAATGTCGGTCAATTTCACTTACGATTTTCCACTTAGCGTCAATTAGATAATTGTATTTCAATTTTGTTTAATCAATTTAACTACACTTTATAATTTTATTTCAATTAGATAATTTCATTCAAATAAACACTCTTTGATTTGATTTCAATTACGGAAATTTTGTGCCCAATTTCACTAATAGAAATTGATAACGTGGCAATCAATAAATGATAGTTATAACATATAGTCATTAGTTGCTAGCTCGTGAAATAAATGATGATCATCATTTTTTGATTACTTCATCATCAATCCTCACCAGTCTAAATGGTGGAATTGAACGGAACTATCCAATTAAAATCATAGTTACCCAATTGAATAAAATTAAAATATTAGTTACATGATACAGTTCATGTCACTGTTTAAGAACTGTCTCTATAGGATTCAACCAAAAGCAAATAGTTCAAATAAATAACTAATTGAATTCTAACTATTTACAACAAACTAACTAATTACAGTGTGTGTGTGTGTGTGTGTGTGTAGCTTCTATCATACAGCTCGAGCTCTCTCCTCTCAAATCCCGCCATTTTCATGTCAAATTCCATTCTCTTGAACAAACCACTTCCATTTTCCGACAGCTTCAAGTTACTCTTCTCTCTTTGTGTACGTCAATCATTCTGTGACTGTATGCTGTTTCCATACATGATTATGAGGATGTGATGATCTTTATAAAAATTTCGGCTAATTTTCTGTTTTTGTTTTTACCTAAAATCAGTATTTTCTAGTATTATTTTTATTAATTTTTGGGCTTTGGAGATGAGTTTTTGCTGTTAAAATTGGGGAAAATAATAATCAAGAATCACTATCTTTACTTGTCTTCATTTGTTCTACAGGAGAAGAAAAAACCCCAACAGAAAATATGGTTAAGTTTTGGGTATTGCTTTTCTACTGTCTTGTCTCTTTGATGAGTGCTTTTACAGCCTTTCGCATTGTTGTTTCGATTCGAAACACCACTTTATCCTCGGAAGGTATTGAATCTAATTCTGGTAAGTTAAAATTTAAGTTCTTGCAGTTTTTCTCTTTTCTTGTTAATTCTTAGAATGGTATAACCTTCTATTGTGAGATAAAGCACATATTGCATATAGATAGGGGCTTTGTTGGGGCGTGAGAAGAAGACTATTTTTTCAAGGGGCTTTGTTGGGGCGTGAGAAGAAGACTATTTTTTCAAGGGGCTTTGTTGGGGCGTGAGAAGAAGACTATTTTTTCAAGGGGCTTTGTTGGGGCGTGAGAAGAAGACTATTTTTTCAAGGGGCTTTGTTGGGGCGTGAGAAGAAGACTATTTTTTCAAGGGGCTTTGTTGGGGCGTGAGAAGAAGACTATTTTTTCAAGGGGCTTTGTTGGGGCGTGAGAAGAAGACTATTTTTTCAACAATGTTGACGAGATTTTGGAAAGCAAATTGTGAAAAAGAACAGAATTCACATAAAATGCCAAGTAGAAAACGTTGAAGATAGAAGTGGAAAAGGAGTCGAACGTTGAACTGTAGGTGTAATCTATTGTTAGAAATATAATTAAAATACTAGGATTATCTGGTTTTGTAAATTTGACAGTGTAGATTTCGTAATCTTGAATCAAGATGGTTAACTTTGTCTCGCCCATTATCATGTTTAATTGCTTTTTGCTTTTCTTTTCGAAGAATTCTTTTTAGTCTGTATTGGGTACTGATAAATTATCTCTCTGGTTATTTCAGCTCCACGGGTGAATGTGTTTGGTAAACGTGGCTCATTGTATATAGAACCTTCGGATGTAAAACAGAATGGCACAGTGGGGCTTGTTAGTTTTATACCTTCAAGAAAAGAATCGGCAGGGACAATTCATTTTCATTTTCTATTCTTCTTATCTACAACTGTCTGTGCTGTATCAGCATTGTTAGCTATAGGTTACTATCTCGACAAATGGAGAGAACAGTCTCAACATGCTTGGATGGAAAATGCCATGCCAAGTCCAAAATTTTCAGAGGTTATGCATGATGTTTCTGCCTCAAGTACTTGTCATATATGTCTTGAAGACTATAATGTTGCAGATAAGCTTAGAGTTCTGCCATGCCACCACAGTAAGTCTTCCATTAATTTTATAGGATTTGTTTACTGTTATTCAGTATGAAAGCATTTCTTCCGGTACTGACACATGGCTTTGGAATTAAAACTGCTTGGGTATAATTCTTTATGCAATATGAATTTCGATTCCATATGCTTAATATTCTTCTGTTCTGTCGTTTACCCTAAGGAAAACGCATTAACTGTAGTCTTCTAATCATTCTATATGTAACTTTATTTTCTGTTGAGTGATTTTTAATCTTGGATTTTTGACAGGGTTTCATGCATATTGTGTTGATCCATGGCTGGCATTATTTCAAACAACCTGTCCTGTTTGCAGAGTTGATGTCTCACAAGTCAGAGTGACTATTGAGCGAATCAGAAGGATTGAGAATGCTACAGCTGATCTTCGGAGAAATGCTAATCGTTTGGTGAATCGCTTTTTTCTCTTCCAAGCAGGGATCTTCTTTTTCGCACAATGGGACCTCCCGTCAGAGCATAACATTTTTGTACTCAGTCTCTCCCTCATTGCAAGCTTTCGACTTGCTTATGCTTTCCCTTTAATTTCACTGGATTTACAGCATATGTATAATGAGATCGATTCAATCAAGGCTATCGATTATAGAGTTGCACGGTATTTCAGGATATGGCGCCTTTGTTTGGTGACATGTTTTATCAGTCTTGCCGTTGGTTTTGCCGTTGTCTTGCCAATTGCATTGGTGACTAAAACCTCCCCTGCTTTCTATTGTAAAATTTGTTTTGCGGTGATGCTAGGCACGTATACAATGCAATCGTGAACTTTCTGTCTAGCGAAAACAAACAAGCGATGTGGGTTTTTCTCATCCTATGAAGATGACTGGATTTTTCCGTCTTATTATCATTATCATTATTTTTATTTTTTTTTCACATTTCATACTTTTTCGTATGAGAATTAATCTGGTTCTTACTTTCTTATTTCATATATATATAAATTTTTTTTTCCAAATGAACAAAATGTTATAATATTTTGTGCGAATTAGTATAATTATGATCGATTTACTCACAAGGCTTAAGTTAAAGCATTTTTTTGGACAATTATTTTATTATAATAATGTTCATGTAGACCATTAGATATCGAACTGTAATGAAATAGATACATATTATATATAGGAATGATTTAGCAGGTTCCCTAGAAAAAATCGTATGAGAATTAATCCATTGATGTATGAGAACAATTTCTTCTTTTAAATCTATCCCCGCACTATAGATAGAGTTATTTTCTTGTTAAAAACAATGATTCATGGCATTAGCAATTGAAACTTTCGCAATTTTTTGGTATACGTTGCAGTAGTAGGAAGAAATATTTAACGTATGTTGTGACTCTTATTATAGAGAATGTGAATTCCATAATATGTCACCTTTGTTGTACTTGATGGGATGTTTAACAAAAGTAAAACTTATTTTTATATCATATAATTGTGACCAACACGCGAGATGCGACAAACAATTGTGACTCTGACTACTGCTATCTCAAACAATTTCAACAATTTTGCGACTGTTGTTCATCAAATGATTGCCAATTTATGACCATTGTGACATTTGACGAAAAAGTAATTTGTTCTTGTTATCATGTGGCAAGTTGGGGTTCACGTGGAAGGTGACGATGGCACGCAGTAGTGAGGGATTGGTTGAGGTTGGGTTGCATACTTCAGTGTTATTTTTTTTTTTTTAAGTAGTGTTTTATGTGAAAAAATGTGACTTTACAATTTTATCCTATTATAACTGGTCTAATAGGGTTGTTCTCAAGCAAGAGTTTAATGAATTTTAAATGATTATAAATTCTAATGAATTTGGTGGATTTAAATAGATCCTTACAAATTTCACAAGAATCTCATTAAATATAGTGAAATTTCAAAAGATTTACTTATTTGTATTTTTAAACTTGAAATCCATTCAAATCTTTTAAAATCATTCTATTAATGAAATCTTTATAAATCCACTAATTATTGAGGATACTTAAATTTTAAAAGATTTCATTAAAATTTCAATTGGGGACACCTAAATTTTAATGAATTTAATTAAAATTCAATAAAATCTCAATTTAAGATACGTAAGTTTATAATGACTTTTAAACTCCATTGCAATCTCAATTGAACACATCTCCCTAAATTTGGTCGAAATACATTTTTCAGGTCAACTAAAGATCAAATTCATCCATTTATCTTTGTTTTCTAATAAAATGAAATGTTTGAAATTGTGAATGGCACGAAGTGAATGATGAAATAAAATTCTGCAAAAAAGAGAATGATTTGGGACTGCACCTCTCTCTCTCAATGTATTAATCACTTGATTGGGGTCCATTTAAAAATGACTGGATTCGAATCGAAAAAAGGAAAAGGCCCTTATACAGGGGCCCTGTAATACGGGGGGTCGAGCTGCCCCTGTGATAGGTTAGGGGCCTGTACGTGAAGTAGGTCCCAAAAAGGAAAAAAAATCCTGTAAAGCCCAATTAGAAGTCACGTATAGGAACTATTACCCATGTTCATATCTTCTTCCGTTATTCATGGAGGGAAGTGAGACAAGTGGCTAAAATTTTCTTCCTCGATATTACGCTAAAAATTGGGAGAGACTCAAAAAGGGGGGATATATTCATGACCACTTGGCACCAGTTTATCTTGTGTTGCAGTGATTTCTACTCAAATTCTTCATCAACGAAATTGGAAGGTATTATCGGATTTTATTACTGTAAAAGCAGGCTTTATATGTTGAAATCACACTAGATCTAATTGTTGAATGATTTAATTTCAATTCAACTCATAATTTATTTATTTTCCAAAATTGTTGTTTCTTGATGGTAATCTTCCTCTTATGGTTTTTCGACAAAATTCCTCTTGAATTTTTCATTCGGTTGTATACGGGTTTCTCCTTTCCTTAAAAAGTGGCTGCCCTTCGAAATACCCAGGACCAAAATCCTGTGGGGGCAGTTTCCCACACTAGACCCCAGGTGTCTCCGTCCCTGCATTTATATGAAATTGTTGACACCCTAAAAGTAAAGCCCAATTCGAATAGCCCAAAGAATGAAGCCCAACTCGGCAATTCAGGATGAAGGCCCAAATAGGGTTATTAATGAATGCAGTGAAAGCCCACGAACGCGGTAACACCATCGCCCAAACTTACAAGACGCCCAAGATTTGAGTAAATGAAGTGCCTTGCAGTCGCCCAAAGTTATAACCCCGTTCTCGCCCAAACCTTCGAATCGCCCAGGATCTTAGCAAACATAAGTTATTATGGTTATCCAAAAGTACAGTTATCGAAGCAGTTATTGGGTAATCTTATCACGTTCCGCGATTCAAGAAGTTCAGTTGAAGACGGTTGAACGACAAAGAGTAGTGATAACATTTAGAGACGGCAGTTCCACGATAAGTTGGCCACCATGAAGAAAGTGGGCAGTTATAAAGTAATTGAGCTGTTTCTAAGTGGTTGATCACAAAGAAAGCATCAGGGGAATATAAAAGGGAGAAAAGACATAGAGCAAAAGACTCCGAATCAAACACTCTCAAACAGAGAATATATAATTTCAATTTCTTAGTTTAAACTTAAAATATTTTTTTCAGTACTCGTGTGCTTGCGCCCCTTGGAGGCATTTCTGTTTAACTTCCAATTGTAAAGTCATTGCCAATAAAACACTTCTTTTTGGGACTTTGTCTCAAGACATTTGTCCCTTACACAATCGTCTGACCCCTTTTAAATTGTTAGCGACTACCCGCGCAAAACAATTTAACACGCCCAGTGGGACCTTGGTGTTTGGTGTTGAAGATACAAAAGAAAAAACAAATATGCCTCAGAAATCTGATAAGGAAGCAGCAAGTCAGGGAAGAGTCCAGTCTATGATCGAGCGATATGAGGAGTAGCATAGCTCTCCACGAACAGATGGAAAGAATCAGAGCAATCATAGTCGTTACGAACCAATGACAGAGTTGAGTCCTCGAACCATGCGTGCATTATTCGGAGAATTCACACAAGATGTTGTTGAACAGGTAAATCTACGAAATATTCATAATATGGAAAGATTTACCCAAAATGGGAATGCACATTATGACAACATGGCCAAACAACTGAACACTTTGAACGAAATAATGAATAAGTTAGTAGGCCAAATTTGTCAGCCAGTTGTGTCTCTTACAAAACACTTTCAAACTGGGACAATTGTGGGACATAATCCCCCAGTCCTAAGTTTAAATCAAGGGGTAGAACCACCTTTTGATTCCTCTACTTCAAACCAAGGGAGTGGTGCAATACCAAATCAGAATAGTGGCATTGGTACGTCTAACTTGGGGGGATAATCCAAATGTAAGAGATAATATCCTAAATAATGGGCAGAATACCCCACGTGTTAATGAGAGAATAAATGTTCAGGCTAATGGTAACAATGGCCCAAATCATGGTAACTTTGTTGCCAATCAAGGACCAAACATCAAGCCTCAAGCAAATCAACCGATCAACCAACCTGTAGGAATTCCATATGACCCCAACATTATGTTGAGGAATCAGATTATGGAAATCGTATAGGACCAGATGGCTTTTGGAGTACGTCCTATCATTAGGCCGACTTACACAAAGCCATATCCTGATTGGGTAGATCAAGCACAGCCATGGCCTAGAGAGTATAAAGTGCCAGAATTCTCACTGTTTACCGGTTTAGGAGAGGTGTCTACTCTAGAACACATAGGGCGATTCACACTGCAAAGTGGTGACGTAACTAATTACCATAAAATGAGGCTGTTCCCTAGTTCATTAACGGAGTAGCCTTCTCCTGGTTCATCAATTTGCCAGCAAACTCTGCACGCTCAGTTTTATAAGACTGAGTCTGAAGTTACTTTGGCCGATTTGGCGAATTTACGTCAAATGTCAAACGAATGGGCAGAAGGTTTCCTTCAAAGGTTCAAAATAGCAAGAAGTAAATATTTTGTACCTTTTCCTGAAAAGGAGTTTGTCAAAATCGCTCAAGGTTGTCTAAGTTTTGATCTAAAAAGAAGTTCCAAGACAAGGAATTTCCTGATCTTTTCCAATTGAGCGCGAACGTGATTAGGTATGAACGATTAATAAGAGAGGAAGAACAAATGAAAAATTCTAGCAAAGGGACTTATTATAGAGACCCAAATTTTGATGTTCATACCATTAACGACGAGTATTACGATCAAACCGAAATGTGTTTGGCTGAATTAGTTAAAGGAGACACATATACTTGTCCTATAATGGCTAAACTTAGACCGTCAGGCAAGGATGAGCTTATAAAAGATGAAAACATAAAGGTTAGAACGTTCTCGTTCGATGTAACCAAAACTGACCTTATAGTTGATAAATTATATAAGGATAAGCAGATAAAGCTGAGCGATGAGCAAAAATTGCCAAGCCCTGAGCAAATTAAGGGTAAAAAATATTGTAAGTGGCATAATGCATGGTCACATTTGACTAACAACTGTTTGGTTTTTCGCCATGTGTTACAGGATGCCATTGAATCAAGACGAATTACATTTGAGGATAAAAGGAAGATGGCAATAGATGAAAATCCTTTTCCACAGCCACTTGGGATGAACATGGTGACATCTGGTTTCAAAAACAAATTGCCAAAATTCAAGTTGGTTATAGATGATGGAGAAGAAGACCCTGGACCACATTCCAGTGTCTTTGAACATATCAAAGGGAAGGAGCTCAAAAAGGATGAAGATGTCCTACGTGCAAGATGCAAAAAAGAAGTGAGTGCAAATGCAGAGAAATCAGGATATGGCCGCATCACCATCGCCCTAATTTTTTCCCAAACGCTCAGTCTGGTAGAAGGCAGGGTACATCGTTCTATAAGGGACCGCCTTTTGAGAGGCAGTTCGGGCCAGTAAATAATGGGAGAACATTCAGACCACAACCTAGCCAACCAAATGTATGGCATTCTTTCCAGTATGAGGCTGGAAGGGCGATACCTTTCAATGAGATGACTAGAACCCAACAAAGGCATTTTCAACGGAACTACGGGCGAATGATGAGGCAACAACAGGAAATGTTGCGTCCTAAGGCACCTAGACTACTCGAAGCGGCTAATCAGAATGTTCTCAAAGATAGTGAAGAGACTATTACAGGCAAACCTATGGAAGAATTGCCAGAGACTTCTTCTGGGAGGTCGAAGTTTGAGCGAAACAGAAGGGATAGAGAAGATCCAGATCAGCCCCTTACTATCCAATTTGGTACGTTACCTCCTGTCGTGGCTAATAACTATTTACTAGCCAATGAGTTCAAGAATAAAAAGAAAGGAGAAGAAGAAAATAAGGATAATGAAGAGGAAGCATGCATGTTGGAATATGAAGAAGGCCAAACTTCTAGAGAGGCCTACAATGGTGAAGAAGATGATGATATGACAGACATCGAGGATGAAATCGATCTGGAAGCGAAAAGAAGAAGAAGAGGAGTATCGTACAATACTCTGTTGAAGTAATTATATCGAGAGGGAGTTCGTGAAGTAGATTTATTGGGAGAACCATCTGGGCGTTCTTTCGATTTTTATGTACTGTACGGGATGCCCAAAAGGAAGAAGAGAGTGCCTCGCTCTGAAAAGTATGGATCACCTCCAAGAATAATGTCTCCTCCCACAGGTTGGGTAACTGAACAAGAAGTATTAGAAAATAGTAAAAAGGAAATTCAGGAGACAGAGGTTCAGTGCGATATGCTGCACGTTGACTTATCACAAAAGGGTAACTCGACGGAGGACAAGCAAGAAGTGGAAATAGATGCTGCCGAAAAAGTTATTTTTAAGCGACCAGCCATGAAATTGACCAAACACTTGAGACCATTGTACGTTAAACTCTAGTTAACGATATACCCGTGGCAAAAGTGCTTGTCGATAATGGAGCAGCTATAAACACCATTCCATCTAGGATGATGAGGAAATTCGCAAAGACAGAATGTGATATGATCTCGACAGAAGTCATCCTGACAAGTTTCAATGGAGAGGCAACTTCAGTTAAAGGGTTTATGCCATTCGACATAACTATAGAAACAACTACTAGGACCACGGTCTTCTTTGTGATAGATGGTCCCACTAGTTACAATGTGTTATTAAGAAGAGATTGGATACACAGAAGTCGCTGTACACCTTCATCGCTCAATCAGTGCCTAGTTTTTTGGAATGATAAGGGCGAAGCAGAGGTGGTGGAGGCCGATCATAGGCCTTTTGTCGCAGAAGCAAACTCAGTAGAAAGGTTCATGTACGAAGGAAATTATGGAACTGTCAGAGTAGTCCAAGATGGAGAAGAAACTCAGATTGTCGCGCAGAGTGAAGATCCTTTTTCGGTGGATGCACTCACTGAAATGTTCAGTCAAATGAGGCCAAACATAGTGGCCCTGGAGGAGCCAGTAATTGGCAAAAGAATAATCAAGGAGTTTTAAATGAGTTGTAAGCAACAAAGACAAATGACCGATATTCAGGCCTTCAAAGCCAAATTAATGGTTTTCAATAAAGAATGCAAGGACGAGACGAAAGGAGCAGCAGCCTTGAAAGCATTGAGAGACAAATTGGCAGTGTTTGAGTTGGAACAAAGTATTGGCCAAGAAGTCAACAAGGTGGATTGTTTAGAAGGAGAAGTGCCTACAAGGGAACTGGATGACGAAGTGATAGGGATTGCCAAGCCAAGCCTGGATACGCTCAAGTACAAGACCCTCTGATTAGAGTAAATATTAGCAATGAAGGAGAAGATCGCCCAAATGCTCAATCAAGAGGACGAACTAAAGCTTTTTCGCCACTTTTAAAATTGAAAAATCAGGACGAATTTGTCTGGAAAGAAGAGCATCAAAAGGCTTTTGAAAGACTAAAGACATACTTATCAAGTCCACCAGTATTGGTGTCACCAATTCAAGGACGACCAATGAAAGTGTATGTATCGGATGAAGAAGAATCAATAGCTGGAATGGTCGCGCAAGAAGACCAATTTAGTGAAGAAAGGGCGATTTACTACTTGAGTAGAAGGTTAACAAAATGTGAATGTAATTATTCTGCCATTGAAAAATTATGTCTTGCATTGTATTTCACATGTACAAAATTAAGGGCTTATTTACGGCCCGTAACCGTTTATTTAATTTCTAAAGTAAATTTGGTTAAGTATATGTTCTCTCGCCCTATTTTGCACCAAAGGGTAGGCCTTTGGACATTAGCCTTATTAGAATTCGAAATACAATACATACCCCAAAAGGCAGTAAAAAATCAGGCTTTGGCTAATTTTCTGGCCGATCATCCATGCCTTGATATGCCTGAAGAAATTGAGTTAGAGATCAATTTATTTGAATTAAAACCTTGGGTTTTATATTTCGATGGATCGAAAACCTCTAAAGGTGCAGAAGTAGGGATAGCATTGATAAACCCTTTAGGGATTTGTTACAAGTTTCACATTCACTTTGGACAGAATGTGCACCAACAATCAGGCCGAATTCGAAGTCTTAATCGTGGGCCTAGAATTAATGATAGATATGGGAATAAAGAATGTGATCATTAGAGGCGGTTTTCAATTGGTAATTCACCAATTGATTGGTGATTTTAAATGCCAAAGTGATTCCATTATAAATCAATATGAAATCACCCAAGAGTTGTTGGAAGAATTCGACCAAATAGAGCTTCAATGTGTTAATAGGATATATAATGACGTAGCAAACGAATTGGCCTAGATGGCCTCAGGGTACTCAAAGGTTTTAAATTGAAAGTCCACTTGTGAGTATGGAACAATATTGCCCGTGATCCAAAGAAGGGCGAGAACGATTGAAATTCATTGCATACAAGATGGAGATGCAATAGATTGGAGAGTAGAGATTAAAAGGTTTTTTATAGAACCTAATAAAGGAGATAGTAGAAAAATGAAATTGCGTTTGCTAAACTATACACTGATAGATGAAGAGTTGTTTAAGAAACGCTCTGATGGTATATTGCTAAATGTGTAAGTTTGCAAGAAGCTAGGACGATCATGACTGAAGTGCACGAAGGGATATGTGGAGCACATCAAGCTGGTCAAAGGATAAGATGGTTAATTATTAGGAATGGATATTTTTGACCAAAGATGGGAGAATCATGCGTTCAGTATGCAAAGAGTTGTCTAGCATGCCAAAAGCATGGTCCAATACAAAGGGTGCCAGCACGAGAGATGGCCCCTATTATCAAACCTTGGTCGTTTAAGGGTTGGGCGATAGACCTGATAGGGAAGATTTATCCCCCATCGTCCAAGCAACATACCTTTGTTATTGTTGCAACTGATTATTTCACTAAGTGGGTAGAAGCGATACCTTTAAAGGAAATCACCTAAAAGAATGTCATAGAATTTATCCGTGACCACATCATTTATAGATTTGGAATTCCACAAACTTTGGTGGTAGATCACGGAACATCTTTAAATGGGGATCAAGTGAATAAATTCTTGGGCGAGTTTAGAGTTAAATTAGTGAACTCCACACCATATTACGCTCAATTCAACGGACAAGCAGACTCTTCTAATAAGATTCTAAAAAATATCACAAGGAAAATGATAGATGAAAATGTCAGAAATTGGCACGAATGCCTAAACAAGGCCTTATGAGCTTATAGGGCGTCGCCTCGGTCAAATACAAAAATTACTCATTTCCAACTTACTTATGGACAAGAGGCCGTTTTCCCTATGGAAATCAACGTGCAATCAATTATAGTATGTTTGCAACATAAGTTAAGTGGTGATGAGTATACCGAATCACTAGTTCAAAACTTATTGGAGTTGGACGAATTAAAGTTGGACGTCCTAGATAGATTGCAAGTTCAAAAACGAAGAATGACTAAATTTTATAATAAAAAAGTTATAGCTAAGTCATTCAGTCTGGGCGAATTGGTTTGGAAAGCAATACTCCCTTTGGATAGCAAAGATCCAAAGTATAGCAAGTGGTCGCCCAATTGGGAAGGACCATATAAAGTAAATAATATGTTGCCTAACGGAGCCTATCATTCGGAAGATTTAGACGGTACCAAGCACATGAAGTTCATTAATGGTAAATATTTAAAAAAATATATTCCTTTCTTATGGGAAAGTGAACAAATAAAAGTGTAATTAAATCGCATTGAACGATCGTAGAGTAAAAAGGGCCAGAGCAAAATACTTTCAAATAAATTCCTTTATTATCAAACGTTCATTACAAAGTTGCAAAATACAAAATGTTAAATGCTCTATAAACTACAATTAAGAACAAATTAATCTCCCGGTCGATCGCCGAGTAAGAGGGTGTATTGGTCTTGATTGCCATCCTGATCATACTGCTACAAAGGCAAGCAGAGAGGCCGAGAAGCACTCTCAGCAAGTAGAAAAGAAGAAGAAGTACCCTCACATCGCCTTCCTAAATGCATCGCTGCAATGACGGGTAAGGAGACTGAGAAGCACTCTCAGCAATCAAGATGGCTTGCAGACGTCCTCAAAAACTGTCTTTCATCATCGAACTCCTTGTAAGGAACATGAAGACAATGGAAAGAACTTTGCTGGCCAAAGAATATTTTTTATATCTTCCATACCAAAGGTGACATCAAGAAAGATGACAAAATGCGCGGATCAAATGATCCATTTCCATGGAAGATGAAGGTTTTGGATCGATTGTCAAAATGCCAAACAATGGCAGCAAATTGGTTTTGAAGAAGAAAATGGAAGTGAAAACGACAAGTGTGGAATATAAGTGCATTTATAGAGACGTGAAGGTGAAGAGACAGAATATGAACAGCCACATTCGTGCCTAGTAACTAGAATCAAATGGCCCGAAATCTTGGGAAAAGAGACAGAAATACCAAGAAAAAATGTGTGTGAATCTTAGCATAAAGCAGTTAAATGTTTGGGGGGTTGACGATTAAAGACAACGTCAATAAATACACAAGAAGACAAGTTAATCGTTCATTAATGATAATGGTTGCTGGTATGTTCAGAATTCAGTACAAGGTTACAAGAGGAAAATTAATATGAAATTACAAAAAGAAAAGTTAAGGCATTAGATGTCTTAATTACAAATCGCCCCAGACTGAACGAATCTTTTTCCTAAGTCTCCCCCAATTCTCGCTTTGCTGAGAAGAAGTGACATTCAATTCAGCCACAAAATCATCATCAACCTCCAACTTCTTGTACTGTTCGACCAAAGACTTGGTTCTCTCAATTCCTTAGGAGGCATTGCATTTTTTGGCAGCCATTCTCGCCTTGCAGTTGTCCATCTTTGCTTGAAACTCCTTCATCTGTGTAGCCAAAGTGGTCATCAAAGAGTCTTCAATCATGACTTCAGAAGAGATTTCTTTCAATTCGTCCTCAACTTTGTTGATCTCCAGAAGCAAAGATTCTCTTTCAGATACAGCGTGAAGATATTGAGTACTTTTGGCCTTCAGTTCAACATTTTTGGCCAGCAAGGAGAGAACCTCGGAATGGACAACTTTCAACGTCGCTTTAAAATTAGCAGAAAGATTGAGTGACGGAAGAGTCAGTGCTTGCTCCAACTTCGCACTCAAATGCTCAAGCTTATTCTTATATTTGGCAGCACTAGCCCGACCGATGTCCATATCCATAAAGGACACATACTCAAATATCGACTGCTTGAAGAACTTCATATCTTCCTCTGAAGAAGCAGAAGGACGACTCGTTGAAGCAGGGTGAGACGTCTTGACTTGCCCCCAAGAAGTGAACAAGTCTTGGATGAAACGCACAATCTTATCAGCATCCTGCAAAGAAAGTTGCCTACATTGAAGGTTTTCATTACAATGAAAAAAGTGGAAGTAAAAGTGAATCAGAGATTACCTCATCAGCAATCTTGAGAGGTGGCATATCCCCAGCCAAATCTACCACCTGTGGCTCCACCACTTGTGAGGACTTCCCCTTGTCTGAGCGAGAAGACTTTGCCACAACGGGCAAACCCATGGGAGCATCTGTAAAACTCAAAAAGCAACAAATCAAAAACCAATAGTGCAAACAAAGGTAAAACATCAAAAAATGTATTACCTTCTGGTTCAACGTTTGGGGGGTTGACGCCCTGAGAAGAAGGTGGCTCATCCATTGGTTGTGATGAGGATTCTGGAACTGAAGGTTTCTCTTTAAGCGTAGTCCCTTCATCAGTTGGTTTGGATGAAGCAGCCTCAGTAGAGGGTGATGGAACAGGAGTGTCATCATCATCATCCTCCAAAACGGGAGATGCTAAGGCTGGCCATTTGCGGCTTGGGGCACTCTTAGCTACAGTAGGCTTGGCAAAAAGAGAAGTAGATGGATGAACATACTGTTTAGCACGAGCGGAAGAGGAGGGACTCCTAATGGACACAGGGGTGACCAAAACAGGATAAGTGGAAGAAATGTCCGGCTGATCCAGTGAATGGAAAGCGCGATTGGCATCAGTTGCAAACAATCTGCACTGCACTGATAGTCAGAGTTGTTCAAAAAGGGGATGGATGGCATGGCAAGGATGGAAGGGGGCTAATGAAAAGTTACTCGTCAAAAGAATATTGCGAGCATCTATAGCTTCTGCCTCTGCCTTATTAATGGTGTGGAAGTGATCTATCAAATTTCTAGAATAATAAGGGGGAACAGGCCAAGTTTGGTCAAAACCAAGTTGACGAGCAAAAAATTGGGAAGCATATATTTCAACCCCAGCTTTAGCATTGGTTCCAGTCAAAATATCATGGAACAACTCCCTTCCGGTCAAAAACTGAACCCAAACGAGCAGAGAGGTGCTCGCACTGTCTAGAGTGAATGGGGGTTGCACATAATCTGGAGTTAAAAAGGGAGGAGAAGAAAAGAAAGAAGGAATTGAATTCAAAGTATAAAAAATTGAAAAATGTCCCTTCTGGACATATTTACAGGGCTCAGTGGGCCAATAGCTAGCGCATAGCAGCTAGCGAAAAGAAGGGAAAAGGATAGAGCACCAAGTGAGGGAAAATAGGCTCTCAACCACATTTGAGTGAACCAAAGAGGCCCACTGTTGGCGGGAGATGCACCATTCTTCAATTGGAATTGGAGAGAAGTCATGCCTCTATAAAGGGCAGCCAAAAAGAAAGAACACAAATTCAGGAGCCTGCCATGCGTCAATTCGTGCGCTATAGGTAAACAGCTCATAGAAGGCTTCATACTTGGCATACACAGAACATATTTACAAAGCCAAATCTGAATAAAGGCCACACACTTAGCATGGGAAGGCTCAGCGCTCGAGTGATTATAACAGCTTTACAGGCTTGAATAGGACTCGGTGAGTTTTCTGTCAAATTTTGGAGCGACATCAGAAATCAAAATACCAGGGAAAATGGTATCGCCCAAAGGTGGCAAATTTACTAAGGCCCTAACATCCCTTAAAGTAATGGACATGAGACCAAGAGGGAAAACAAAAGTATTATACTCAGAGGACCAAAAACTTAATGCAATAAGGAAAAGCGCTGAATAAAAAATAGGGGGTTGAAGAGAGATTTCTAACAAATCAGAAATCCTAGCACTATCAAAAATTGCCTTGGTAGGACCATGGTCTACAAGAGGAGCATGTCATCTACGGAAAACGACATCAGATTTAGGCCAAATGCGAATACCTCTTTCGCGAAGCGGCCTCAGCGGCAAAGAGTTTAGAAACGGAGGGTCTTGAGTACAAGGAAACAGCTGGCCCACCGCCACTTGTTCGACGGTCTCGGCATTTTTAAATGAAGGACCTAGATAGAACTCATTGAGTTCGACATTGGTTGGTGCGAGGAAGTTCGGAGTTATATATGGCCGAGTGAGGATCTTCTGGAAGTCTTCAAAACTGAAAGAGTCACCAGATTGAGATTATAAAGCAGCCATTAGGAACGAAATAAAGTTTTGTTGAGATTTGCTTGAGAAATGTAGCAGAGAAGCAAGAAGATGAACAGCAATATTGCGAGAGAGAAGCGTAGAATAATGAGGCGTGATTTAGTAGTGTGATAAAATGGCGTGTATTTGGGGGTTATAAAGGTTTGCAACGTCGCACCTTTTCAGGCTATGGAAGAAAATAATGATTGAAATTCTTGGGAATTTCAAATGTTGTTGGGAAACACAAAGTGAATATGGCAACAATTAATAATTGGTATTAATTTTGCCATATTGGGGGGTAATTGTTGACACGTTAAAAGTGCAGCCCAATTCGAATAGCCCAAAGAATGAAGTCCAACTCGACAATTCAGGATGAAGACCCAAATATGATTATTAATGAATGCAGTGGAAGCCCACGAACGGGGTAACACCATCACCCAAACTTACAAGACGCCCAAGATTTGAGCGAATGAAGTGCCTTGCAGTCTCCCAAAATTATAACTTCGTTCTCGCCCAAACCTTCGAATTACCCAGGATCTTAGCAAACATAAGGTATTATGGTTATCCAAAAATACAGTTATCGAAGCAGTTATTGGGTAATCTTATCACGTTCCACGATTCAAGAAGTTCAGTTGAAGACGGTTGAACGACAAAGAGTAGTGAGCATTTAGAGACGGCAGTTCCACGATAAGTTGGCCACCATTAAGAAGTGGGCGGTTATAAAATAATTGAGCAGTTTCTAAGCAGTTGATCACAAAGAGAGTATCAAGGGAATATAAAAAGGAGAAAAGACAGAGAGCAAAAGACTCCGAATCAAACACTCTCAAACAGAGAATATGTAATTTCAATTTATTAGTTTAGATTTAAAATATTTTTTTCGGTACTCGTGTGCTTGCGCTCCTTGGAGGCATTTCTGTTTAAGTTCCAATTGTAAGGTCATTGCCAATAAAACATCACTTTTTGAGACTTTGTATCCAGAGATTTGTCCCTTACACAATCGTCTGACCCTTTTTTAATTGTTAGCGATTACCATCGCGAAAAACAAATAAATCTGTTCGTGTCCAATTGGAACTGGGTTCAAAATTAAACCTTTTATGTTGTTACCAACATAAGTTTGACTATGCATTGTTTTCTGCAGAGAAGCTAAAAGAGGGTTTCTTGGATTGGGACGATTTAGTGAAAGATGATGCGAATTACTGAAATCAAGAAGTTAAAGCTCTTGCAATCATCTTTGGAGTTATTAAGCTATCAATATTTACAAAGATGCTCCGTCAGTGGAACAGCTAAGGGGAAGGGAAAAATCAAAGCAGGACAGACGTTGAAGCGGTCAAAAGTCACTACAAAAAAAGGGTCAGCAGTTTCTTCTCAACCAGAAGGACCTAGAAGGGGAAGTGAATTCGATGAAATGGTTGATAAATGCTTGAGTGCAACTTCCCCAATCAGATTCTTGAAGGCTAAAGAAAAGGCGAGGGAAGCTGAGAGAGAGAAAATGGGACTCATAAGCAAAGCCCGCGAGCAAGAGATTCAGAAACTGAAGAAGAAAGGAGAGGATTTTGATTCACCAATGATAATTGGAACTCCAGGCACGGATTTAATCACTTTAGGTGTGGTCGATGCAGATAAAATTCCAAAGTATGAGCTGACTGTTGAGGATGGGCGGAGGCTTGCAAAAGAGTATAGTAGAATTTTGATGAGGAAGCACAGAGCGAGGCAGCGGAGTCGACACTCTTGAGGTTGAAGAAGGAAGCAATTGAGGCATTGCCCGAGAACATGAAGGCTGCTGCTTTGGTACCGAATTTGACTCCTTTTCCCATGAACAGATTTATGGCAACATTGACGCCACCAATTGAAGGCTATATTGAGAAGATTAACGAGGCAGCTAGGAAGAGTGCTGGGAAAGAGAAGCTCAGATAATGAGAGGTAAGGATTTCTATTTAACTTTCTTTATGCATTGAGTCATTTTCTCATAATGGATATCCTATTTGTGTCAAATTCAATTGCTTTAGACTATGGTACCAGAATATGGATACATCATTAGATTTTCCCATTTTAACACTGGTTTATTGAATGTAGTATGTCAGTCAGATCCTAAATTTATGGCATTATTTCATTAGTTAATGGTATTGTGCTCATTGATACGCTGAGACACGATTGAGTAACAATTTTCTATGTGATTTGAAGCCTAACTCTGTCATTTTTCTCTTTGCAGCGTGCATGTAAGCCATGCTAACTATAGTATCTCGAACTATTTTATTCTTTTTTATGGTATGACATAGAAACTGCCAAATTTAGAAGATACATGGACTACAACAAGACAAACCATAAAGTCTCATTTGGGTCTAAGTTATTAAGGGCCTGTTCGGTAGTGATAATGAGAATTGATTTTTTGACCGTTAAAGAGAAAAGTGGATCCCACCTATGAGTGAAGAAGTAAAAAATGACGGCTGGAATAGTGAAACAACGGTAAAAAAATTGATTTTTTGGAGTTGAAAAATTACTACCAAACGGGGGCTAAATGTGGTGTGTAAATCTGCAATTTAAAATTCATTTAGTGCTAGCCCAAGTGCCGAGCAGACTTGAAGCTCATACTTGACTTGATAATGTTCGAAGTTGAGCATGTAGGTTCTTCCTCAGTCGTTTTGAGCCCCGAGTTTGTACCTAAATTAAAAGCTTTACCAAGGATAGGCTTGGATTCAATCAGGTTTATCAGTGTTTTGGCATGAGGTGCATACCTTAAGGCATACTTGAGGGCCAGGCTCTAATCAGGATCTCATAGCGCAAGCTTTGATTCCCATTTTGCAAGGAGTAAGCCTTGAGGGCACTTTATCACTCATGATCCAAGGCTGTCGAGTTGTGCACTCCTTAGTTGCTAATTTTTACTCCAAAGACGTGGCACTAAATTTCAGTGTAGTGATTTATAAGCCCTCTCAGGATATTTCTCTGTTGCTTCAATTAGATGCAATGGGTGTAAACCTATTTTTTATGTAGAGGGCTAATATTATTAGCATTTCTTTGTGAATTGACAAATTAGGAACATGAGTTAGGAAATTGCTAGTGGTAGTGTCTGCCAGTTATGTCCATTTTTGTGGTAGTTCTGCGCATGGTAGCTCCTGTGCAACACCAGAAAATCTTCACACTGCTATTAATTGATTTGTGATATGATGATATTGCAAACCACTTAGAAGTCCTGATTGAGAAGTGCCAGTGACTGCTTGAAATATGCATATGCGCAATATGACTTTATACTAATCATCCATATTGGTCTAGTAACTTTATGTATCGGAAGTCAATTTTATAGATATAGTAGTTGTTTATTATACTATTAGAGCCAATTCCTTTTTGTAAGAGTCCAACAAAATCTCTAAATTTAAAATTTAAAAATAGTGTGTGGATTTGAGTCCATAAGTGTAGAGAGCAGTGTTCTGAAAACCGCTCCTAGGCGCCTCGTGGATGAAATGCCACGCCTTGATAGTTAGTGTGAAACTGATAGTTGATCACTTAATGTACGACTAGGTGCCTAGGCACGCGTTATTAATTTTTTCTATTTTTCAAATTATTTTAAGAGTCTTTTATTTGATGTTAATTTATTTATTTTTTTAAATGTCTTTTGTTTACATTAGTTTCAAGTTTTTAAACGATTTTATCTTAACAAAAGTAAAGAATGACTTTATTCGATAAAGAGTTGGATAAGATTTAAGCTACTGTGCTATTTATATTATGTAATTATAATTTTGAGACTTAACCTTTCGTTGAAAACTTCAAAAGTATGTATAAAGTTTCTATAAATCTATTAAGTAGGTACTTATAAAAAAAAAAAAAAAAAAAAAAAAAAAAAAAAAAAAAATTCTGTTAAGTAGCAGCCTGTTTGGGAGGAATTTTTTACCGTAAAAAATTGATTTTTTAACCTTTATTTCACTTTGTCAGCCGTAATTTTTGACTTCTTCTCTCACAGGTGGACCACACTTTTCTTTTAATGGTCAAAAAATCAATTTTCAGAATCCCTTCCAAACGGGGTCTAGGACTTATTTGATTGAAATGTAAAACTATAAAAATTAGTCTAGCTTTTGCATTTTGAAAACTTGAAAATTGTATAATTAAATTAATTATAGGAATTATTAAGTAAATATAATAATTTATAATTTTAGATGTTTGTTATGTATTATTTTAATTATTGAATGATTTTTAGAAGGATTAAAAATTTTAAATAATATGAAAAATTAGAAAACACTTTTTTCTACCTACGTTCGTGAATCTTGAGGTTTGACCCCATGACTAGTCATAGCGGACCCCATGCCTAGTCATACTTTACGCTTTTTAAAACACTTGTAGAGAGCCAAACCTGCTCTTTTTATATAATAATTTTGTTGCTTTTGTTAATTATTTCATGACTTTCTATATACTTATTTTAAAATAAAGGATAAATGACAGTATAAAAAGGGAAGCAAGTAAAAAAGGGAAGGAAAGTGTTTTGAGTCATAATTGCTTATGGAAAAAAATCATGAAACAAACACAGTGTTGCTAAGAGCACGTTAAAGAATATTTTTAAATAAAGAACAGGCTGAAGAACTGGACATATTTTGTTATTTATTTTACTTTTTTCATCTTTTCTTATCATTTTCCTTCTATTTTCCTTTATAATATAAAGAAAAGAGGTGCATAGAAAGTTGAAAATAAAAAAGGCATTAGAAATATTATTTATAGAGTTTGTTGGACTTTTCTAGTGAAGGCTGACTCTCTAGAATAAAGAATATGGAGCTAGTAAAGAGCTTTATGGGAGATGCTCTATGAAACTATGATCACCCATTTATGAATAATAATATCTTGAGCAATGTGTTAGACATGTGGAGCTGAAAGCATTGCTGATCCTACTCGTTCGATGCTTGAAGACGAGTAGTGTTGATGTGGGGAAGCATGAATGGAAATGTAAAAACACGGAATTCATAAACAAACTTCTAGTTTTTGTCGATTCACTGACAAATAGACATAAAAAACACTCGAGTCACATGGTATATGAGAATATGGACTCGTTGATTGACGTGGAATACCATTCCAAGGTTTGGAAAACAATTGAGATAGAGTCAAAATTATTTTTATTCCACAAGCGTCCATCTCATAAGACAATCAAAGCTCAAAATTCCTGTTCCTATATACATGGCATAAGTGAAATCTAGGATCCCACGTTGGAGCAAGTTTGTTAGAAATGCTTGGACCTCCGGCTCTCTTGTTGTACTTATTGACATGATGACATTGAATTGTAGTTATCATACTGACATCTAGACTTTTATAGCATTATACTGACATGCAGTGCGGACCCCAAAGGTAGATTTTCTATGATAATTTTTGTCTCTCGATTGTTTTTTTGTGCAAAGAACATGATTAATTACAGTCTTGACGATCGTATGAAGTTTAGTTTATTGATGAAGTTCGATAGTGGCAATGCAGATTATCTCCTTTTCTGGTGGTGCTTTGTGCCTCTGAAGAACTTGTAATCTTTCCTGGGTAGTGAGATCCAATCTCGTTCTTTGACTTAACACTTCAAGCTGAGACGGGCTAATTAAACTCAGTTTTACTGAATAATGTTTTCAGCTCTGTAGAATGCTTCTGCCCAGATTTATATTCTTCAGGTTGGTTTGATGACCATCGCTTGTGCATTTGCTTAATCTTCTGCTATAAATTATTTAACCAGAAAGTTTCCCAAGCAGTATCAGACTGCATTAGAAATTAATTTATTTTCTGTTCTTTAATTTAATGATGTCTTGTGTAGTTGAAATCGCCTTAGCTAGTGTATATTCATGCGTGTGTTAGCATCACGAGACATGGTTCTAGTTCAACGAAGTTTATTTGGAAGGACGTGCTTTGGCTAATTTGTTAGACATCTCAAGTTAACCGTGTCATTGAGCGGTAAACAATTATCCCGCTTACCACGATACCACTAGGGACCAGTGCCGATTGTCCTAATGATAGCACGTCAATCCTGTGCCGCTTCAAGGTCAGTCGGCCCATAATGATTGCTGTGATATTAGACTTTAATGAAGCCACAGGCCTTCGTGCAAATGCTATTTATCGATATTTTCTAACAATCTGCTGCAAAGGCCAATGAGTTACCAAATTCTCACTAGTCAAGACAGCAACCTTTCTAATTCTATTCCCCCAGTCACCACCATGTTTTACAAAGCCAGGAACACCAAATGCAAGCTGACACACAAAAGTTTCCTATAGTCGACAATTCAAAAAACTAAACTTGGATAAAAAGAAAGTAACTTCATATTATTGCATCCATGTCACATAAATGGTCAAGCATAAAAACCCACAAAAGAATTCATAACAACACTTAAAAAGTTGCACACGATATGTATATCCCTCCTGCTTCTGTATTCGAATATTTAATATCGAAAGGTATTATAAATTGGAAAGGCAACAAACTAGATTTTATCAATGTCTTCGTCCTCAAACTCGATGTAATCATCACCACCACCATCGTCCTCCTCATCAAGTCCACCGGCAATACCTTCATTAAGCCTCGTGCTCTCTGGCAGCTCACCATAGGCCTTCAACAACCGGGCTTCATCAGGCATGTACTTCAGGATTACATCAGCCTTATCGTCCTATGGTAATCAAAGAGGCGGTTAAATGGAGCACAATACTCAATTCACGCATAACGTAACATACAATCCTCAAAAATTAGATTCAGACAAGATGCAATATCATAAATTTTGACAAAAACATAGTTGAAATTCAATCAAGGAAACACAAGCTGAGATATTCAGCCACTTCCTTCCAACATTTACTTTTATGTGCATAAAGTTTCTCAGGTATCCCTTGATCGTTGACGAATTTACTAAAAAGAATAGTTGGAGCATATAAAATAAAAAAATAAAATCACAAACTTTCGAAATCTGAAAACTATTACTTTTTTTTTACCTTTTTTTTTTTAACCTTAAAATATTATTGGGTCTGGCTGTCTGCAAATTCATATAATATTACTTTTGTTAATTCATTTTGCAAAATGGATAAAAAAAGGTTGGAAAACATACTTTTGAACTCAGTAAACAATAATCAAAAGATTGATAAAGATGAAAGATTCCAATAAGCATAGAGCATTTATACGATTTAAAGAGAGGAATTTCCTGCTACAACTTCAATTGTTAAGCTCTAGAGAAGTAAAAAACTCAATTTAAAACTGCAAAAAGAATTACAAATATATATAATAACAAAAATTAAACAACAAATTAAAAAGAAACTAATGGAAAACAACAAACAAGCAGCTAAAATATTTCCCCCTATAACCACCAACTGGTCGATAAAAGTCATCAAACACTACCCATGAAGCCAAAATAAAATTAATCTAAGATCTCAATTTCTAAAAATAGAAATATGAAAACAATTATTCACACAATAAGTCCAATAAAGAGATAGTTATAAATAAATTACTACCTGGTAGTCACGGAGACCGACAAGTATGATATCACCGGCAGCGATCCAGACCTTTTTATGCATTTTACCACGTATATGGCAGAGACGCTTGATGCCATCGATGCACATGGCTTCACAGCGGCCATTTCCCAACATCCTCAATACCTGAGCGTATTCCTGCCCATCTTCTTTGAATACGAGTTCTCGCTTCTCATCATCGGCCTCGTTCTTCCCTCTCTTGCGATTCTTACCTCCCTTACCCTTGTTCTTCGGCATCTCGTATGAACCCTAGATCCTACGGCTCTGGTTTCACTTCGCTTGCGTATGATGATCGAGAGAGTTCAGACACGTGCATTTCACCTTTTATAGCTTCGGATTTACGTGATTTGTACGGCTTTGGATTTATGGGCTCAATTGGGCCTTCGTGGACCATTTTAACC
>NC_036251.1:6213836-6219367 GCF_002742605.1 Olea europaea var. sylvestris
TTTTGTTAGTGTTTATTACCAAGGAGACTGGAATGTAGCTGGCGCTCACATCCATTATAGGCAATGTTTTAGATGAATAATAGAAGATACCTTTTATTTGATTGTGGATTGAATCTCTCAATTAATGTTGTTATGATGGAAGCTTGGAAGTCATAAAGAAGGCAATCAAAAAGCTCGAACTTTTAGACAGAGCATACTTTTGCATATGGCGAAGGCAATGAGCATCGTCTCATTGAAAAAAAAAAAATGAAACTACTGCCATAAACTCCTTCAAATCGGTGATTATTGTATAATAATTATTGTAACAGATAGTTGTTTTTGATCATTTGGAAGTAACAACTTGATTTAGCTTTTGACGATCGGGGTGGCGAACCATGGTGGTGGTCACAAATTATTTGGTTAATTGTGATCGATAAATGGGTTAATATGTGACCGATAATAATACGTGATCGATAAAATTGATAATTGTGATCAATAAATGTCATGTGACCTGAAAAAATGTGAGATTCCCACTAAATTTGCAATCATGATTCGCACATTCTTAAGTTGTAATAAATTAATTTGATAATTTGTGAATGTGAAATAAATTGTGATATATAAAATTTGCAATCTGTGACCCAAAAATAATGTGGGCTATTAATTTATAATTTGTGATTGATAAAGAAGTGTGACATAAAATTTGTGAACAAAAAATAATATAAAACTTATTAATTTGATAATTTGTAATCAATAATTAGTCGTGACCTTTAAATTTGTGATTTGGTCGAAAACTCATATATTTGGTTGAATGCACACAAAACAATCAAAATTAAGACAATTTAACCACAGACAGTCATCATAAAGACATATTTGGTCAAAATCAGTAACCAGTAGCACAAAATGTGATCACAATCAATTATAGTTAACATATAAATTGTCATGAACTTCAAATGTAAACATGATTTGTCACAAACATTCACGGTTAACAGATGTTTGGTTATACATATTACTGTTGACACATACAGTCAAAGTTAAAAAAATCTAGTCATAATCAGTCACGATGAAGACGAACTTAGTCACAATAGGTCACATTTAACATAAACTTGGTGACAAAGGGTCACAATTAACATAGACTTGATCTTAGAGGGTTACAATTAACATATAAATGGTCACAAATTTTTAAATGTTAACATATTATGTCACAAACAATAACCGCTAATAGATGTCTGGTTATGCATATCATTGTTAACGCAAATTTGGTTATATACAGACATAGATAAGACAAATCTGATTACAAACAGTCACAATGAATACAAAGTTAATCAAAAATAGTAACAGAAAGCACAAATTTTGGTCACAAAAAATAACATCTTACATAGATGCAAACATGTTATGTCACAAACATTAACCGCTAACAGATGTGGTTACGTATGTTTGGTCACATACAAACACTGATACGTCCAATCTGATCACAAATAGTCACAATGACTACAAAGTTAGTCACATATAACATAAATTTGGTCACAAATAATAACATTTTAGACATATATGATCATACACCATAACACCTTATACAGCCTAGGTCACAAATAGTCATTATTAAATAGAACCTAGTCATATACAAACACAAAACACATAATCAATAAATCACAAGTTATTTCTCATTCGTAATTTATCAAATTAATTAATTAGGACTTATTTCGCAGTAACAAATTATCACAAATTAATTCGATTTTCGAACCTTATAATTCACAAAGTGATTATGAAACATGAATATTTAATCTTGCCGTCACAAACATGAATATTTAATTTTGGATAAGTTTCTTAGTCAAAAATTATCACAAAACATGAATATTTAATGCACACTTGTCAATTCTTACATGCATAAACTGATTCCTTCAAGCATTTGCTTTTTTGTTGTTGTCCCAATATTCTATTTAAAAATTCCGCTTATTTAATCCCACAATTTCTCACTCCAAACCTATTTCTCTTTCCCTTCTAAATTTGCAATTAATCAATTTTGGTTTCATTTTTGAATTTTGTAAAACCTCGTAAAAGAGTAAATAAATAATAGAGACTGTACAGAAATGAAGAAATCTAGCATTTTGAGGCTGGGTGGTGCTTTAATTCATGAAATGATAAAATAGTGTCTATAATCTTAATAAGATAAATTACAAGGATTGAACAGTCGTCGCTTCTATAGCCATGGTCACCAACACCATATCCAACTCGACTATCGTTTCCATAACCACGACCACGACGGCCATAGCCTCCATTACCGACTTCTCTACCATAACTCCCTCTGTTAGATCTATGCCTATTTCTTTTGTTAGATCTTTTGTCTCTTATACAAGTGAAGGTCATGGACTTGATTGATCGATTTGAAGTAACAAGATGAGGGCTTTATAGTGGAGTCTTCAGAGGAATTTCGTTTACATGAGATATGGAAATTGCACTGGTAATCAAATTACTATCGTTCCAATTATAAGAGTTAAGGTCTAGAGAAGGAAATTGGCGCTGCTTACCAGATGGCAAATGGAGGGCTTCTTGGTGTATGGCGCAGTCCACTCCAATTGTTTTCTAATTACTACAGCTCCACCGCCACCACCCATGTCTACCACCTCCACCCGCATTACCTACGCAATCATCACCGTGAATCGTTACCTCTATGGCTACATTAAATGTTTCAATGGTTGGTCTGATTGTTATCGCACCATAATCGCCATTGAATGGTGCAGATCAATTGTCTGGAGAGGGGGGAAGGAGAGAGAGCGCGCGTGTGTGTGTGTAGAAGAGGGTAGGCTTGTAGTGTGCGTGAGTTAAAAATAAATAATTAACCCTTATTTATGAAAAGAAAATGTTGAGATTTGATATTTGAAATGTATACTTAAAATATAGGTTTTTGGATAATTTTCCCAAAATTCAAATCTAAACCAAATCATTTTGAACGGTTTGGAAAAACCTCAAACTTAAACCTAACGGTTTAGTCCGATTTTAAATTGTCGATTTCGCCGTATATCTTTTTGTCCGTTTACTTTTATGTCATTAATTCATTGAATTCAATATATATTTATATTTTACTAGCAATAAATTTAAAACAAACTAAACCCCTCTTTAAATAAAATTTTTGGGACAAAAAAATGAAAATTTAGATTGTTATCCCACAAGTCAATTTTCTCATTATGATGATGTGGAAAATATGACTCAAACAGGAGCTAAAGTATCTCTATTATAAATTTAAATACCAACTAAATCAAAGTGAAATCACAATAAACTAAAACATATATTTTTTTTTCATTTTTGTTCACCTTTTTTAAGTTAATGACGATACAATAACGTTACAATACAAGTTTACTAAACTAGATATAAGACTCAAAAAACATAATGATGTCCAACAAGATCTCGTGATTATCATATTTGAAAAAAAATGATACTGATTAAACAAAGAGAATAACCAACAATAATAACAAAGCAATTGTTTATAGTATCTAAACATAACAATTACACAAGTTTACATTTGTATGATGTTACGAAACGCATTTAATTTCAGATTCTTACCTTAATTTGCTCCAAAAAAATTATTGATCTGAAACTTTGTTCGTAGCAAATATTATCACTAAAGGTCTAGGATCTTTTTGTCTCCGATTTGGTATAATGGATTTCAATTTAACTTTGAAGAGGTGTAAAAAATTTAAAAAAGAAGTATGGTGTTGATGGCTCAAGACTGTGTTGGGTGTTGGCTGGAGTTTATCTAAATTCTGAAATGAAAAAAGCCTTTTGATAGATCATGTTAGTCTTGAAATTATTAGATATATATTAGGATAATTGGATAATAATAATAATAATAATAATAATAATAATAATAATAATAATAATATATGTATTAGAAAATTAGAAATTGACAAAAATGTCCACAAATGACAAAATTATTAAATTTTACTTATTTGGATGAATTTTCAAAAAAATTCATTTTTTCATTTTTTATTTTTATATATTTTTTCGCCAGTTCGGTTCGATTTTAAACCGCAATTAAAATTCTCAAACCTAAACAAAACCATTTTAATCGGTTTGGTTTGAGTCAAAACCATTTCGTTGACCGAGTCCATGTGGCACCAAACCGACTGTTTATAAAATGCAGTTTCAGTTCGATTTTGCGATTTTTACTTATAGCCCTAAGCACAACTTGTGCCGGTCCTTTGATATCTACATGGTTTTCCTTCATTTTCTAGTAAAAGGTTAGCAATGACAACAGGTCGAAATGGTACCAGGACGGCTATTACCATCACTATTTCGTTGAGATTATCGACGAGATAAGATCAAAAAATCACTTACCAACGTTTATTTATTATTTAAATACAATTTAAATTGAAAAATTTAAAAATATGATTTAAAAGATCTGAGGTTTGTTGGGGAAACTAATTTTGCTAATGTGATGGTTGGCTGGCCTTAAGGATGGCAACGAACCGAATCGAATATACTCGCGAGCTGAAAATCAAGGCTCAGGCTCGGGCTCGGTTCGAGCATTTTGAAGATGGACTTTTTTTGGCTCGAGTCGAACCGATCAAAAGCTTGGCCAAAAAATCAAGGCTTAGCCCGAATCGACTCGATTTTTCCCCCCCTTTAAAAGGCAACAGATTGCCTTTCACGCTGCCTTACGTTTTCGTTTTTTTTTTTTTTTTCTCTTTTCAAGCCTGCCCGCGAGCCACACGGGCCAGATCGGGCTCGCCCTGACACCCCAACAGCCAAGGCACGGTTTACGAAACCTTACAGTGTGTGTTAGAACTTATACTCGTTCTTAAGCAATTCAATACCCATTTATCCAAGACAGAAGCATTTATAAAATAGAGCAAAAAAGGGCTTTCGAAAATTTAGAGCGAAAACTATATTTCTACTAATTTCAAGATTACAGAAGCGTTTTCAAAATCTCAGTGTAAGAACTATATGTCTACATCTCAGAGACGTACAGGTCTGAGTTACACGTTTCTAATTCATCATACAGCACAAAATGCATCCGGCTTTACGCAGAAAATATGACAATATCTCGACATATTGTGAACTACAATGTTAGCTCTAGCACCTGATAGTAAGCTCAGCCCTGAGGTGTAGTATGCCGTTGATGAAGTAGAGACTGTCATCAGCCATGAACGACGTCCACGGAATGCTAAACAAATTGCGATATCCAACTGCCTTACCCCCAGTGAAAGTGTAATTGCCCTTGTATTTGCTAATGAACTCCTCTGTGGGTTTTGATCTGGCAGCGAATTCATAGTCAACAGCGAATGTAACAGAACCCTTTTCCTGCATCCCGAGGAAAAGACCAAAACAATGAAAAGAGCTTTGTTGATCCATATTGCAATGGGCAGACAGGAAAAACCCTTGTCCACCCAAGTGAAATGCCTGAGAATACACCCGTCCAGATGGGAACAAATCTGCACATTCCTCTCGCTTAAGATCCAAAAAGACCACACGCTGTTGGTGTGGAAGTTCAAACTCAACCACCTTAATGGGCCGATACTTGTAGGCACGTTCCACATACCGATGGTTAGTAGAGG
>NC_036251.1:6219945-6225198 GCF_002742605.1 Olea europaea var. sylvestris
AATCTAATATGCTTGTAGTATCAACGAGAATATCAATATCATGCCTCTACTACAAGAAAAAAAATTGATATACAAATTAAAACAATAAATTCATTTAACGACATGTACTATATGTATTTTCCTTCCCTGGCAGTGCAATATATAGTTTAAATTAAAGTTATTTTACTATAACAAAAAGTTCCACCTCCAATTTAAAATATTTCATCAACAAAAATCAAAACAAATAAATTGATTTTATTAAAAGATAAAAAGTATAAACATAAAGTTAGAATTCTACAATTTTAAAGAATTTAAACTAACATGTCCCCGATGTTTTGATCCCACATTTTTAGAAATCAAATATCAGCTTGTCCATGTTATATCGCATTTCATGAACAAAAGTCAAGACAAAGAAATTGATTTTATTAAAAGATAAAAAGTATTAAAATAAAGATAGAATATCTAAATCTACAATTTTGAAGAATTTAAAGTAACATGTCCGCGATGTTTTTGTCCCACATTCTTTAGAAATCAGATATTGGCATTTCCGTGCCATATCGCATGTTACCTAGCTGATAAAAGGGGAAATCTGAGACATTTCCACATGATCAGTACAAAAACTAGGCATAAAATTCCACTTTCAGAATTCTTTAAAGGGAACGTACTTCGATATATCTTTGAAACGAGAAGCTAAGAACTGTTTTGCTGCATCAGTTAATGGTTGGACTGCTTCAGCCATTAGGACACTAGAAGGAAGATCCAGATATAACAATGCAGACTCTGGGGTCATGGGCAAGTTCCGTAATAAACGGCTACAATATCTCATGCATGAAGCAACTTGATATTTATCAGCAGCCATAAGCACGTCCAGCAAAGCAGGAGCTGTAGTAGTGGTTAAAGTATTACTATACATAAAATTCAGGAGTTCCATGAGAGCAGCTTCCTCTGTTCCATTAAGAAAAAGAAAGTAACATTAAATATTAGTCTAATAGACGATATAAGACTGAAGAGAAAAGTTGTGTCCAAGAAATAAGTAAGGAATTTGAAGAGGAAAGAATTGCAACCTACGCATTCTTCATTACCACGCTACGTACCGGTGGAGGCAATTTGTACCGTTATTTTATGGATACCGTAACTAATAACGTGCAAGTACAATGTACCAAAAAAAAAAAAAGAAAAAAAGGTTCAGGACAAAAAAGTCCAAAGTATTTACGTGAGAAAAGCTAAAAGAAACTTAAGAGGAGTATGACATAAACATTTATCAATCATCACTACCATAAAATGTATGAAAGAGATATTTGCTGGGCTTCTTTTCACAATGCAACTGACCACAGATGATTAGGAAATCATAATAAGAATTAGAGATTACTCATAAATAATATAAGTCAAAATTATTTCCTCAAAAAGAAGATTAAGAGAAATCAAAAACCAAAAAAGGATTCAGAAGCAGAGCCGATAACTATTGGTGCAACGTACTACGTACCAGAGGCATTAATTCTTAGCGTTACATGTCTCTCCTCTGACTCCATCATCCCATTCGAGAATAGCTGCATAGTAAGGAACAAGAAATTCATACGAAATACACCTAGAGAGACAAATACTAGAATTTCTCAAATTAAAACTATAATTACCTTAAAGAAGAATGGACTCTTTGCTGCTAAAATAGGAGAGCTGATATGTAAAGTTATAACTCTTAAAACTCTTGAACTATCCCCAGACGAATTTGAATCATCACTATTTGCAGCTTCATCTCCTGCAGGAGCAATTTGCTACCTTTAATTTTAGAGGAGAATAATTTTTTCTTAAGAGAGATGCGAGGAGCTGAACATGTGGATTCCCACATTGTGCACCAATACCCAACCAAAATATGTTCAAAATATATAACTATGATGGAAATATGCAAATACAGAACTTTACCTAGGTATTGGCATAAAGATTCAATTGAGTCTTCATTTTCCACCTATCTAGGTTACTATCCACTATCAGGAAACATTAAAATTTTTTCTCAACATAGTAATCTCTGATCAGTTGCTCTTGTTTTATCTACAGCCCCCAACCTATCAAGGTCTTCATAGATATTCATCCACCATATAACCGATATCAAGCACACCCTCTGATCCCATGGTCCATTGCCAATATATCTCCCATAAAAGAAAGCAAACCTCCTGTATCTAATAAATAGAGTTAATCTTATCTCGGTCTTCCATCTCAACATCTTTAAACATATGGGATGACATGTCAAGAAACAGTAAACAAATAAAATGGTTTTGATTCTCAAATGTTTCAAGAAACCAAAATGAGAACAATGTCATTAAGCAGAAATAATATAATTGGTTATTTGCATAGACAGCAAACTAGAATGATGAAACAAGAATTTTTTATTTTATTTTTATGACCCTAGATGTCCGGACCAACTTACGCGCACCTCAACTAATTCCACGAGCCTTGAAGTTTATAGCCGGATACTCAACTCAGTGCCCTGAGGGGAAAAACAAGAATTTTGATAATGGAGAAAACTAAATGAACCTCTATTTACATGGACCCACGTATGAAAACTAGATAAAAAATTTAAAAACGTACAGAAAAACAGATTTGGAATCTAAGAACACTCCCTCTACAAGGCCCTGACATTTTTATTCAAATGGTCCTAGTAAGATTCTCCAATACATTGTCCATCATATTGGCTTCACCATACATTTTCTGGCAATTGGACATTATATCTAATACTCCCCCAATCTTAAATCTCGAATTGAAATGCCTAATCCAATGCAAGCATAAAGTTCATCTGTTTCTCCCAAAACTATTCAAAGAACTACAGTACAACGTGAATTCTTAGACCAGTCATAAAGATGATGCCCAAAGATGAATAAGAAAGTGATGGTGAATATTTTTCTTATACCTGGGGAAAATTCTTCAATCATTGGAACTTCTTCTTCATCATGATTATCATCATCCACACAAACTTCAATATCAGGCAGCTGACAATCAAGAGTCTGCTCGTCTGGGCGAATGTTGATATCCAAAGCTGCAAACGAGTGGCACATGTCTGATTAACATCAGCACAACCCATACCAGCATAAGAATGAGAAGAGGTCTTAAAAACAATGCAAAATTGCAAGGAAGCATTTATGCAATTGAATATCTGGAAAAGATAGTTAAACCGCAATCCATAACAACTACAATAGGAGCAACAAACTACGGACAGGTCCAAACCAAAGAAGGATATGCTTTGATGAGAAACATAGCATATTAAAATTTCTTAACAGAAAAAAAAATCTGGATAATGTTTTGATATGATCAACACCGAGCAAAAAGAAGGAAAAAGGAAAGGAAACATATACAACTCAATAACAAACTTGGTGGCATAAAATCAAGGCATTAAAATTGGAATTAGAAATGAAAAGCTCACTTTTTAACAAAAGTGCTTGTGTGGAAGTGATTTTTTGAAAATAACTTTTCTTTACACTCACTTTCAACCACACATTCTCAAAAAAAAAAAAAAAAGAAAGAAAGAAAGAAAGCATTTTCATGTTTTCGCATAGCCTTTCTTAATAAGGACAATTCTCTCTCTCCAACAAAAAAAAAAAAAAAGGGCACTTTTCAAAGAATCACTTCCACTCAAGCAAAAAATTCAAATTGCCAATAAACGCAGTCTAACTATACAATTTTATGCAACATCATATTTGGGAAGCACAAATACTAGAAAAACCATAGTCAAAAAGTTCAGAACTCTATTTTTCAATCAAATATCCCAGTTATTTTTGCCTAAATTTCAACTATATGACTGGTATCTCCACACTGACAAACCAGACTTGACAAAGTCCAAAAACAGTTAAGCTACTTGTAAAGAAATTGTTTACACCTTTGTTGACTGATGACGAAGGGCATGCATTTTGGCATTTAATTTGAGTGTACATGTAGCATAACTAGTCTAAAAATAGGTTTACCAAGCTAGGTATTTCATTTTAGCCAGCTTCGGAATCTGAGTCCAATCATCAACTCACTCCTTGATGAGCCAAGTTCAATTAGCTTTGCTTCAATCATTTATAGTTTTACATCCAAGATCAAGTTAATCTTACCGCTTCATTTATTTCTTTAAATTATGTTTATCTGTGCGATCTAATTACACTTTCAAATTAAAAGTAATTGAAAAGATTTTCTTTATTCTCCTATCCAACACATAAACAGGAATAATAAACAAAAATACATGTACACACACAATAATCAGAACAAGAAACAATTACCACATAACTCAAAGTCATCAATAACAATGTTCAGGCTTATATCTATACATATTTGACCACAAGGTGGACTTACCATTTTCCTTCTCGCCGTCGCCGATATCTCCACGGCGACGCTTGCTCTTGCGGGTCGCCCAATCAGCTAGGGTTAGGCAACCCTCCAAGTCGGGTCGGGTGTCTGGGGAGTCGGGCATGATCTCGATCCGGAGGACCCGGTCTGAGAAGTTGCTGTCATTGAAAGCGAATGCGAAATCCTCCTGTTCACGGCCGTTTGAAGGCGAAAGGTTGCAGTCGGAGTCCATCACGGTTGCTCTCGGGTCAAATAAATCCAGACCCGCATCCCTCATTCTCTCTCTCCCTCTCTCTCTCCCTATAGCCACTCAAAGTCCTTAGATAGACAAAGCCTAGGGTTTGGATTGGGTCAATCAAATTACAAAATTTCGTTGAGTTTGGCAGGTTGGGTGAACTTGAGCCATAAATGCTTGTAAGTGATTGTTCTATTTGAATAATAATTAATTTCAATAGTGGTCGCTGAAGTTTATAAGGAATTTCAAAATGATCATAATATTTTACTTTATTCGTCATTGCAATTTATAACAGTCCCACAAATAGTTATTCAATTAAAAATATTAACTTACGTTAAGTGTCAAACGAATGTTATTCCTTACGTCAAGTTGGAACATTCAAGAATTATAAAATAAAATAATAAAAATTGAAAAAATATAAATTTTAGACGTAACTTGTCCAAATTGGACAAGAGCTAAACTCATATATTGCACTATTAACTGGCCAAATACAAGTTATAACTGTTAAATTTCAAACTAAATTTGCGCACTTTGTTCATTTGCACTTACTAGTAATGGCCTTAATTTGATGAAACTACTTAGTCCATCAAATTGCTCGTTTATACACCATGCATTCAACTTCATATGAAAACTTGAAGTCAAGGAAGCACCTAAAAATCCATCAAATTCTCGCTCTCACGATGAGGATGGTGAAGAGGGCACATTGATTTCTGGTTGGATAGATCTTT
>NC_036251.1:6225298-6225672 GCF_002742605.1 Olea europaea var. sylvestris
CAAAAGTTTGCCCCAAGGACACTGGACACACTAGCTTCGTCACCTATTGTGCTCAAAATTCTTCTTCTAAGCTGCAGAGAAGTTTCAAGAGTAAAATATCCTAAAAGTCTAAATCTATTTAAGCAGACTGTACAAAACAAGCTATCTCACCGGCTCAAGAGATGACCAGCAAATTGCAGAGAAAGGAACATCACGGGCAAGTTGTGCTCCCAGGCCAGTCCATAAGATGCGGTAGCTTTGTAATGCTACAAATTGTAATTAATTAGCAATTACATCGCCCAGATCATAGCGTAGATGAATGCAGTGACAAATTAAGTATTAGGACGAAACATCAAACTACAAAATTAAGATATAAGAATTACCAAAAAACAGTT
>NC_036251.1:6225772-6228562 GCF_002742605.1 Olea europaea var. sylvestris
CTATAAATATTATGATACACAACCATGTGTTTTGGTTCATACTCCATACTAGAATTCATGGGACAGCTAAGTGAACAGAACATTAAAATCACACCTAAAAAACACAACAGTAAAATCATACCTTGTATGTATAAGGTTCCCTTTCCATATAAATGAAATGCGACAGAAACTAGGTGCTTTTAGACGCACATAGGTTGTTTTCCTAGAAGTTGAAGTTATATAAAAGAAAAAATAACCTCAGTCAGTTCAAAGAGATAAACATGTCACAGGAAGATAAAATATAAGGCATTGTCTCGCCCATTGAGGATACATAAACTACCACTTGTTCCAACATCAACTGTTGAACAAAGCAGCTATAAACTATTATAGAAGTAGTAAGAAGAAAACGACCTTGTACTGTTTCTGAAGGAGAAAATCTTCTGAAGGGTAGTCTCCTTGCCCCTAGACATAGAAAAAAGAGAAAAGATCAGAGTACTTAAAATTGACCTCTTTAAGAAAATACTGCTTATGCCTCCATTACTTGAATATTCATCCTTCTCGCGAAGCAAGATGAAGGACAAGATATGAGTGTATAGAAATTATCAAAACTTTTTCGGATCAAAATTTTTCCTGTTGATGCTCTTTGCAATTTTAGATTTCTTCGGTCAACCTTTTTTTCCCAAAACTATCTTTATTTTTTCTCATATCCTGTCCAATCTTTGATATTCACATTAGACAGCGACAGATGTGCAGGTTGCGTCCAATTCAGACTGCCAAGGACACTTCATTTATAATAAGGTAGAAATTGGCAAACACGATGAAACAGAGATAAAACCTTCAATTTCTTTTTTATTCTAATATTAGTTTCTGTTTCAGGTGCTATCTGTGCAACCCGGGTTCACATATAAGCTTTTCTTAGACCATGGGGCAATGTAAGATTAGGAACCTTATTAGATGAACCTATACCAAAATATCAAGCTATCTGCAGTCATCAAGTTGCCATTGGAAATGAAATTAATTTTTTATCTCTACTTCAATATATTTAGTCAATGAGAATGCATAACCCACTGGACACCCATACACAATCGGGAACCACCTCATTCAAGTGTGACATTTCTCCAACACTAGTCATTGGACACCTACTTCTGCTCACCCAATCTTCTTTTTTACAGGTAGATTAAGATGGGTAGAGGGCTGCAGATCCGTATTGCCACCCCTTGGTAGCATTTATCATTTTAAAATTATCTAGTAACATGATAATAACGACTAGTAATAGTTTTTGCAGCATTATACCTAGAATAAGATTTACAAGACCCTGTTCCCATGACGAGCCACTTAATACGAAGCTGAGATAGGAGTTGCACAATGCCCTTCTCAATATAATCCATTTCTCTGTGCAGTGTCTCTGCCTGATACTAAGATAAGAAGTAAACCATGTTTACAAGAAATAAGCTTTAGCACATCTATTCAATCATTGTTCCAAAAGAAACCTTCATAAGTTCGAAAATGGCACACTTAATACAGAGGTTTGCATCTGTTAGCTACATTAAGTTTCGAATGGATAATAGATGGTTATCATGCTCAAACATCCTGTTAAATCACAGGAGAAAACATCCAAAGGTGCAGAAGAAAATATTTCCACAATTATGTTATAAAGTTTAAAAGCCACAGTATCATTTGGAAGACAGATAAAAGACAATACCCCTTCCCGGCGACAAATCTGAACATACTTTTCCAGAATCTCTTGCATCTCTTGCCTCTGATTTTCATGATATGCTCTAACTTTATGCTCATCCAGCAGTGTAATTGGAACTTTCGTACCCACTGCAAACCAAGAAACAAAATGCATATAAATAAAATGTTCGCTAAATTTTGAAATAATGAAAAAGGGATCATCTTCTAATTTTTCAAGAACAGATGCAAACAACAAATTATCTACAGAAGTAAAATTTTGAAAGTCTTTCGTTTTCGATTTCTCTCACAATCTATGCATGTCTCAATCCCCCCTCCTCTATCTCTCTTTCTTTTCTTTTTTCATTTTTGCTGGTGTTTGATGACTAGATTTAGAAAAATAAAACATAAGATAGATTCAGCTTCTATTACTTCATAGTTGAATAGCCATTAGTTAGTCAAACATTAAGAATGGACACAAATATACAGGAGAAAAATACAAATTATATCATAGAGTGGAATACCACAAATGCCTGTTCCAGCCAACTATGATCGCAATCTTAGTACTCTTGATCAGAACACACGAGATTTATTATGTGAAAGGTGAACATAAACACATTGAAGAGTCAAACAAATTCTTCAGGAAAAAAGGGACAAAAATACTATAATCAACCTTTGAGCTAAATCAGTAAAAGACTCCTTCAGTACAGGCAATCAAGTCTAGGAAGAAATCCAATCTAACACAGAAAAAAAAAAAACACCAAATAATAATAAAACTAAATATAAATCACAGTGTTCGATAACGGGCAAATCCTACATCCAATGGAAGCCAAATCTTAATAAACAACGATTCAATCAATCCGACCCACCATCTCCTGGGCACATATGAATAAACAGCGACTCGAAAAACCAAATAGAGCCAAGAAATAAAGTACTTACTCGCGTCCATGGGAATCTTCTGAGCTAGTTGAAGAATATGAAGGATGCAAATTTTCCTTCCACCGGAATTTTGCAAAGCCCACATGAGAACTGTCACAAACTTCTTCACATCTTTTCCTAAAGCCACATAGATTGTATCCTCTTCAATGGGTGGAGATGGAAGTCGTGGCTCCACCTCCTCAATTTCACTCATCGCGATGT
>NC_036251.1:6228662-6232911 GCF_002742605.1 Olea europaea var. sylvestris
TCATACATAATCACATTCGCACTCAACTGGAAAAGGTCAGGAAATTCCTTGTCCTGGAACTTCTTTTTTAAATCAAAGCTCAAGCAGTTTTGTGCGATCTTGACAAATTCTTTTTCGGGCAGAGGTACAAAACACTTGCTTCTTGCTGTTTTGAACCTTTGGAGAAAACTTTCTGCCCATTCATTTGGCATTTGACGTAGATTCGCCAAATCAGCCAAAGTGACTTCAGATTCAATTTTATAAAACTGAGCATGAAACAACTGTTCCAGTTGTTACCATGTTTGAACAGAGTTCGCTGGCAAGTTGATGAACCAGGAGAAAGCTACTCCTGTTAACGAACTAGGGAAAAGTCTCATTTTATGGTAATCGGTTACATCACCAATTTGCAACCTGAATCGCCCTATGTGTTCTAGAGTAGACACCTCTCCTAAACCAGTAAACAGTGAGAATCCTGGCACTTTGTACCCTCTAGGCCATGGATATGCTTGGTCTACCCAATCAGGATATGGCTTTGTGTACGTCGGCCTAATGACAGGACGCACTCCAAAGGCCATCTGATCCTGCACGATTTCCATAATCTGGTTCCTCAACATGACATTGGGATCATATGGAATTCCTACAGGCTGATTAACCGGTTGATTTGCATGAGGTCTGATGTTTGGTCCTTGATTGGCAACAAAATTACCATAATTAGGTCCATTACCGTTAGCCTGGACATCTGTTCCCTCATTACCACGTGGAATATTCTGTCCATTGTTTAGGACATTATCTAGGCATGCCACTACCATTATTTTGATTTAGCACTGTAGTACCTCCTTGGTTTGAAGTAGAGGGACCAGAAAGCGATTCCACCCCTTGATTCGGATTTAGGACAGAGGGATTATGTCCCACAATTGTCTTGGTTTGAAAGTGGTTTGTAAGAGGTATAGCTGGTTGACATATTTGGCCTACTAACTTATTCATTGTTTCGTTTAACGTCTTTAGCTGTTTGGCCATATTGTCATAGTGTGCATTTCCATTTTGTGTAAATCTTTCCATATTATGAATACTTCGAAGATTTACCTGTTCAACGACGTCTTGCGTGAGTTCTCCAAGCAATGCAAGCATGGTTCGAGGACTCAACTCCGTCATTGGTTCGTAATGACTGTTACTGCTCTGATTTTGTCCATCTGTTCGTGGAGAGACATGCTGCTCCTTATATCGCTCGATTACAGACTGGATTCCAATCTGACTTGCTCCTTCCTTGTCAGATCTCTGAGGCATATTGTTTCACCTTTTGTATTTTCAACACCTAACACCACTGTCCCACTGGGCGTGCCAAATTGTTTCGCGCGGGTTAAGTCGCTAACAATTAAAAAGGATCAGACGATTGTGTAAGGGACGAAACCTCTTGAGACAAAGTCCCAAAAAGGGGTGTTCTTTTATTGGTGATGAACTTTACAATTGGAAATGAAAAACAGCGTGCCTCCAAGGAGCGCAAGCACACGAGTTACAGAAAGAAAAGTGTTTAAGTCTAAAAGCTAAAGAAATGAAAATTACATGTTCTCTGTTCCAGAGTTTTAGATTCGGTCTTTTGCTTCTACGTCCTTTCTCCCTTTTATACCTCATAGACGATCTCTTTGTGATTAACTACTCTGAAAACTGCTTGATCGTCCTATAACTACCCACTTTCTTTGTAGTGGCCATTTTGTCATGAAACTGCCTCTTAACCGCTGCCATTATCTTTCATCGCTCAACCGCTTTCGATTGAATTCCTTGAGTTGTGGAACGTGATAGGGCTACTTTAACAACTGCCTTGATAACTGCATTTCTTGATAACCACAATGCGTTATGTTTGTTGATACCTTGGGCGACTTGAAGGTTTGGGCGAGAATAGAATAACAGCTCTGGGCGACCGTATGACACTCCATTCGTTCAGATTCTGGGCGACTTGCAAACTTGGGCGATGGCGTTACCGCACTCTTGGGCCCTTTATTTGGTCCTTCACCTTGATTCGTTCGATTGGACTTCGTTCTTTGGGCTATCTGGTTTGGGGATCCTCCAATTGGGCTTTACTCCTTGGGCTATTCGATTTGGGCTGAGTTTTTATGTGTCAACAGCAGGATGTGCCCTTGTTGGTTCCCAGGTTCCCAAATGACTTTTACTCCTTCCCCAAAGGAAGCCTCCTCCATGGTGATTAATCCACCAATAATTCCTCCTTTATTGGATCAAAGGTTCTCACCAGAAATTGAACTCCCCACGCTTGGTTCCAGAGCCCCCAATGTGATTGTTCCGCCAACTTGGATGTGCCCTGGGGGGCGAAAGACGTGTATTTTTTACAAAATAATAGTTTGTGCAAGGCTACACAAGTGGACCACATTCATTTATCCCTAATTTTTTAAGTAGGGACCTATGCTTTTTAAGTGGAAATAAGTGCTCTTGGTAAATAGTACTATGACTCATGCGCTACCATACAAGTTAAGTACACCCCTTTATCCCAGCTGTCTAAGTGGAGATTTACGTTATTTATTTATTCTTATTTTTTTGTGTGCGAATAACATCTTATACGATGATAAAAAGTCGAGTAGGCCCGTTATTTAGAGTTATCAATGGATTGGATTTTGATCCGAATTCGATCCGAATTCGATGAAATTAACGGGAGATGGATTTACGGTTTCAATCCAATGATCCAATTAAGATCCGAATTTGATAATCCGTTAACTAAATGGATCAAATGTGGATATATGTCGATCCGATCTGATTTATTATAATAATATTATATATTTTATATATTATATCATAATTTATTAAACATAGTTTTTTTCATTTTGAAACTTATATTATGTTTTACGCATAATTTTCAAATAATAAATAATATTAGATAATAGTATAATATTTTTACTTGAAATATTCAAAGAGGTTAAATTTTTTATTAATTAAAATAAGATAAAAATAACTATAGTAATTTGTTTTATAACATCAAAAACTAATAATTAATACGTCCAAAAATAATTTACTTTGTTAAAGCTGATATTGTTTTTTATTTTAATTTTGTTAAGGCTATGATTTTTAGTGAAAATAATAAAATAAACTAGTAAACACTTAGAATTGACAATTGAGTAGTATCCCACATTGAAAGACCACTAAAACATTAGAAGAGAAGTACCCTTTAAAAATGTAGTATCCCACATAGGAAGATTATTAAAACATTCCAAGAGAAATCTTCTTTAAAAGGAACTAAAGGAGCATCACTTAAATAAAAAATTGATTTGGGCCTTCTAGTATATTAGGTGAGCCCATTAAGATAATTAAAATATTTTCTTTTGGAAAAAATTGGTGGAAAAAAATTCGAATCGGATTATCGGATCAGATATCCGATAACATAGCAAATCGGATATGGATTTAACAATCAAATATCCGTTGGATTATTGGATCGGATAATTTTTCTAAATAGATCGAATAGGATTTGGATAGATCCGCTCCATATTCGATCCATTGACAGCCCTACCTTTATCTAAACAATTATTTATGGCTCGCCCTTATTTTGATGTTGACTTGCAATTCCCAATCATATACACGATGTGAAGTGAAGTATTTGCATTTGCATTTGATACTAAGTCACTGAAGACAACCAAATGCCGTGCATTTTAGCTGAATGTCAAAGTCAGTAAAGACTAGTAGTCTATGGAAGCTCTAGCCTTAAGGTCTATAATTCGAAGCTACCTTCGTTCTTGATCAATAATGCCCATTAACCACAATGTAGATTTCGGGATAATGATGATTTTCACCACGTCAAGGTGACACTCTACGATTAAGTTATATTCTCTCTCTGTTCTCATTGAGAAATAGAATTGACTAATCATAAATGAAAAGGTCGAGAAACTCAACGTTACTAATCTTGAACAACTTGGAGCCAAACCTTCTTTTCACACTAGTAATTACGCTAAAATGTCCTCTTGAAGTGTAGTCAATCATTCACACCCCCTTTCACAAGAAAGCTGGAGATGTCACCTGTTCGCTTCTGCAAAGTTAAGCCCCCTGTTTGGGAGCAATTATTTTCACACAATATAGATTTTTTGACTGTTGGAATGGGGTCAATTTTTGCCAAAACTAACATGCCCATAACAATTGATCATTCAAATACATACCATATTATGCCAATTGTCATTTCTACTCTTTACTGCTGAACAAGTTTAAAATTTTGGGAGGACACTCATGTCATTTTGCATGCCCACAACATTTGACCAATTTAAATGTCACTATAATAGTT
>NC_036251.1:6232968-6234302 GCF_002742605.1 Olea europaea var. sylvestris
GGGGATCAACTTGAACATTTTCATAACTTGAAGGTCCAAACTTGAAGAAATGAAAAGTTTTGAGGACCAAAGTGTAAGAGTTTGAAAGTTCTAGGACTAATTTGGACATAATCAAAAGATGGAGGACCTTAATATATGAACTTGAAAGTTAAAGAACTAAAGTTTATAGGGGTTAAAGTTGATAAAGTGACAATTGTAGCTCCAGGCCGGAGTTGAACGAAATTGGAGAACTGATGTCCCTAGAGCTCGCGGAAGGTCTAGAGTTTTACTCGCTGCCACTGTTGTCATTGTTCAAAAGACGAAATTATTTTTATTTTTATTTTTATTTTGAGTAAAATTAGGGGCATTTAGGTATTTACGTGGCGAGAGTTCTAAGACAGATAGAAGATATATATATACATGTAATTTAGATCAAACAAAAAAAAATCGCATCATAGAAGATCCTAGAGCAATGCATGAGCTTTTCTTCTCATTTCTCGAGTTTTCTTGACAATGAAGAAATTACTATTCAAAACTATTGAAGAGATTCATTATTCGAGTGACATATTCTTCTCTCCTACAAATTCATCCTGGTTATTATTCCATCCAATATCTTGTATTTGTATTATCCAATAATGTCTGGCTAAACATTTGTAGCTAAGGTTATGATTAAACTTCGTTAAGTTTTCAATTCATAATTTCTCATTTTTAATTCAAATTCTATGTGTGTTGATTGTTTGCTTTGATTACATCCTATTTTCTTGCCAATGAGGAATATTGATTGTCTACAACAACAACAACAACAACAACAACAACAACCACTGTAAAAAAAAATAAAAAAAATAATAAGAAAAGCTGGTTAGCGATGCATAATTAAATATTAAAGTAGGTTAATAATGGTGAATTCCTAACTAGGGCTTTTAGTAATTAAACTCCGACATTTACTTAATTTTTTAATTGTTTATTTTTAGTTGAAAATCAGATATAACTAAAATCAAATCCAAAACCATTCTGTGTGTTTCATACTAGACCTTTTTTTTTTTTTTTAAAAGTAAAATAAGATCTAGTTTTAATTAAGGTTAAAAAATAAATATTCTTGTAGATTCAACACTCTACTTATTATATATTACGTGTATATGATACCGTCCACTGAAATAATATCGTAACACACTTCACTAGATTGTGTTGGACTAGCGATGGCAACGGTGTGGCGGCCATCCCCAACCCCAATGGGGATATTCCAAAGGCATAGCGAGAATAAAATATCGAAGTTGTAATAAAAATATCATTTTTTTCGCTCAAATAAATAAACTTTCATTAATCTCACAATATATAACTTATACAATAGAACAAAT